>NC_080545.1:19229885-19573635 GCF_028640845.1 Ahaetulla prasina | reverse complement strand
CTAGCAATTTGCATGACAAATGAAAATAAATATATTTAGGCATTTCTTGTTACAGGGACGGGGTGGGCTTCAAAAATTTTAGCAAGGGGTTCTCTGCCTGGTTGCTGGGTGGGTGTGGTCATGGTGGGTGTGGCCTAGTCAGCCTCCTGTACCATGGCGGAGGAGCGTTTTTGCCCTCCCCGGGCTCCATAAGCTTTCCAAGAGTCTCCAAGAGGGCGAAAATGACCTCCCCAGGCGCCAGAGGGGAGGCCAGAAACGGGCCTGTTTCTGTCCTTCCTGAACTTCTGGTGGGCCCATTTTTCACCCTCCCTGAGCCTCCGCACACGTCCTACATTTATCTGCATCCAAATTTGCCATGTGGGGACTCCATATGTGAGGGGCCAGCCAGAAGTGGGATTTGGGGGTTCTCCAAACTGCACAGAATCTTATCTAGAGGTTCTCCTGAACCCTATAAACCCCCAGCAGGCCACCCCTGTACAGGGACCTCTGGTGTGTGTGTGTGTGTGTATCAAAATGTCCAAGTGGCAACTGCAATCATGCAATTGAAGCCCACCCCTTTTTATGTAACAAATGTATGACACATGTAAAAAAATTAAAAAGTAGCACTCTGGCTGCCATCTTGAATTTTTGACCCTTTTCAACAGATGTCCCTTTCTTGTGGACAATCTGACCTGATTCGGTTCATTTTCTCACTCTTTTTACTATTTTATTTTTTGATAAGCGATATCATGTACTGTTTTATAAGATTTTTTTTTCTAAAATGTAAAATATGGCTTTGTGAAAATAACGATTTGTTGGAACAACAACACAAAGATACCTCTTTCCATTTATAATGGAGTTGAACTATTATGAGTGTGCGGTTTATTTCTTTAGCCCCTCTCCTCCCTCATCACATCTTTATGTAAAACTTTTCTGAGTTTGCACTTGTTTGTGCAGTGTATGTAAAATCCCACAAGGGGCTACTGAAGTTTGCCTTGTGAATTTCAAACTCTCCACTTAAATAAGAAGCTGGAATCTCAGTTGCTCATGTCTGTGAATGGGGAGCCTGAGATAAAACTCCAAGTTTATTTCACCAGGGACACACATCTAATTAAATAATATTACATGAAAAATTGTATGCAAAGGAACTGACAGGAGTCTGTGATTTCTATAGGACCATTAAAATAGCAATGAATAAGCCAACATATCAGCTTTATGAATGCCAGGAAAGCACAGAGGCCTAAACCTATTAAAGGCAATCAATTAAATGGTTGGAAGATTACAAATTGGATGAATTAATTAATAGTTACAAATAAGTAAATCACATTACCAGAAGTTCATATAACTTAAAAGGGCCCCAAGGAAAGGAAGGAAGTGAGTGAGTGGGACACCAGAGTAAAAGTTCCTTGAAGCAGATGGCATCAGTTCTATTCAACATCTTAACTGCTTTTGCCACTACCTCAGCTAACACTTTGCCAAAGACCCTTGAAAGACAGGTAGTCCTCGACTTACAACAGTCCATTTAGTGACCACTCTCTAAGTTGCAAGGCACTGGAAAAAAAAAGTGACTTATGAACGTATTTCACAGTTATGACCTTTGCAGCATTTCCATGATCATATGCTTGACAACTGGTTCAGATTTATGACCGCTGCTGTGTCCCAAGGTCATGAGATCACCTTTGACCTTCTGACAAGCAAAAATCAATGGGGAAGCCAGATTCACTTAAAAACTGGGTTATTAACAACTGCAGTGATTCATTTAATAATTGAGGCCATAAAACAGGGCAAAACACAACAAATTTCTCACTTAACAACAGAAATCTCGGCCTCAATTGTGGTCATAAGTCAAGGACTACCTGTATCATAAATCTGAGCTGGTAAGCCTGCTAAGTCAATGGCTTTTTTATATCAGTCCCTCTTCCAATAGAATAGAATAGAATAGAATAGAGTAAAGTAGAATAGAGCACAGCAGAGCAGAACACAACACAACACAACACAACACAACAGAATGGAATAGAATGGAATAGAATTCTTTACTGACCAAGTGTGATTGGACACACAAGGAATTTGTCTTGGTGCATATGCTCTCTGTGTACATAAAAAGACAAGATACATTCATCAAGAATCATAAAGTACAATACTTAATGATAGTCATAGTGGATGCCGGCATCCCGGTACAGTCAGCTGCAGCTGCGGCTGACTGTTGGGGGCGAGTCATTGGCCCCAATGGAGAGGGTGCGCAACTTGGGCATTCTCCTGGATGGACGGCTGTCTTTTGAAGACCATTTGACGGCCATCTCCAGGATTGCTTTTTATCAGGTTTGCCTGGTTCGCCAGTTGTGCCCCTTTCTAGACCGGGTTGCCCTATGCACGGTCACTCATGCTCTCGTGACATCTCGTCTGGATTACTGCAATGCTCTCTACATGGGGCTCCCCCTGAAGAGCACCCGGAGGCTCCAGTTAGTCCAGAATGCGGCTGCGCGGGTGATAGAGGGAGCTGCTTGTGGCTCCCATGTGACACCTCTCCTACGCAGACTGCACTGGCTACCTGTGGCCTTTCGGGTGCGCTTCAAGGTTTTGGTAACTATCTTCAAAGCGCTCCATGGCATAGGGCCGGGCTATCTACGGGACCGTCTGCTGCCACCGATTGCCTCCCACCGACCCGTGCGCTCTCACAGGGAGGGACTCCTTAGGGTGCCGTCAGCCAGGCAGTGCTGACTGGCGACACCCAGAGGGAGAGCCTTTTCTGTGGGGGCTCCCACCCTCTGGAACGAACTTCCCCCAGGTCTTTGTCAACTTTCCGACCTTCGAACCTTTCGCCGCGAGCTTAAGACACATCTATTTATTTGCGCAGGACTGGACTAGAATTTTAAATTTTAATTTGGTTTTAATAGGGTTTTATTATTTTTATTGCAATTTTTAATATTCGGCCTTATTTAATAAGTTTTTTAAATTGGTGTTTTATTTTGTATTCATATGTATGTTTTTATTTATTTATTTATTTATTTATTTATTTATTTATTATTTATTTATTATTCGAATTTATATACCGCCCTATCTCCCAAAGGACTCAGGGCGGTTTACAGGCATATAAAACATCAAAATCAATAAATTAAAATAATCCTTAAAAAACTTATTCTAGCGCCCGAATTATTAAAAATAGAAATATAAATATCAAATATAAATATTAAAATCAATTTAAAACCCCTCTAAATTTAAAAATCTAAGCCAGTCCTGCACAAATGAATAAATGTGTCTTGAGCTCGCGACGGAAGGTTCGAAGGTCAGGAAGTTGACGGAGTCCTGGGGGGAGTTCATTCCAGAGGGTGGGAGCCCCCACAGAGAAGGCCCTTCCCCTGGGCGTCGCCAACCGACACTGCCTAGCTGACGGCACCCTGAGGAGTCCCTCTCTGTGAGAGCGCACGGGTCGGTGAGAGGTATCTGGTCGCAGTAGGCGGTCCCGTAGATAACCCGGCCCTATGCCATGGAGCGCTTTAAAGGTGGTCACCAAAATCTTGAAGCGCACCCGGAAGGCCACAGGTAGCCAGTGCAGCCTGCGCAGGATGGGTGTTATCACGGGAGCCACGAGGGCTCCTCTATCACCCGCGCAGCCGCATTCTGAACTAACTGCAGCCTCCGGATGCCCTTCAAGGAAGCCCCATGTAGAGGCGTTGCAGTAATCCAGGCGAGACGTCACAGGGCGTGAGTGACCGTGCAAAGGGCCTCCCGGTCCAGAAAGGCGCAACTGGCGCACCAGGCGAACCTGGTAGAACGCTCTCCTGGAGACGGCCGTCAAATGATCTTCTAGGGACAGCCGTTCATCCAGGAGGACGCTAAGTTGCGCACCCTCTCCATCGGGGCCAATGACTCGCCACCGATGGTCAGTCATGATTTAGCTGACTGTACCGGGATGCCGGCATCCACAGCCACTCTGTCTTGGAGGATTGAGCTTGAGCCTGTTTCTCCCCATCCAGACCCGTCGGCCTCCAGGCACCGGGACAGCACTTGATAACCGTTGGGGTGGTCCGGTGTGGAAAAGTACAGCTGGGTGTCATCCGCGTACAGCTGGTACCTCACACGAACCCACTGATGATCTCACCCAGCGGCTTCATGTAGATGTTGAACAGAAGGGGCGAGAGGATCGATCCCCGCGGCACCCCACAAGTGAGGGGCCTCGGGCCGACCTCTGCCCCCTGTCAACACCGACTGCGACCGGTCGGAGAGATAGGAGGAGAACCACCGATAACGGTGCCTCCCACTCCCAATCCCTCCAACTGGCGCAGCAGGATACCATGGTCGATGGTATCGAAAGCCGCTGAGAGGTCTAATAGGACCAGGGCAGAGGAACAACCCTATCCCTGGCCCTCCAGAGATCATCCACCAACGCGACCAAAGCCGTCTCCGTGCTGTAACCGGGCCGGAAACCGGACTGGAGCAGGTCTAGATAGACAGTTTCATCCAGGTGTAAGGAAACTGATATGCCACCATATTCTCAACAACCTTCGCCGCGGCGGGTTGGAGACCGACGATAATTACCTAAAACAGCGGGTCAGGAAGGCTTCTTGAGGAGGGGCCTCACCACCGCCTCTTTCAAGGCGGCCGGAAAGACACCCTCCACCAAAGAAGCGCTCGTAATCGCCTGGAGCCAGCCTCGGGTCACCTCCTGCGTGGCCAGCACCAACCAGGAGGGCACGGGTCCAGTAAACATGTGGTGGCATTCAGCCTCCCAACAACCTGTCCATGTCCACGGGAGCAACAGGGTCAAACTCATCCCATAAAATGTCACCTAGACCACCCTCAGCCGTCTCACCCGTATCACCGCAATCTTGGTCCAAACCATCCCGAAGCTGAACGATTTTATCGTATAGATAACCGTTAAACTCCTCAGCACGTTCCTGCAACGGGTCATCCCGCTCCCCCCGGTGTAAGAGGGAGCGGTCACCCAAACAGGGCGGCTGGGCGGTTATCTGCCGATGCAATGAGGAGGAGGCGAGCTACCGCTTCCTCAATGCCACTAGGTAAGTCCTAGTATAGGACTTCACTAGTGTCCGATCAGCTTCTGAACGGCTAGACCTCCAGGAACTCTCTAGGCGTCTTCTCCGCGCTCATCCCCTCAGCTCCTCGGAGAACCAAGGAGCCGGTTGGGACCCGCGCCGGGTCAGAGGTCGCAAAGGCACGACACGGTCTAAGGCCCCGCCGCGCCCGCTCCCAGGCCGCAACAAGTTCCTCAACCGAGCCGTGAGCCAGACCTCAGGAAATGGCCCAAGCTCCGTCCGAACCCATCCGGGTCCATCAGGCGCCTGGGACGGAACCAACGATCGGCTCCGTCTCCCTGCGGTGGTGAATGGCGGTCAGAAAGTCCAGGCGAAGAAGAGTGATCTGACCATGACAAAGGTTCAATGACTATTTCCTTTAAGTCCAGATCTCTCAACCACTGACCAGAGACAAAAATCAGGTCCAGAGTGCCACCCCCAATGTGAGTAGGGCCATCAACTACTTGGGTCAGGTCCAAGGCCGTCATGGAAGCCATGAACTCCCGAGCTGCCGATGACGAGCCGGAAGATGGCAGTTAAAGTCCCCATGACTAAAGGTCTGGGGGTCTCAACTGCCACCCCAGCCAGCACCTCCAGGAGCTCGGGCAGGGCGGCTGTCACGCAGCAAGGAGCCAGGTACGTGACCAGCAAGCCCATCTGACACCTATGACCCCACCTCACAAAGAGGGATTCACACCCGCAATCTGAGGTACAGTGGTCTCCTCGGCTCTAGACTCTCTTTAATAACAACCGCCACCCCACCACCCCTACCCTGGGCCTCGGCTGATGGAATGCACGGAAACCCGTGGGCACATCTCGACCAGGGCACGCCCCTTCAGTGCCCAACCAGGTCTCCGTAACGCCTATAATATCCGCGCACCCCTGAATCTGATCATGTATTAGGGGGCCTTATTGGCCACGGACCGTGCGTTGCATAACATCAGACGAAGGCCCAGGCTCTGAGGGTCTTGACCATCCGGGACGGGAGAAGGAGGGGATCGGGCGCGATCGCCTGCAGACATCGAGCGCCCCCAAAACGATGCGGTCCCCCTTCCGCCATATCTGCCCCTCCCACTTACCGTGCAAATGGAACCACCTCACCAAAAGGAACGAATCCCCCTATAACCTCCGAACCCATTACTAAACCGCCACGAGCGCGCAAGGACTGGCTCCCCACCCGGCGGGCTACTCCCAATACCCGCCCTAACCTCCCACCCCCTCCCGACGGGTTCTCTCCCCTACCACGAATCCTCCTCCCAACCCTTAAAATCCCCATTAAAACTCCCTTAAAAATTTCTTAAAACAACTAATTAAAAGCCCTAAGCCTCCTAGTTTTAGCATGCCACCTCTCGGGGCTCCAAAGCCCGTCCTCAAGGTGGGCCCTCGATAGTATGGAGGGCCAAACCCGCGAGAGAGGGGCGTCTCGCAGGGCAAGAAGGTCAGCCGCCGTAAACGTTCGCATCACCAAGAAAGTCCGGCAGGAGGCCCATTTTTATTAGGCTGTAAACCGCCCTGAGTCCCTCGGGAGATAGGGTGGTATACAAATGTGATTAAATAAATAAATAAATAAATAGGGTACAGATAAGCAATCGAATCATACCAGGAAACAATCAATATAAATCGTAAGGATACAAGCAACAAAGTTACAGTCATGCAGTCATAAGTGGGAGGAGATAGGTGATTGGAACGATGAGATTAATAGTAAGAGTAATGCAGACTTAGTGAATAGTTTGACAGTGTTGAGGGAATTATTTGTTTAGCAGAGTGAGGGTGTTCGGGGAAATACTGTTCTTGTGTCTAGTTGTTCTGGTGTGCAGTGCTCTATAGGTTGGCTATAGAACGAACAATAGGCAAGGACAATACTTTAGGGTAGGATTTACTTGTGTGTGAGAATGTGTTTTAAGTATAGTTAAGCACATTTCATGTCATGAAGCAAAGCCCCAGGAAAATGAATGATTCAAGTGACAATATGTCTGCTTACAACGTAAGTTTGAAAAAGGATTACAGTGAAGCCGGAGGATATATTAGACTTAAAGGAGCAAACATCCGGTTTCCTGATGTTGAAAGCTGAAGCACATCCTGCAGTTTACTGACATAGTAAAATGATAAGTTGTCTTCTTTCCTGAGTTCTTCAGTTTCAATTGCCATCAGCTAATCTACAATTATGATTGTAAGGGATGCTGTGAGAAGAGACGCAATGAAACAGGCTAGGTTGTATTAAAGGAGAGCAAATTCAACCATTGTTGTCTCTCTCTCTCTCTCTCTCTTTAAATGACCACTGTCAGCACATTTTCTCTGCAAAAGAGAAGGGAGCTTTAAAGAAAACATGGCAAAGAACCTCTCTTCTTTTTTTTTAACAAAAAAGGCTGCTAAGTTCACGCATCGCTTTAAAAATGCATCTGAGAAAATAATTAGAATGACTTGAGAACAAACACATTTTGTGCATGGGTAGGGACCAAACGAGGCTGACAGGAATGCAGAAAAGCAGCAGATTACAGATTAACAGTGTTGGAAAGGACCTTGTAGGTCATCTAGTCTAACCCCCCACCAAGCAGACCCTACACCATTTTTGGCAGTCCAGTCTCTTCATGAAAGCTTCTAGTGATGAAGCTCCCACAACTTCTGAAGGCAACTTCTGTTCCTTTGGTTGATTGTTCTCACTGTCAGAAAATTTCTCTTTATTTCCAGGTTGAATCTCTCCTTGTTCAGTTTCCATCCATTATTCCTTGTCTGGCCTTCGGGTGCTTTGGAAAATAGCTTGAGCCCTTCCTCTCTGTGGCAGCCCCTCAAATATTGGAAGACTGCTATCATGTCTCCCCTGGTCCTTCTCTTCACTAGACTAGCCATGCCCAGTTCCTGTAACCATTCATCGTATGTTTTAGCCTCCAGTCCCCTAATCCTCCAGGTTGCTTTTCTCTGCACCCTTTCTAGAATCTCAACCAGGGGTGAAATGGTTCTGGTTCGGACCAGATCACCCGATCCGGTAGCGATCGTGGGGGGTGGTTTGGAGAACTGGTAGCAGTTGCAGTGCGAGACTCCACCCACCCACCCGACTGTCATTACTTCCTGGTTTTAACCATGATGTAATATGTTTTGTACCCTCTGCGTGTGTGCAGAAAGGTTTTGCGCATGCACAGAGGGTCTGCATGTGCATGTGATATGTGCACACAAGCGAAGCGAGCACATGCGCATGGCGTGTGCACTTCCAAACCAGTAAGGAAGGTAAGTAGATTTTACCCCTGGTTTCAACATCTTTTTTATAGTGCGGTGACCAAAACTGGATGCAATACTCTAAGTGTGGTCTTATTAGGGCTTTGAAGAGTGGTATTAGTACCTCACTTGATCTTGATTGTATCCCTCTGTTAATGCATTGGCTTTTATGGCTGTCACCGCATACTGTTGGCTCATATTTAATTGGTTGTCCACTAAGACTCCACGATCCCTCTCACAGTTACTGCTATTAAGCCTGGTTTCACCCAATCTCTATGTGTACTTTTGGTTTTTCTTGCCTAAGTGTAAGACTTTACTTTTCTCTACATTGAATTTCATTTTGTTAGATAGGGCCCAGTGTTCAAGTCTATCAAGACCCATCTAGATCTTGAGCCTATCATTCTAGGCTGTTAGCAGCCTTTTACTGAGATGCTGGTGCAGCTGTACGAACATAAGATCTACAGAAAACAACTTCACCAGCATCTGAGTAAAAGACTTCTGCTTTTCTGCCATGAGGCCAACCTTCCTGCAGACTCCCTGGCGGAAAAGACTCGGGCGGCACTGCAGCCACCTCCTTGATGGTTGCTGGGTGGCTGGTTTGAACAAGCAGCTTCAGGAAGTGGTTCAGCCTGTTCTGGAGCTCTGGAGATCTTCGAAAAAAATAAGTGATTAGAAATGGGGTGGGGAGGAGCAAGTGGGAATCCAGGAGACTAGCAAAGCAGACCCAGTGCTGTTGGAGACCTGGCAGGGCAAGATAGGGAGGAGAAGCAACTATCGGGACCAGTGGTGGGTTCCTACTGCTTCGCCCCAGTTCGTGCAAACTTGTTGTGCCTCGTTCGCTTTCCCTGCAGCCGGGCCCATCTTATCTGCTTCCGAACGCTGAGGAATGTCCTAACATGCCTCCCGACCCCAGCCCTGGCTCCATGCCCAGACAGGCTGAGGAAGAAGAAGCGCCCCCAGCCCTGGCTCCGTGCCCAGGCAAACGGAGCAACTAGACCCCTCCCCCTCCCCCACAGCATGTGAGCCTGAGGAAGGTCAATTACCAACAGCTGCAGACTGGAGTGACCCTCGCTTCAGGAGAATTGATAGGTGGCGTCAACAGAAGGAAGGGAGGGGCAGGCCTGGATAAGAGCTGAGTCATGAAGCCACACCCCATGGCCTATATAAAGGATCTGCTTTCTGGCATTCTCTGAGTCAGGCAAAGTCTACCCTATCTTGCTGAAGTCACTTTCTGGTCTCCTGCCCGCCTTGAGAACTTTGCTAGGACTTTGGCAGAGCTGCAGAGGCAAGCCTGATTCGGATTTCCCTGACCCGGCCGTCAGCGGAGGAGTGGGACACGACAGAACTGGTAGCGATGGTGGTGGAGGCTCTGCCCACCCGCCCAGATGTCATCACAGATGCTCTGCACATGCGGAGAAGCTCTGTGTGCACACGCGTGGGTACGGTCATGTTTGCAAACTGGTAGCAAAGGTAAGTGGAACCTACCACTGTTGGGGACCCCAAGGGAGCATGCGATATCTCAATGGGACAGGGGAGGCCTGGGGTAGTCGGAAGCAGGTGGCCAGTTCCAGCATTAGGCCTGCCATGGTCTTCCGCACCCTGAGATACCTCGGATGCGCTTAATGACCCATGCATTCGATTAATGAACACATTGGGGAAAGCAGGGAAGGATCACATTCATTGAATGCGATCCAATAAATGAATCCTCATTGGTAGGCTCTATTACATCCGTAATTCAAGAATTATTTGCATTTTTTTTTTATTTGCATTTATATCCCGACCTTCTCCGAAGACTCAGGGCAGCTTACACTATGTTAGCAATAGTCTTCATTCTATTTGTATATTTATATACAAAGTCAACTTATTGCCCCCAACAATCTGGGTCCTCATTTTACCTACTTATAAAGGATGGAAGGCTGAGTCAACCTTGGGCCTGGTGGGACTAGAACCTGCAGTAATTGCAGGCAGCTGCTGTTAATAACAGACTGCATTAGCAGTCTGAGCCACAGAGGCTCAGGGTTGAAATGAGGGGTCCTTGGTGCTCTCTGAGCTTAATTGTTTTCTTGCAGATGTTTCATTACCAAACTAGATAACATCATCAGTACAAGTGAAGAGTGGGGTTTGCTCTCAATTTATAGTCTAGTGGCTTGCCCTATCAATGTTGGTGGGAGTGGTCTTGGTTTTTTGGTTGGGCTGTTTACTGTTAGCTAGTTTGGCAGTTCCTTGATTGGAATATTAATTACTTCTTGATTGGTGGTCTGGTGTTAATATCGGTGTTAATCTTTGTTCAACTGGAAGTTAACTGATGTGGGGAGGTGTTTGGTCTTTTTGTTTTCTTGTTGGCTTGCCGATTGTCTATTTTGTACAGTATGCAAATACTGTTTATGTCTATGTTTCTATTGATGGTCAATTTGTCAGAGTGGCAAGCTCCCAGGAATTCTCAAGCATCTCTGGATTTGGCGTGGTTTAGTTTGGTCACAGTTTCCCAGTTGAAGCTATGGTTAAGTTTGTTCATGTGTTATGAAATTAAAGGGTTTTCATCATATCTCCTGACTGCTAGTTGGTATTCATGGATGTATTCTGCTAGTCTTCTGCCTATTTGTTCTATGTAGTGGTCTTTACACTATATGTTGTAAATAACTCCTGTTTTTTTTTTCTTCTGGAGCCACTGGGTCTTTTGATTTACTTAGAATGTTTTGGAGGGCTTTATTGGCTTGTGTGTGCTATGCTGATTCCATGTTGTGGCCCACCAGCAGCCAGCAGAGCTGGCAGCGGATTCAGACACTGAGGAGGTTGGGGAGGAACGTGGGCCAGTCCTGAAGTCTGGGGAAGGCTCTGATGAGGGCTCTGCATCAGAGGCAGAGAGGGGGCCAGGGCCAGATGTCAGTTATCATCTGCCTTCAGATTCAGACATCAGTGAGGCACACGAACAGCTGGAACCTGTTCCCAGTGTGCGCATGTGCAGAGTTGGCTGATGAAGGGAACAGCTAAAGAACAAGGGAAGACTTGGGAGTAAGGCCAGAGGTGGATGATGAATGCCCCCTCCCAGAAGGAATAAAAGAAGAGCGAAAGGGAGTAGAGTTTGCAGGAAACAATTTAGTTTGCCTAATTGGTTTGTGACTCTCCGAGACTCTTTGCCAAGTTTTGAAGATATCGGCTTGGCAGCTCTCCAAGCCAGATAAGGTCTGTGACTGTAAACTCTCCCTTGAAAGATTTTGCTGAAGGTAAATGAGAGGAATTCACTGTTTGTTTAATAAAAGGGGTTTTGTCGGGACCAGGATTCTGCTTCGTGCTTTTTGGGGAAGCCTAGATCAGAACATTCCATGTGATTGTAATACTCTGTTGATGGTTTCTGAGATATTTTTCATGTATGGAAGTATTTCTTTTTTATGGCTTTTATTTATTTATTTATTTATTTATTTATTTTGTCACAACGTTATATACAAGCACATACAATGAAAGGAAACAGGAATGGTAGGCACTTTTGTGCACTTATGCACGCCCCTTATAGTCCTCTTAGGAATGGGGTGAGGTCAATGGTAGACAGTTTTTGGTTAAAGCTTTTGGGATTTTGAGAAGAGACCACAGAGTCAGGTAGTGTATTCCAAGTATTAACAACTCTGTTACAAAAGTCATATTTTCTGCAATCAAGATTGAAGCGGTTAACATTAAGTTTGAATCTATTGTTTGCTCTTGTATTATTGCGATTGAAGCTGAAGTAGTCTTTAACAGGAAGGACATTGCAATAGATGATTGATTCTATGTATTAAATACAGGTCTTGTCGGAGTCGGCAGTGTTCTTTTTTATTTTTTTTAATTTACATTTATATCCTGCCCTTCTCCAAAGACTCAGGGCGGCTTACATTGTGTAAGGCAATAGTCTCATTCTATTTGTATATTTATATACAAAGTCAACTTATTGCCCGCCCAACAATCTGGGTCCTTATTTATTTATTTATTTATTTATTTATTTATTTATTTATTTATTTATTTATTTATTTATTTATTTATTTATTTATTTATTTATTTATTTATTTATTTATTTATTTATTTATTTATTTATTTAGATTTTTATACCGCCCTTCTCCTGAAGGACTCAGGGCGGTGTACAGCCAAATTATAAAAACAATACAGTATACAATTAAAACAAAAACTTAAAACAAGCATATTCCATAAATGGCCGAAATTTAAAACGATCAAATTTAAAACCCTTAAAATTCATAAATAATAACCCCAATAAATTATTTAAAATTAAAATTTAAAAATTTAAGCCAGTCCCGTTTGAATAAACAAATGCGTTTTCAGCTCAAGGCGAAAGGTCCGAAGGTCGGGTAATTGGCGCAGACCAGGGGGAAGTTCGTTCCAAAGAGTAGGAGCTCCTACAGAGAAGGCCCTTCCCCTGGGGGCCGCCAGCCGACATTGCTTGGCAGACGGCACCCTGAGAAGATCCTCTCTGTGTGAGCGTACAGGTTGGTGGGAGGCATGAGGTAACAGCAGGCAGTCCTGTAAATACCCGGGCCCTAAGCCATGGAGCGCTTTAAAGGTGGTAACCAAAACCTTAAAGCGCACCCGAAAGACCACAGGAAGCCAGTGCAGACTGCGCAGGAGCGGTGTTACGTGGGAGCAGCGTGTGGCTCCCTCAATCACCCGCGCAGCTGCATTCTGAACTAACTGAAGCCTCCGGGTGCACTTCAAGGGGAGCCCCATGTAGAGAGCATTGCAATAATCCAAACGAGAAGTGACAAGAGCGTGAGTGACCGTGCATAAGGCATCCCGGTCAAGGAAGGGGCGCAACTGGCAGACCAGGCGAACCTGGTAAAAAGCTCTCCTGGAGACGGCCGTCAAATGATCTTCAAACGACAGCCGTCCATCCAGGAGAACACCCAAGTTGCGCACCCTTTCCATTGGGGCCAATGACTCGCCCCCAACAGTCATCTGCGGTTGCAGCTGACTGTACCAGGGTGCCGGCATCCACAGCCACTCCGTCTTGGAGGGATTGAGTTTGAGCCTGTTTCTCCCCATCCAGACCCGTACGGCTTCCAGGCACCGGGACAGCACTTCGACAGCTTCGTTGGGGTGGCCCGGGGTGGAAAAGTACAGCTGCATGTCATCAGCGTACAGATGGTAACTCACCCTGAAGCCACTGATGACCTCACCCAGCGGCTTCATATAGATGTTGAACAGGAGAGGCGAGAGAATCGACCCCTGAGGCACCCCACAAGTAAGGCGCCTCGTGGTCGATCTCTGCCCCCCTGTCAATACCTCTGAGAGATCTAACAGGACCAGGGCACAGGAGCAACCCCTATCCCTGGCCCTCCAGAGGTCATCCACCAACGCGACCAAAACTGTCTCCGTACTATGTCCGGACCGGAAGCCGGACTGGAACGGGTCTAGATAGACAGCTTCATCCAGGTACTGGGGAAGCTGCCATGCAACCACACTCCCTACAACCTTCACCACAAAGCGAAGGTTGGAGACTGGACGATAATTTCCTAAAATAGCCAAGTCCAGGGAAGGCTTCTTGAGGAGGGGTTTCACCACCACCTCTTTCAAGGCGGTGGGGAAAACCCCTTCCAACAATGAAGCATTTATAATTCCCTGGAGCCAGCCTCGTGTCACCTCCTGTGTGGCCAGCACCAACCAGGAGGGACACAGGTCCAGTAAATATGTAGTTGCATGTAACCTCCCCAGTAACCTGTCCACGTCCTCGAGAGCCACAGAATCAAACTCATCCCAACAACCTCAACAAGACGCGTCTCCGTCATCTCACTTGGATCATCGCAATTTTGGTCTAATCTATCCCGAAGCTGAACAATTTTATCGTATAGATAACCGTTAAACTCCTCAGCACGTCCCTGCAAGGGGTCATCCCGCCCCTCCTGATGAAGGAGAGAGCGGGTCACCCGAAACAGGGCGGCCGGGCGGTTATCTGCCGATGCAATGAGGGTGGAAACGTAAGAACGTTTCACCTCCCTCAGTGCCACTAGGTAGGTCTTAGAAAAAGACCTAACTAGTGTCCGATCAGCCTCGGAACGGCTACATCTCCAGGTACTCTCTAGGCGTCTTTTCCGACGTTTCATCTCTCTCAGCTCCTCAGAAAACCAAGGAGCCAATTGAGTTCTAGATTTTACCTACCTTATAAAGGATGGAAGGCTGAGTCAACCTTGGGCCTGCTGGGACTCGAGCCTGCAGTAATTGCAAGCAGCTGTGTTTAATAACAGGCTGTCTTACAGCCTGAGCCACACTGCGGCCCTAAATTCTAAGTTTTCTAATCCCAGGATTTCCAGTCTGGTGGTGTAAGGTATTTTGTTGTTTACAGAGGAGCGGAGGCTTGTGCTGGTTGTGCTTTTTATGTTGGTTGGGTAGAGTGGCCAGGCACTTTTTCATGTATTTGCATAGATGTCCATTTTAAAGTATTTTGCGTAGATGTCCATTTTAAAGTAGTTTTACAGAAAATGTTGTATAGATGCTCTGTTTCCTTTTCCTGCTGTTTAGGGTTGTTGGAGTGTGTTTGAGCTCTCTTGCAGGAGGTTTATTTATTTATTTATTTATTTTATTTAATTTTTATACCGCCCTTCTCCCGAAGGACTCAGGGCGGTGTACAGGCAAAAATAAAACAACACAATATACAGATTAAAATACCATTTAAAAACTTATTAAATTAGCCTGAGATTAAAATTTTTCCATACTAAAAACCCCATTTAAAATTAATAAAATTTCCCCTTAAAACTAATTTAAGCCAGCCCCGCGCGGATAAAAAGATGTGTTTTTAGTTCGCGACGAAATGTCCGGAGGTCAGGTATTTGACGTAAACCCGGGGGAAGCTCATTCCAGAGTGTGGGCGCCCCCACAGAGAAGGCCCTTCCCCTGGGGGCCGCCAGCCGGCATTGTTTGGCGGACGGCACCCTGAGAAGACCCTCTCTATGGGAGCGTACGGGTCGGTGGGAGGCATGTGGTAGCAGCAGGCGGTCCCGTAAGTACCCAGGTCCTAAGCCATGGAGCGCTTTAAAGGTCATAACCACCACCTTAAAGTGCACTGGGAAAGCCACAGGCAGCCAGTGCAGCCTGCGCAGGATCGGTGTTACATGGGAGCTACGTGTAGCTCCCTCTATAACCCGCGCAGCTGCATTCTGGACTAACTGAAGCCTCCGAGCGCACTTCAAGGAGCCCATGTAGAGCATTACAGTAATCCAGCGAGGTAACGAGCGCATGAGTGACCGTGCATAAGGCATCCCGATCAAGGAAGGCGCAACTGCCGGACCAGGCGAACCTGGTGGAAGGCCCCCTGGAGACAGCCGTCAAATGATCTTCAAGCGACAGCCGATCGTCCAGGAGGACACCTAAGTTCGCACCCTATCCTTTGGGGCCAATAACTCGCCTCCAACAGCCAGCGCGGCTGCAGCTGACTGAATCGGGTGCCGGCATCCACAGCCACTCCGTCTTGGAGGATTAAGCTTGAGCCTGTTTCTCCCCATCCAGACCCGTCGGCTTCCAAACACCGGGACAGCACTTCAACAACTTCATTGGGGTGGTCCGGGGTGGAAAAATACAGCTGGGTGTCATCAGCGTACTGCTGGTATCTCACCCGAAACCACTGATGATCTCACCCAACGGCTTCATGTAGATGTTGAACAGAAGGCGAGAATCGACCCTGAGGGACCCCACAAGTGAGGCCCTCGCGGTCGACCTCTGCCCCCTGTCAACACCGTCTGCGACCGGTCAGAGAGATAGGAGGAGAACCACCGATATACGGTGCCTCCCACTCCCAATCCCCCAACCGGGCGCAGCAAGATACCATGGTCGATGGTATCGAGCCGCTGAGAGGTCTAATAGGACCAGGGCAGAGGAATAACCCCTGTCCCGAGCCCTCCAGAGATCATCCACCAATGCGACCAAAGCTGTCTCCGTGCTGTATCCGGTCGGAAGCCGGACTGGAACGGGTCTAGATAGACGTCTTCATCCAGGTATTGAGGTAGCTGTCGCGCCACGGCACTCTCTACAACCTTCGCAACAAAGCGAAGGTTGGAGACTGACGATAATTACCCAAAACAGCTGGGTCCAGGAGGCTTCTTAAGGAGGGTCTCACCACCGCCTCTTTCAAGGCGGCAGGAAAACCCTTCCAACAAAGAAGCGTTGATAATCCTCTGAGCCAGCCTCGTGTCACCTCCTGAGTGGCCAGTACCAGCCAGGAAGGGCACGGGTCCAGTAAACATGTCGTGCCGTGAAGCCTCCCCAACAACCTGTCCACGCCCTCGGAGCCACAGGGTCAAACTCATCCCAAATGGACTCAACAAGACGTGCCTCCTCTCCCTCGCTTGATCATCCCAAATTCGATCCAGACCGCCCTCAGCTGAGCGATTTTATCGTATAGATAACCGCTAAACTCCTCGGCTCGTCCCTGCAAGGGTCATCCGCACTTCCTGATGTAGGAGAGAGCGGGTGACCAAACAGGGCGGCCGGGCGGTTATCTGCCGACGCAATGAGGGTGGGCGTGGGCGCCTCGCTTCCCTCATTGCCACTAGGTAGGTCCTAGAATAGGACCTAACTAGTGTCCGATCAGTTTCAGAGCGACTGGACCTCCAGGTGCTCTCCAGGCGTCTTCTCCGGCGTTTCATCTCCCTCAGCCCCTCAGAGAACCACGGGGCCGGTCGAGATCTACGGCGGGTCAGAGGCCGCAAAGGCGCGACACGGTCCAAGGCCCCGGCCGCGGCCTGTTCCCAGGGAATGGCCCAAGTTCCTCAGTCGTGCCGTGGGCCAGTTCCTCAGGGAATGGCCCAAGCTCCGTCAGGAACCTCTCGGGGTCCATCAGGCACCTGGGACGGAACCACCGTATAGGTTCCGTCTCCCTGCGGTGGTGAATGGCGGTTCGGAAGTCTAGGCGAAGGAGAAAATGATCCGACCATGACATTGGTTCCGTTACTAAATCATCTAATACCAGATCATTTAACCACTGTCCAGAGATATAAATCAGATCCAGTGTGCCTCCCCCCGTGTGCGTAGGGCCATCATTTACTCGAATCAGGTCCAAGGCCGTCATGGAAGCCAAGAACTCCCGAGCTGCCGTCGATGACGAGCCAGCTGATGGCAGGTTGAAATCCCCCATGACTATAAGTCTGGGGGTCTCAACCGCCACAGCAGCAAGTACCTCCAACAGCTCAGGCAGGGCTGTGGTCACGCAGCAAGGAGCCAGGTACGCGATCACCAAGCCCAACTGATTCCTATAGCCCCACCGCACATAAAGGGATTCACAACCGGCAATCTGAGGAATAGTGGCCTCCCTCGGCTCTAGATCCTCCTTGATAACAACCGCCACCCCCCCACCCCTACCTTGGACCCTCGGCTGATGAAATGCTCGGAAACCTGGAGGGCACATCTCAACCAGGGGGACCCCCCCTCTGGGCCCAACCAGGTTTCCGTAATGCCCATAAGGTCCGCGGACTCCCCCTGAATAAGGTCGCAAATCAGAGGAGCCTTATTAACCACGGACCGGGCTGAGTTATTGCTTTAGTAGTAGAGCACTTGATTGGTATAGGTGGTTTTTCAGTACACTTGTACTTCTAGTTTGCCACTGTAGATTCACTTAGTTTTAAGCAAGACTGAGTCATTAACTTTCTTAATCTTCCTCGGCTTCCTTAATTTCTAATCTTGACAAATGGCTTTTCCTATTTTGTAATCTTTCTTCTTTTTGTGGCTTCCTTGTTAAAAGGTTTATAAAGCCACCCCCGCAGCCTCTATAGCTTGGAGTACTGGCAGCTCAGTTTCCCTTCCAGTCAATTGGTAGTGTAATATACTGCCAATTTTCTCATTATTTGTGATTGATGAGAGCATTTGCCCCTAGTGATCCTGCCACAGTAATGCCACCAATGACCCTGCCACAGTAGTAGCTAAGATGCTACTAGACTCAGCAACACCTCCACTTGAAATTGTACTCCACAATAATGGATTTGGCAAAAAAAAAGACTTAGTTTTTTGCTTTCACTGCACCTGCACCGATCAATATTGCTTTTCGGTGTGAGAAGTGTCCTGAATCAAGATGTGGGAGGGGAGAGATGTTTTTGATTTGCTATAAGCAATTGTCATTGTGTTTTGCAGATACAGCATCTGCCTCATTTAGGACTCCAGTGTTTTAAAGATGCAATATATATATATATATTTTGGCAACTTCTTGCTGCAAAAATATTGGAGAGGGATAGATCTTGAAAAGGTGGGCAGAGTTGTAGATTGCTCGCTTACTCAGCCTTTGCTCTTCCTGGCAAATGAAATTGCCCAGGTAAGGACTAGTTTCAGGATTAAGGGAAGTGGTCAATGCCTCTTGGAAGAAGGGAAGTTCCTGCATGCCTAAAAGATGAGTTGTAACACTTTTATTAAAGAATTTCTGCCTTGGCCTAGACGGCCTGCACAACTTTTGGCCAGTCTCATGCAGGTGGTGGGATTCAGCTGGTTCGCATCGGTTCAGTGGAACCGGTTGTTAACTTTTTGTGCAGTTCGGCGAACTGGCTGAATCACCATTTGGCTCATCCATCCCCTCCCAGCCACTCCTTGCCTTGCCCGACTTCTCCTGAGACCATTTCGGCATCTAGGTGCTCCTCTAATTTGAGTGACATTGAATTGGCCATGCCCACCCAGTCACATGACCACTCAGCCATACCTACTCAGCCGGTCATTAGGCCAGAGAACTGGTTGTTAAATTATTTGAATCCTGCTACTGGTCTCATGTATTAGGTTTCTGAATTTGAGATTAGATTTGAGATACCGGTAGCTTCATAACTGCATATTTGAGTGGTGCTGAGCCTGTTTGAAACATATTTTCAATCAGGATATAATACTATGGCTGCATTGGTAGATGACCTATGCTGGCAATTGAATGGGACAAGTGCAGCCTTGCATAGAACTCTTGAAAACTTTCTCTATCATTGTTAGGGCTTTTTTTTTTTTTTAACCATCTGGCCAGATTGAACATAAGGAACACTACTTTTTAGTAGTCTTCACCTTTCCTATTTGGGATGTTCAGAAGATAGTTATGTGAAACTGCTGCTGAACACCACAGGGATCCATCTTGTCAGATGTTTGTTCAATATGCACATGAAACTGCTGCAGGGGGGTTATTTTAGGCTTTGGGGTGAAGAGCCATCAATATGTTGATGACAGCCAACTCTATTTCTACTTAACACTTAATCTCAAGAAAGCATTCAGTATCCTATATAGTTTCAGCTCGATAATGGACTGGATAAGGGACAAGAAAGCAACATTAAATCCAGACAAGATGAACTGTGTGTCTGGGGTTTGGTCTCTTTTGTATGCAAGTTTGCACTCAGAAACTGTTCCTTGCTCAACAGCTGTCACTAGATTTGCACATTTGCAGCTAATACAGTAGGTGTAATTGTTTCCGAACTGCTCAGATGCAGTGATAGTTATTCATACCTTGCTGAATCCAGAGTAGATTAGGCTAAAGCACTCCACTTCTTTGAAAAGGGTTCAGAACTGGCAATTAATGCAAACCATGGCATCTAGATTGCTAACCAGTGAAATATATAGCAATAGCAATAGCAGTTAGACTTATATACCGCTTTACAGTGCTTTACAGCCTTTTCTAAGCAGTTTTACAGAGTTAGCATATTGCCCCCAACAATCTGGGTCCTTATTTTACCCACCTCGGAAGGAATGGAAGACTGAGTCAACCTTGAGTATGGTGAGATTTGAACTGCCAAATGGCAATCAGCCAGCAATCGGCAGAAGTAGCCTGCAGTACTGCACTCTAACCACTGCGCCACCGAGGCTCATGAGTTTAGAAACTTGTATAGAGTTTCTAACACTCTGCATTGGTTGCCAGCTATTACCGGACATAATTCAAGACGATGGAATCATCTTTAAAGTCCTAAGCAACTTAAGACATGACTTGGAAATGATTGACTTCTTTTTTTGTAAACTTATCCATCCATAAAAACCTGCGAGAGAAGCCCTTTCAAACCCCAACTACCAGAGACTCTTCTAGCTGAAACAGGCCTTCTACACTGGGTCCATCCTACAGTTCTCTCAGGATGTAGAAAATCCATAAACATGCAGCCAAGCTTTTAATTGTTAATACTTTTTTATATTGATTTCATGTTTTTAAGTTCAGTTTTTGTTTTAACGTTGATCAGTTTAAGTGCTCCTGAGTGGAAAAGGAGATTATAAATCGAATAAGCAAAATGAGAAATTCTTCCAACACCTTTGATAGCCTTCTTGGCATTTCACTGCTATTTCTGCTCTCCAGAATGATTTGCTGGTAAATCCTTATCCAGCATCTCTAGAAGTTAAATTTTAAACAGGGGAGTATTGGTTTCTTCTGCCAATGAAGGCATATGATAACAGAACATTTCTCACATGGCAATGACTGGGGAATATTTCAAATTGCACATAGATTTTCCTCAAATGAAAGTAGCCCATTCATACGGTTAAATACATGTGGTCCTTATTTACCAACTATTTTTACAGTGACCAACCACAGTTACGATAGTGATGGAAAAGTAACTTTGTGACCGAAGTCTGCAGGTCTTTAAAGCAAAGAAAAGGCTGAAATCAGATTGTAAGTGTAGTCACCATTTTACTTAGTGACTGTTCCACCTAATAAACTAGTTGCCAGTCCCAATTGTGGTTACTAAACAAGATCTACGCTTGCTCATGGGGAGGAAACCTATGGCAAATCTAAACAGCGTACTAAAAAGCAGAGACATCACCCTGCCAACTAAAGTGCATATAGTCAAGGCTATGGTTTTCCCAGTTGCAATGTATGGCTGTGAAGGTTGGACCATAAGAAAGACTGAATTGAGAGAATTGAGGCCTATGAACTCTGAAGAATTGAGGCCTATGAACTCTGGTGCTGGAGAAGACTCCTGAGAGTCCCTTGGACTGCAAGGTGAACAAACAAGCCAGTCTTAGAGGAAATCAACCCTGACTACTCTTTAGAAGGCCAGATCCTGAAGATGAATCTCAAATACCTTGGCCACCTAATGAGAAGGAAGGACTCACTGGAGAAGAGCCTAATGCTGAGAACAATTAAGGGCAAAAGAAGAATGGGACATCAGAGAATGAGGTGGCTGGATGGAGTCACTGAAACAGTAGGTGTGAGCTTAAATGGACTCCAGAGGATGGTAGAGGATAGGAAGGCCTGGAGGAAGGTTGTTCATGAGGTTGCGATGGGTCAGACACGACTTCGCAACTAACAACAACAACAACAAACACAATCTACTTGAAAAGCATACAGAATGCAGAATAGAGTTGTCAGCATTCTGTGTAAATATAAGAGGAAATGTGTAGGTTGAATAAAGAGAAGTTTAGCAAGCATATTTTTTGTGGAACTTTAGAAGTTAGCTATTATAGGTGCAAGAAGAGCAATTGATCCAATAACTCCTTGACATTTTATGCTTAAAGAAAATGTTGTTATTCTTACAAACAAAAATAGAGTGAGCAGAACACATCAGTGCATTATGAAATGTTTTCTAAAGTAACAATTTTGTAAGTCAACTACTCTTATTCTCTATAACCTATTTTAGTTTTATGGCTCTCTTTTTTAATCTCTTTATTTAATATCTATTTTTATTTCTAGACTTATCCTTAGGGTGACTGCTATATTTTAATTCTATACAGTACCATGTTTCTATTATTGAAATACAACACAGCTAGCTTCTTTGTAAGCTCCTTTGACAGTCTTACTTCACTGCTTTTATTTTAATTGTTTTTTATTTCTACTTCTGATAGACAATTTAATAATAGCATTATTAAATGTCTCCCCCAATTTGACCTTGTAGTAGATAGTAGAAGATTTTTTCTTCAAAATGAATTGTTGGAACATAAACCAGGACAAGTTATATTGGAGCACAAATTAGTTTTTTGACAGCACTGGAGGCAATAACAGGTCTTCGGACGGGTGGAGTTACAATTCCTCTTCATGGGCTTATGCAAATCAGAATATTTATTTATTAACTTTATATCAGAGCTCACTTCATCGAAACCAACTCTGGGCAGTACACAACAATAAAATAAAACCACAATGTAAAAAACCACAGATATAAAATGTAACAAGCCATATTAATAAAACAAAACCTCAAAAAATATGCATATGATTGGATAGAGCAGGCAAATATATTTCATTTGGATGTAACCAGTGGTGGGATTCAGCCAGTTTGGACTAGTTCGGGTGAACCAGAAATTGCTGGCTGGCCCCGCCCCTTCCCACCCCGCCCCTTCCAGGAGTCCCCTGCAGGGAGCCTACTAGGCCCGAAATGGGGCACGGGGCGCAGTGTGGTTCCCCCCATGGCTCATTCTTGCTCCCAAGGGAGTGCAGAAGGCTGAGTGCTGCCTGTCACACCCCCTGGCCACACACATCCAGCCAGTCATTGGGGAAGAGAACAAGTTGTTAAATTATTTGAATCCCACCACTGGATGTAACATATTATCACACTGTGCCCAATGAGATCTGTAAGTCATTAACCTGGAGGTAATGGGGCAGAACTATAAAGACAATGAATTTTGGAAAGAACAAAGAAGCAATATTTCATGAATATATCTTCGAAGAGAGCCATTTTTTTTTACTTTGATAGAGTAAAATGTCGTGCTCACCTTCCAGTATCTTTTCCCAGTATATCAGTTTTCCTTAGCTTGTTCTTATAGCTAAGCTGATGGTTTTACCTTCCCTGGCAAAACAGGGGTTTTTAATGGGAAAATAGCACATTGATCCCATGTAGCTGAACAACACTTCTGTTCTGTCCCCCTCGCCTCAGTCCGAGCGATGGCTTAATTAGCCAGCACTATCAGCTCTGGCAGCAAACTAGCGAGCGTCTGCCAAGTGTCTCTGTTATCTCCCTCGATGCCAATGAGTCAACAAACGGTACTTCAGCTCTAGTCAAGCAGTTGCTTTGCCTGCTACGAAGAGGCATAGCAGCCCTTGCTGCTTTAATATCCTGGGATGTAGTTCCATGACTCAGCACTTCCTAGGCCTGCCCCACCCCTGCTTCTGTTGTTCCCGCCTCTCCTGCCTAGAAAACCTAGGGTCCAGCCAGGCCTGATTGCCATCAGCTGGGTCTGGAGGTATGGCCTGGGAGGGGGAAAGAGTCAGGGGATGGAGGCCTCGTTATCTCTTCTACCTGGCCTGCCTCTGGCTCCTGGAGCTGAGCTAGGGAAGTCGGTGCTCCTGAGGTAAGTCCTGATGGCCCTTCCCCCTCACTTTCCAAGTCACTTTCTGGCAGGGGGCCCGGCTTGGGGGGCACAGACACAACAACTTTGTTTTCCCTGGGATAATGTATTTAGTTAGGGCTTTAAGTTGGTCTTCTACATTCTCCTTCATCTTTTAACAATTCATTATACATTGCATTTTTTTTAAAAAATATGTTGTTTGTTTATTCATACATATCTGATAAGAATTTTCAGGGTTCCAAGTAATAGGTCCATTGCAAGCAAAGACTCTAAGGCAGGTGGATTCCTCAAAGGATATCTTTATTGGAAATATCATATTGGCACCTATCTGGTGAAAACCAACTCTGGGAGGCCCTTTTGTTTTCACCTAATTGAAAGTAAAAGTTTTCTTCTCAAGCACAAACAATCAGTCACATGGTCCAATGAAAGCATCACCCACTGGTCTGGTGACATCACTCCTCCGGCCAGGTGTGAGAACATCCTTGGTTTGCAAGAGAATGTATTTTATTTTGACTATACAACCCCCCTGCTATCTCTAATCCCCCCTCCCTATCCCTTGCTCCAGTGTGGCAGCACTAAAGTTCCAAGATGGCTTCAGCCAGATCAGCTTCAGGGTTGACAATAATTAAATTCTCATCTCTCTCTTTTTTTTTTTTTTTTGTGTGAGTCCCTTGGACTGCAAGGCGATCAAACCGGTCAGTCCTAGAGGAGATCAACCCTGACTGCTCTTTAGAAGGCCAGATCCTGAAAATGAAATGCAAATACTTTGACCACCTAATGAGAAGGAGGGACTCACTAGAGAAGAGCCTAATGCTGGGAAAGATTAAGGGCAAAAGAAGAAGGGGACGGCAGAGAATGAGGTGGCTGGATGAAGTCACTGAAGCAGTAGGTGTGACCTTAAATGGACTCCAGAGGATGGTAGAGGACAAGAAGGCCTGGAGGAATGTTGTCCATGGGGTTGTGATGAGTCGGACATGATTTCACAACTAATAACATCTTTCCCACTTCAGAAAAGATACATGCAAACTTCATCAAAAAATGTCTAACATCATCAAATAGAAATTATTATCCCACTACACATTAACATTCTACTAAACTTAGTATTGATCAAACTATAATTAATGATATGCCTGAATATGAAGTCCAATAGATTTGGAATTTAGGCTTAACTTGTAGCTCTTAGAGAAATATTAACTGTATCAATGTTCTTCTGAGAACTCTTGAAATTCCCCTAATATCAGTTGAAGAACCCCATGTTTAGGAATACATGTAATGTAGGAATACATGTCTTGCTAACTTCAGAACTGAATTACAGGAGTTGCTTTGTATGGAATTATCCTTAAGAAATTGCAGCTAGAGTAGGATGCCACTAATATGTGGTTTTATTATCCACCTATAACTCCCCTGATAGGGTAATGTAACTTGATTGCTGAGCCAGTAAGGTGCTGCTCTTGGTTGATAATTTCATGAGCAGCGAGCTATCTACAGTCATATAGATTTATCCAATCCTTCCTTCCTTTCTTTCCAGCATGGGTGTTTTCTGCTGTAGAGCCCATCATATGGAGCTAATTTATCTCAAAGTTCAGATGGACCTCTAACATATTTGTCCAGATCTTCTCTGAATTCTGTCTATATTTTTTCCTGGGTCACCCATATTCATTAATTGATGGTTGGTTTCATTTATTGTCCTTACATGTTTTTAAAATTTGGACCACTGATCTTAAAATGTAAAGTTAACAATAAATTCTGTGTTTGTTATTACAGTTAGTCCTTGACTTACCAAAACTGAACATGTAATTATAGTAGTTAAGTCATGATGTCATAAATTGGACCACCATGTAACTAGACCCAATTTTACAACCTTTTTTTTTTTTTTTGCAATGGTCATTAAGCAAATGTTATGATCATTAAGTGAATGCATTGTTTGCTATGGGTTGTAAATTCTGGTTTCCAGAAAAAGTCAAAAATCACAGTCATATTACCACAAGGTGCTGTAAACAGTTTTAAATGTGGGTCAGTTGCTGAGTGCCCAAAATTTGGTCACTTGATTATGTAGGAGGTGGACGTCTTAACTTCAGAACCATGTCATAGTAGTTTTGGGAATCTATCATAATTTCAAGCTGTTGCTATGCAACTGGTGATGAGTTGAGAACTACTTATAATATTGTTTCCAGATTATTGTTTTCATTTAAATCACATGTAAGTTATATATTAGGCCTGGGCAAAGCTTCAGTTTGAAATCAATGCTCCAATACTGGAAATTTTTAAGAAGATGTTGGATAACCTTTTGTTTGAAGTGGTGTAGGGTTTCCTGCCTAGGCAGGGGGTTGGACTAGAAGACCTCCAAGGTCCCTTCCAACTCTATTATTGTATTCAAAATCATCTTTTTAAATGAAATCTTCAATCTGAAGTACCAAATTGGTTCAATGCCTCAGAATGAATCAGGTGTATTCTTATTGTTTTGGGGAAGGATTGAGATCTGGCATCTGTTTGTATAAACACAAACACACACTTTTTAAATATCAAACTGAGTTTATTATTAATATTTATTTATTTTCAGGAGTTCAGATTGATGAAGCAAAATATGTATGAAGAGGAATCACAATTTCCTTCTCTGAATGCATTTACAGAGCCTCCGTACCTTCGTTTCTTATATTTCCTCTCTTTCTGACTTGTTTCCCACTCTTTTCACAGACCCAGCTATCTTTACTGCCAATTAGAAATCTTAAAGTGAGTTTCATGTGAATAAGTTATTAAAAGAAAAAGAAAAGATAAAAGAAGCAGCTTTTGAACTTCTTAACCACAGCTATGACAGTATATTAAACACATTTATACTTTGTCTGTCTCTAAATTAAGGGACACGGTGGCTCAGTGGTTAAGACGCTGAGCTTATTGATCGAAAGATCAGCAGTCCAGCAGTTCGAATCCCTAGTGCTGCCGTGTAATGGGGTGAGCTCCCGTTACTTGTCCCAGCTTCTGCCAACCTAGCAGTTCGAAAACATGTAAAAAATGCAAGTAGAAAAATAAGGACCACCTTTGGTGGGAAGGTAACAGCGTTCCATGGTCCTTTGGTGTTTAGTCATGCAGGCCACATGACCATGGAGACGTCTTTGGGCAGTGCTGGCTCTTCGGCTTTGAAACGGAGATGAGCACCACCCCCTAGAGTCAGGAAAGACTAGCACATATGTGCGACGGGAACCTTTACCTTTACCTTTATCTCTAAAGTTACATCATAATTTCTTTCTTTCTCTAATCTACCCTCTCTTAAACCTATAAATCAAAAGGTTTATTTTTTTTCTTTTTTTCAGCAAAAAGTCCACAACTGGTTTCCCTTCTCTAATAAGTGTAAGCAGTACATCTTTCCTAAATCCCCCCAACCATCAAGATCATTTGATTTCACTAAACATTGTGGCTTATTGAAATTTCCTTAGTTATAATTTGGATTCAGTCGTGCCTAACGATTGACAGATCATTTATCCTTTATTGTCCTGATTGCCTGGATGAAAGATGGCATTGAATTCCTATCACTGATTGCAGACTCTCAGTGAAAACAAGTTGTCAAGCTGAAGAAAAAAGTTCTGTTGTCTTTTCTAGACCGAGAATTTGTACTTGATACTTTGCACTTTTAACAATGTTGTTGTCATTGTCATCAGCCATTCAGCCATGTCTGACCCTCGGCCTTATAACAATGAAAAAGAACAAATTTGGTTTTCTATTGAACCCCCAGTTCTCCATGGAATTAAAAAGAATAAACCGTGGATTACAAGAAACACATTAAATTATGCAAAGCGAACTTTATTATTCCTAGAGTTTGACCTCCTTAGTCACAAAGTCTGTTTGGTTTTCCCTGTACTCGCTTTAGTTTAGGGGTCTCCAACCTTGGCAACTTTAAGCAAAGCTGGCTGGAGGATTCTGGGAGTTGAAGTCCTCTAGGCTTAAAGTTGCCAAGGTTGGAGACTCTTGCTTTAGTTCACATAGCCAAGTTATCAATGCATGAAAGGCTGAGGGGCTTTGTTTTCAGCCCAAGTTGTTGCACAATTTGACACTGATTACAATTGGGAAGGAGGATGCTACTGAAGGTCAGCAAGCTGACTTTTGTAGGTCTTTTCACAACCAATCCAGCACTTCAACCATCACCCTATATTGGCTTTAAATTATATAAAGCAAATAGAACAGGCAATGCAATCGCACTTTTGGTATAAAAGCTGCTAATACATCTAGGGATTTGCATAAATTATGCCACCAGACCTGAAACTTTGGGCTAAGTCAACTTAGAACGACACCACCTTCGGACTGACCTAAGCGTAGTACACAAAATCATCTGCTACAATGTCCTATCTGTCAATGACTACTTCAGCTTCAACCACAACAATACACGGGCACACAATACATACAAACTTAAGGTAAACTGCTCCAAATTCAATTGCAGAAAATACGACTTTAGCAACAGAATGGTCGAAGCCTGGAATGCACTACCTGACTCTATGGTTTCATCCCCAAACCTCCAAAATTTTAACCTAAGACTGTCTATTGTTGACCTCACCCCATTCCTAAGAGGTCTATAAGGGCATGCATAAGTGCACCAGTGTGCCTACCGTCCCTGTCCTAATGTTCCCTTTTATATGTATTCATAATCATGTTTATACTTATGCCTGTTATCTAAAACATGCTTGACTAAATAAATAAATAAATAAATAAATCACAACACGTATAAAAACAGGTAATTGAACCGCCCTGAGTCCTTTGGGAGATAGGGCGGTATATAAATTCGAATAATAAAATAAAAAATAAAATAAAAATTCAAAATAGAGCTGGAAGGGACCTTGGTAAGTAAGTAAGTTTATTACAGCCATGTTGTTGTTGTTAGTTGCGAAGTCGTGTCCGACCCATCGCGACCCCATGGACAACATTCCTCCAGGCCTTCCTGTCCTCTACCATCCTCTGGAGTCCATTTAAACTCATGCCTACTGCTTCAGTGACTCCATTGAGCCACCTCGTTCTCTGTCGTCCCCTTCTTCTTTTACCCTCAATCTTTCCCAGCATTAGGCTCTTCTCCAGTGAGTCCTTCCTTCTCATTAGGTGGCCAAAGTATTTGAGTTTCATCTTCAGGATCTGGCCTTCTAAAGAGCAGTCAGGGTTGATCTCCTCTAGAACTGACTTGTTTGTTCGCCTTGCAGTCCAAGGGACTCTCAGGAGTCTTCTCCAGCACCAGAGTTCAAAGGCCTCAATTCTTTGGCGCTCAGCCTTTCTTATGGTCCAACCTTCACAGCCATACATTGCAACTGGGAAAACCATAGCTTTGACTATACGCACTTTGGTTGGCAGGGTGATGTCTCTGCTTTTTAGTACGCTGTCTAGATTTGCCATAGCTTTCCTCCCCAGGAGCAAGCGTCTTTTAATTTCTTGGCTGCAGTCCCCATCTGCGGTGATCTTGGAGCCCAGGAAAATAAAATCTGTCACTACCTCCATTTCTTCACCATCTATCTGCCAGGAATTGAAAGGGACGGATGCCATGATTTTAGTTTTCTTAATGTTGAGTTTCAAGCCAACTTTTGCACTCTCCTCCTTCACCCGCATCAAGAGACTCTTTAGTTCCTCTTCGCTTTCTGCCATTAGAGTGGTATCATCTGCATATCTGAGGTTGTTGATATTTCTTCCGGCAATCTTAATTCCAATTTTTGATTCATCTAGCCCCGCCTTTCTCATGATGTGTTCTGCATATAAGTTAAATAGGCAGGGTGATAGTATACAGCCTTGCCTGACTCATTTCCCAATTTTGAACCAATTACAGCCATAGGCCAGACCAAATAAAGACACTCAGTAAATATACAATTAAAAAATCAAGAATAAAATAATACATATCAAATAAAATCTATGATAAAATCCAGTTATCTGTTATGTAACTTAAAATTAAAATACTACTGACATCAATTGTGTCTAGTACCTTTCCTATAATTAAAATACATGATCTCAATCAATAGGGTCCCTTCCTAATTTACATGCATGGAGTACCGTCAGGTATGTGAGTAAATGTATTTTTCCCATAACTGTTATACAGTATATATCTCCAAAAAGTTGGCATCAGTTGACATCTATAATTCAGTAACCAATTTTTTTCTTGTGGACATTGCAGCGACACAAAATTTTTCCACTGCATGTGTAGTAGTCGGATTTGAGTCTTGGAGAAGAAAGTCTACATAAAAATCATCTGTCCTCCCTGGCAATCTCGCTAGTAAGGGGAGAATATATATTGACGTACATATTCTGTATAACTCACAGTATAATAAGACATGTGAGATATCTTCGACTTCTCCTTTACCACATATACATACCCGTTCTGCGATTAGTGCTTTCTTATACCTACCCTGGAGAAGTGGGGAAGGGACCTTGGAAATCTTCTAGTCCAACCCCCTATTTAAGCAGGAGGCCATATACCATTTCAGATATGTGGCTATCCAGTCTTTTCATAAAAACCTCCATTGATGAAGCACCAGTGGTGGGTTGATACCAGACCGACACTACAGACCTATTGAATAACCGGCAGTCCAGTAAGGAAGAATTTTGATTTACATGCAGATTCAAGGAAATGACAGAGCTCGGAACTGTAATCACCGTTAAGCCAGGGACTATTTGCTTGTTTGCAGATGATACATGATCTGTAGCAAATTCCAGTAATACAGCCAAGCATCTTAAGACTAAATTGAAAGAATCTGCAGAAATATCAATGTTCAGTTTATTTTTTAAAAAGTCACATCTCATGGATTTCTCATGCCTTTCCTAAAAATTTAGGTGACATGGATAGTATTTTATATACACCCACAGAAAGGAAATTCTTGTAACATTTGGAATTAATATTATTAAACAAAACCAGTCAACTATTTAATAACAATTCTATCCCAACGCAGAAAAAAAAATTAAAAAGGAAGAAAAAAGTGAGATGAATGTATTTAAAAATAGTGGCATTAAAATCAATGGCTTTTCAAAATTAATGAATTAATGAAATTTTAATTTCAAAAAGAAGAGAAATTTTCCTAATTAAGACCAAGGTTGGTGATAAGACTGAGGAATTGTGTTGGGAAGAATTTGCTTTGATTTAGTTTGGTCGTCACTGAGAATGAGTTAATTCTTAGCTGTTCTAATAAAGTGTGTTTGTTTTTAAACTGACTGAGTTTACTACTACCTACCTGGGCTTGGGTCACAACATTCAGTTTCCATCCATTGCTTCTTGTTTTGCCTTCTGGTGCTTTGGAAAATACATTGCCCCCCCTTCTTTCTGGCAGCCCCTTAAAAGCCTGTTGCCTATCACACTCTTGGGCAAAGCATGGGAGCCATTTCCTCCTTTCAGTGGTCCGTGAAAGTACATCTATAGTATGAAGATAATAAAGTTGAAAAAAGGTGAACAACATTTTTACAGAACTATAGGTACGTTGAGGCTGGGTTTGACAAGGAATGGCTGGGAGGGGAGGGGCCAAGTGAGGCACTCCTTGACGTGACATGGGGTTGGCCATGCCTACCCAGTCACATGACCATCAAGCCATGCCCACAAAATAAGCCACACCCACAGAACTAAAAAAATTTAGAACCCACCCCTGTGAAGCACCTACAACTTCTGAAGATAAGTTGTTCCACTGGTTAATTTTTCTACTATTAAGAAGTTTTTCCTTAATTCCAGATTATTTCTTTCCTTGATTAGTTTCCATCCATTGTTTTTTGTCTTGCCTTCTGGTGCTTTGGAAAATAAATTGACCCCTTCTTCTTTGTGGCGGCCCCTCAAATCCTGGAATACTGCTATCAAGTCACACTTAGTTCTTCTTTTCTCTAGACTGGTCATACCCAATTCCTGCAACCGTTCTTCATATGGTTTTGTCTCCCGGCTTTTAATCATCTTAGTTGTTCTTCTTTGCATTTTCTCAAAGTCTCAACATCTTTTTTGAAATGTGGTGACCAAAACTGGATGCAGTATTCCAGGTGTGGTCTTACTTATGATTTATAAAGCGGTATTAATATTTCATGTGATTTTGATTCTATGCCTCTATTTATACAACCAAGGATTGAATTAACATTTTTGGTAGCGATATCATGGCTACTATCTTTATTTTTTTAATATATACCCAGTTTCCCCCAAAATAAGAAATCCCCTGATAATAAGCCCAATTGGGCTTTTGAGCACATGGCAATAAGGCCAAGTGCTTATTTCAGGGTTCAAAAAAATATAAGACAGGGTCTTATTTTTGGGAAAACACGGTACCATAGCTGCTAAAGCAGCTTTGTTTACTATAACAAAGTAAACAATAAAAAAGTCTGTGAAAATTCAATGATATCAGCAAATTCTTTTGCTGCTCGTGTTTATAAATGTCATTTGTTATGTTGTCCAGGACTTGGTGCCCTCTAAGCAGTAGAGAATAAAATCAACAATTGTCTGTCAACAAAATAGAATAGAATAGAATTTTTTTTATATAGATGCACAAAGAAAAAGAAAGAAGAGCTTGAAGACAAACCAATAGCAAAATAGACTTGTGAATACCAAACTGGCTAACAAAGAGTTAAAAGAGTAATGTGTGAGGCAGGAAATGAAGCAAAGCAGAAAGGTATAAAGATGGAATAATAAAGGAAGCTGACAATTGACTGAGGAGGACAGACACTGAAAGATACAGCAATTCTGGAAAGAATGGCACAGAAAGCCGCTGACGCAGGGCATGAAGTTGAGTTCAGTGAAGCAGGACTAGTGGAGGTTGGAGTACAGTTGACAGAAGATAACTGAGCTGGAGAAGTTTTAAAATGAGGGGAGGATTAATGGCTCTAATGCCACAGAGCAGTACCAAGGATCAAAGCTAAGATCAGGCCAGCCAAAGAAGGGATGAAGAAGTATAAAATCCAACAGAATAAAATAAAGCCCTGGGTTATACTTGCAGACTGGAAATATGCTAGTTTAAACCAGGACTTGGGACATAATGATATGTATGAAACCTCCATTGAAATCTGTGCGCCATCTGTGAGTGCATAGGACTGCAACCTTATGAATGATTCTCCAACCTCAACTGAATTAATTACATTACAGTACTCTTCTTCTACATATGTTGCCTGGGAGTAAAAAATCATTTTGAGATGAGACAGATGGTAGTCTTTCCTGCAAGATCTCTGGAACTTGACTGTAACTGCATTTCGCTTGATTCCTGGAGGGGCTACTCCATAAGGCATGAATTCTTGGCTTAGTCTGAATCAATGCAGCTAGAAAAAGAATGAGAGCCAACCAAGTCAACCAAATCGGATTTACACATGAGAGCGGGTGGAGGGGAGAACACACAAGCATTTCAAATCTAAGACCAATATTAGTTGCTTTTTGTGACATTCAAAATCTATTGGAGGCAGCTGATACACTTCATCTGATAGGAGTCCTGGCCCAAATGCTCAAAGAGGCGGAAACTTTCTTGGTTTCAAATTTTGGTTATGATAACACTGTCCTGTTCCAAGGATTCAATCAGGGGTGAAATCCAGCAGGTTCTGACAGGTTCTGGAGAACCGGTAGCGGAAATTTTGAGTAGGTTAGAGAACCAGCAAATACCACCTCTGGCTGGCCCCAGAGTGGGGTGGGAATGGAGATTTTGCAGCATCCTTCCCGTGCCACACCACCAAGTCATGCCCACCAAGCCACACCCACAGAACCTGTAGTAAAAAAAACTTTGGATTTCATCACTGGATTCAATTCACTCTAGACCAAAGTTAGTCCAGTGTCCAATATGGTGAGAGGTCTATGCTGATGAAGGGCAGAGCTTTTCAATCAGCATTAATTCATACTAACTTATAAATCAAGGGTTGTGGTTCAAAAATCTATTAATGACAAGCAGCCCAGCTTTCAAATCTGCAGCAAAAGTTTTTATCTTTTCTAATATAAACTAATGGTTCCCATTCATTCTTTTTAAAAAGAAACATTTTATTAGATTATAGAATAAATAATAAATATTTATTTATTCTATAAAATATTTATTAAAATAAATAATTTATAGAATAAAATCCAAAAATACAACAGCAAATAGTAGAACACAGTGGGGAGAAGGGGAAAGAAAAGTGAGGAGGGGAGGGAGAAAAGGAAAAAGAAGTATTGACTTCCAACTCCCTCTGTTGCAGAAGCATTAACCTCAAACCTAAACTTTTTACTTTTCCATAATAATAGATTCCTATTCATTCCGATGGGATAAAATAACAAATAAATAAATGGGGACAATAAGACAGGGACAGTAGGCACGCTGGTGCACTTACGCATGGCCCTTACAGACCTCTTAGGAATGGGGTGAGGTCAACAGTAGACAGCCTAAGGTTAAAGTTTTGGAGGTTTGGGGAAGAAACCCCAGTGTCAGGTAGTCCATTCCAGGCATTGGCCACTCTATTGCTGATTTTCTGCAATCGAGTTTGGAACGGTTTACCTTAAGTTTGTATCTATTGTGTGCTCGTGTATTATTGCGGTTGAAGCTGAAGTAGCCATTGACAGGTAGGACGTTGTAGCAGATAATTTTGTGTACTATACTTAGGAAGTACACAGACTGAAGGCAGCGTAGTTCTAAGTTATCTGATCCCAAAATTCAAGCCTAGTGGCCTAAGGTATTCTATCATGAGCAGAGGAGTGGAGGACTCTTCTTGTGCAATACCTCTGGACTCGCTCAATTGTATGAATTAATTAATTAATTGTATTAACATTGGCAACATTGTTCCATTGGGAGCAACGTGCATCTCATTCTTTTTTGTGAGTTACACTAAGAGACACTCTACCAAAAATTTAAGTCTGAAGCATATATATGCTTGCTACTCTCCGATGAGAAAAAAAATGTATATTCAGGTTCTGTTTCTAAAAAAATCCAGCATGGTGCCTTCCTAAAAGTTTTGATTTTAGATTGGCCCAAGGTCACATTATATTGAATGACAACCTCCCCTTAAATAAAAGCAATTGGCATGGATTAAAGAACAAATAGGGAAACGGAATATTATTCTGCATTAAGATATTTTGGAAGAAAGCTAGTGGGAGGATGACACAATCTAATAAATAAGATATTGCTGTTCTATATGCCCTTTGTAACCTGTTCTGTTGTTGAAACGTTCACCTGTTCTTAACTTTTGCCAAGTAAGTTAAACAAAAATGAACCTGGCATATTATTTTATTCCAATAGAAATTTAAACACCGTTCAAAATATATTCAAGGTTTAAAAGAGACAGGTTCCTACATACATCCCTGGTAAAATTTTCATTTGAATGTTTTCTCAACCCAGAGAATGAATAAATTCTCTCCTTCTGTTAAAAAAAATCAGAAAAGAAGCTTTATTTTTTAAACTAAATACTGAGAATAATTTTCATCACAGGAGAATGGTGGCTTTGAATGTGATTGTATACTCTTCATCCATACAGAGTGTGTTTGTGTATGTAAGCGTATCAGAAATTTTAACATAAACATGAAAATATATAAAAGAAAAGGTGGAAGAACAAATAGAAAAAGAATACACACAGAGAGAGACACACACTGTTTGATCTTCCATACAATAATTGCAAAGAGTCTTATTTTCTCCTCTCTCTTTGAAGCTACATTACAGGGTTCTCGTCTTTCCATAATCAATTTTCTTTTTATTCTGCAAATCCATAGATCACCAATTCTTTTCAGCAAAATGTCCAGAAGGGACCCCAAGTTTTTTATGCAGGTACTTATTGTTTTATCCCAAAACAAATAGATCAATTTTACATTTTTGAAATTCTGCCATCTTCACAAATTGCCCTTCTATTGGTAGTATTTCAATGTTTTCCATCTTTCTGCATATAGTAGTCTCGCTGCAGTTTGTGTGTGTGTGTGTGCGTGTGTGTGTGTGTGTGTATCACAAACTTCTTTAAGCCTTCCATTCATATAGTGTTGTTATGTTTATTTCTGTACAAGTAGACCATATCCTAACATAGTGTAAGCCGCCCTGAGTCTTCGGAGAAGGGCGGGATATAAATGCAAATAATAATAATAATAATAATAATAATAATAATAATAATAATAATAATAATAATAATAATAATAATAATCCAATGATAATTGTTTACAAGCAAGGAGAGAGTACAATTTAAATCTATTGGAAAAACAGACTGTGAAAAGTTTTTATATATTGCTTTGGTCCTGATATTCTGTATTATATATTACCTATTAATAACTGAGTGAAATTATAATGGAGAAACATTTCTTTACATGATGTTAAAACTGGCTTGATATCATCATCACTAAAAAAAAAATATGGGAATGTTTGGAAATAAACCTGAAAATGTTAATGAGTTGTGTTGTTGTCTGATATTTCAATAAGTTATAATATCAATCTATACACATCTACGATTTGAGATTTCTGTATTAAAAATGGCAAAGGAAATCCATAAAGTACTTTTGGTAAGAATAAATTACTATAATGGTATCAGAAGGAAGAAACCTAAGAAGGAAATAAAGATTAAAGGAGGAAAAACACTTAAATATGACTTACACAGAAGGGTTCAAACTATCTTAACATCACATTTATTGAAATATTTTTTCCCGTGAACTATGAATCCAGAAGTTAATTTTAAGATTGTCTGCCATTATAAATAGTGTTTACAAGAAGTTGTTGTTGTTGTTAGTTGAAGTCGTGTCCGATCCATCGCGACCCCATGGACAATGTTCCTCCAGGCCTTCCTGTCCTCTACCATCCTCTGGAGTCCATTTAAGCTCACGCCTACTGCTTCAGTGACTCCATCAGCCACCTCATTCTCTGTCGTCCCCTTCTTCTTTTGCCCTCAAACTTTCCCAGCATTAGGCTCTTCTCCAGTGAGTCTACAAGAAGTTAAGAAAGAGAAATAAGTTTTACCAGACAAGAATGAGATTGATTTAAAAGTGACAGGTTATAAAAGTGATACAGAAAAATCTGCTACACTGGATATACAAATGAAATAAGCTGATGACTTAATAATTAAAAGGTATATAGAAATAACAAATTTAAAAAATGACCCAGACTGAAGAATTTTGTAAGAAAGAATGAAATTGAATGAATTTCAAAAATAAAAAAAACAACATATTTAATGGACTTTTGTTCATCGGGATTGAATGATGACTTTAAAGATTTTTTTACAGGTAGGAAATAAGATATGGAAAGAACAGGTTGTTTGTTGTATTTTAAGAGAAGGTAATAAATTAACTAAAATTGTTTATATTTGAGATGAAACAGGAAGTCTTTTTATCTGTTTCTTTTCTTTTTCTTTACTATATTCTTTTTTTTATTGAAAAAGTTTTAACAAACAAAAATGTTTTTCTCCCTTTTCCCCCCTCCCCCACTTAAAACCCCCTTCCCCCTCCCTTCACCCCCGGCTTCCCGGGTCAATCACAAGGTATTGTTATACATAAACCAAACATAGAGTAAAATTTTCCCTTCTAATCCAATTAACCTCATCCGAGTTTTTTCATTTCTTAACCTCCCCCATTACATTCTAAAATAATACATCCTAATTATTCAAAGGCAGTCTGATATCTCTTAATCTGATATCTGTTTTGTAAATAATCAAGACTGCTGATTGGACAATATTGGGGAAAAAAAGAATTACCTACAATAGAAGAATGGATATTGAAACTTGGCTGAGATGACTAAAATCTCAGCCTTTTTGAAAGACAATACGCAGGAAAGATATTTAATTGAATGGAAAAAATGGATTGATTATTTTCTTTACTATATTCTTATTTTTTCCCTATTTTTTTCCTTTCTGCGTTTTCTATTTTTATTCCTTTTTATTAGTTTATATTAATTTTTATCTTTTTAAATGTTTAATCGAATTATTATACGAAATTGAAAGCCATTAAAGCAATACTGTCTTGTAATGAACTCATTTATGTAGCCAAGTGTGGGTGTTCGAGTACAAAATATAGCACCAAGAAATTACACCGTAATTCAACATGAAGTATTACTCTATTAAAATTAGAGGAATGACAACTCCATCCTTCTTGGCAAATAAGCTGTGATGGAACTTGGAAGATCACAGGGAATTAAACTTGCCTTCACCATAACTCATTTCTTCACACATTCTCAACTCAGAACTACTTTGGTGTGTGGGTGAACAGATGGCAATTGCTTTTGGGGGGAGAAAATAGGGCACATTAGAGCCACTACAAAATGTTAACCAGAAGCATCTAATGTTGTATGGAGCAGAATGAAGATCCATCTCTTACGTGTCTCAAACTTTCAGTGAATTTTGTAAACTAGTCTAATAAAACTGAGTTGGATTCCCCTTTCCCTGCCCACTTTAGGTCAAATTGATTTAGTATCAAAGAAGCAATACTTTAATGATACGGTTCATTAAAGCAACTGCATCTTTTTCAAACCCTGTACAAAAAGGGACTTGTGCATACTGTAATGAATAGAAGAAACCTTGTTTTTGTCTGGTGCACTTTTTCCAAATTATTTACAAAACAGTCTTACTATTACTCTCTCTCTCTCTCTTACATGTTATTTAAATAATATCTTAACTTGCTGATATGACTAGCTACTATTGCAACCTAACTCAGAGGTGGTGGGCTTCCTCAAACACACACAATACTGTAGCTATTATCATCTCCTATACACAAAGGAATAAAATCAGAAATTTACTTTGCTCTTTCAGAAAGCTTTGGAAAACTGTTGCTGTGCTAATATCAGTTTATTTTCAAAGTAGGATTATTTGGCTTTACTTTTGCTTGTGAGCAAAATAAGGGTTAGCAAAACCGAAACTGAAGCTTTCTTTCTTCTTCCCAGTACAAGAAAAGGGATAAAGGAGATCTGAGTTTACTTATGGGACCGCCTACTGCTACCGAATACCTCTCACCGACCCGTGCGCTCTCACAGAGAGGGACTCCTCAGGGTGCCATCAGCTAGGCAGTGTCGTCTGGCGACGCCCAGGGGAAGGGCCTTCTCTGTGGGGGCTCCCACCCTCTGGAACGAACTCCCCCCAGGACTCCGTCAACTTCCGGACCTCCGAACCTTCCGTCGCGAGCTTAAAACACATTTATTCATCTGCGCAGGACTGGACTAGATTTTAAATTTATAGTGGTTTTAATTGGTTTTAATATTTATACTATTTTTAATAATTTGGCTTTTAGAATAAGTTTTTTAAGGGTTATCTTAATTTGTACATATATGTTTTTACTTGCCTGTGAACCGCCCTGAGTCCTTCGGGAGATAGGGCGGTATACAAATACGAATAAACAAACAAACAAACATATTATCTCATACCAACCCATGGTTCTCCACACTATATATAAATGAAAAAAAGAGTCTGAAGAATTTCACAAACTTATGATGACCATTAGCATTCTTTATTCTCACCAATATTTTCTGCATCATATTTATAATATATCTTCCTTGCCTGTCCATATAGTATCTCTCTGAATTCAAATGTAAATATTTCCATTTGTTTCAGGGGGTAATAAAAGGATAATGGAGTTAAGCAGATATATCTCATCTTTATTACTTTGAAAATCATTTTGTGTGATGATTAAGCAATGGGCAGTGTATTATAATGCTTTTTTGATGAAGGTCAACAATGATTACTTCCTGGGAAAATATAACTGATGGCGATTGTGTTGTTTTTGTTTTCCCATTTAAGCAAACTAGGTGCGATTTTATTTCTCAGGTTTAAGCCTGAAAAAATAACATGGCAGCCATTGGTGGGATTAAATTTTTTTTACTATCGGTTCTGTGGGCATAGCTTGGTGGGCATGGCAGGGGAAGGCTACTGTAAAATCCCCATTTCCTCCCGATCAGCTGGGACTTGAGAGGCAGAGAATAGATGGGGGTGGGGCCATCAGAGGTGGTATTTACTGGTTCTCTGAACTACTCAAAATTTCCATTACCAGATCTCCAGAACTGGTCAGAACCTACTGAATACCACCTCTGATGGCAGCCCTGTATACCTTAAAAGGTTAATGTACAGTGAGTAAAAGAAGATAGCATCACTGGTTCCTGTTAAAATGTCTGGCAAAGTGGCCACTAGATTCTAACAAAGTGGACTCTGTATCTTTCATGGGCAGTTACAGAGATATTTTACACTACATTTTTAACCAAGCAACAATTAGGAAGAGTGATATCAAGTGATAACACTCATAATAATTCAAAAACAGGTAGAAATTCTAACAATCAGAAGACTGGAATATAACTATATGGTTTTCTTCATAGATATTAAAGTCTTCAGACTAATGTATTACAGGAAAGGAAAAGCCATTATTCAGGAATTCAGTCTGATACCAACCAACTCACCTATCTGAAGTACTTGGTGCATGGTGGAATGCTACATAGAAGAATACACAGAGAGGAGAAATGAGCCTTGCAAAAAAGCAGAACTATTTAAAAAAAAAAAAAGAAAAACAACAAAACTGTCAGAGTATATACATCAACTGGAATAAGACATAGTACAAAGTCAGCCAATTGGGAGCTGAGACAGAATGGAGCCAGGGCGTGTCTTAGTCTGCAGCTTCTGAGTCTGTGCAGAGAAAATGTCTCTAGTCTCTGCTGTACTCTGTGTGTGAACATGTCTGCTGAGCTGAGCTGAAGAATCAACTGTTGGTACTGTAAATATACTTTATGTGTTATTATGAATATAAAGAAGATAATGAATCCAATTATCTGTGTGTGCATCTGGATTTGATTTTTGCAAGAAACTCTAATAAAAACATCTCAACTGTACAGACCTATTCTCTTTTTACTGATTTAAATTTAGTTGTCATCCAACTACCACAACTGTTTGCCAGCGCAGGGTGCTAAATAAATGAACCATTTCCAACTACTTTTTCCAAACTTCATCACATTTCTTCTTTATTAGTGCCCACTTGATGATGGAGATTAAGTGCACCTTACAAAAGACCACAGATATAATTATGGGAATACTATAGCTGTCTTTTCAGAGTTAAGCAGAATGGATTTTACTGGGACTTTCTTTTAGTTAAGGTTTTAAGTGATCACAGCTTTTTTTTAACCATAGGCATTTTAATCTGGTTGCAGACATAGAATTCATAAAAATAGGCAGCATATCTTAAAAAAGAATGCGGGTGGAATTGGCGTGGGAATTTGGCATCTCAGCTGAAGACCGCCAATAACTTTGTGTTTGGAGATTTACAAAAAACATTAATGCACTTACTTGCGTACTAGCTTTTTAGTTTTAAGTAATGCTCCAAAAGTTGTATGTCAGTTCCCAAGGTATGATTCAAACCAGAGGTGGTATTCAGCAGGTTCTGACCAGTTCTGGAGAACCAGTAGTGGAAATTTTGAGTAGTTTGGAGAACCGGTAAATACCACCTCTGACTGGCCCCGCCCCCATCTATTCTCTGCCTCCCAAGCTCCAGCTGATCGAGAGGGGAAATGGGAATTTTGCAGTAGCTTTCCCCTGGATTGTGGAGGGAATGGAAACTTTACAGTATCCTTCCCCTAGAGTGGGGTGGGAATGGAGATTTTCAGTATCCTTCCCCTGCCATGCCCAAGTCATGTCCACCAAGCCATGCCACACTCACCCAGCCATGCCCACAGAACCGGTAGTAAAGAAATTTTTAATCCCACCACTGATTCAAAGCCAAATTGAGCATTTGAAAGCAATTTCCACTCTTTCGAAGGAATCATTGTGGGGAAGAGAATCTTACTTTCTAGAGATTCTCAAGATAAAGTCAATGCCCTCATGGTATAGTGACTTAGCAGATGCAATTTTGCCAAAGGCCTCCTAAAATTAGAATTTGTAGCTAATGAAGTTATGGTGGGAATGGTGGAAGAAAATTGAAAAGACTGTACGATACATTAATCCTAAATTGCTGTTTGTGCTATGCTGCACTTTCTTAACAACCCTGAAAAACTGGGCTGTTATAAAATCTATCCTCTTTTCCTTAGAATTCCAACTGAAATATATGTAAGATCAGATGCCTCAAGCAATTTAATATTTCTATTAAATAAGCAATTTGAATGGAGTATTTTAAGGAGATGGAAAGAAGACACCGTAATACAATCTGGTTTAATTGTAGTTTTACTGATCATTCTCATTTTAAGCAAAATGCCACACTTGAGAAATAACAGAATCAAGCAGAGACAATCAAAGTCCTCCAAAAAAAAAAAAAAATCATTGAAAGCAATGAGCAGCAAGGAGTTTATCAACATTGTAGGGAACATTGATGATTGATTTGATTAAAAAGGCTGGAAGCAATTCTGAACAGCAAACGTAATTCAGGTTCCTCTGAAAAAGGATCGTAATGAAAATTAGAAAAACTTGAAAATGGAGAATTGACAGTGGCAATGGTTAAAGACTCAACAAGGGAAGGGGTGCATGAAGTTGGTGCATTCAATCTCATTCTGTGGCTATTTGCACTATAGAAGCAATGCACTTGTTTTTGGTACTTCAGTTAAAAGTAATAATATGGTCTGCCTTGACCATCCAGTTTGCTTTTGGAAGAAAAAGACATGTTTGTTGGGATGCCCAGGAATGACTTTTCTTGTGTGAAATGATGAGGCGGGTCAGTCTTCTAAGAATCAGGGAGGCATTCCCATAGTTAAAGAACAAAATAGTAATGTATGTTAAATAGTAATTATATTTGTTGTTATGTTAAAAATAAGTATAGATATGATAAGATGGTCACACTATGTTTAATATTTTTAATGTTTGTTTAATATTTTTTTAAAAAAAAGAGTAAAAAGGGAAAAAAAGAATGGATTTTACATGGTGACCAATCAAAGACATTGAGAGGGGTAGAAGGCCCCTCTCATGTTTGAAGGCCAATCCTTTCAGGTAAAGTTAGATGAGATCTTCAGGTTGAGTTCAACTGGTGACAGTTGCTTTCCTAGGCGACAAAATAGGGCCCGTTTGAAATGGTCTTTTTCTTTTCTTTATTTTTCCATTTTATCATCCAACCTGTAACCCTATCACTCATCCACATACAAATCACAGCCAACTCTGCTCAGTTGTGGGATCAGCCAAAGTCAAGAATGTATTACCATTTCACTGGGAGATTTAAAGGCTGTTTTTAAGCTAAACAACGGTGCTAAGCTCCTTTCTTCCTTTAAAATGTGATTCAGTATCTTTATCCTTATCCAGGATAAGGGGAGTTTATTTCTCTCCAATCCACTCTGCCTCCAAAAGCTTTTCTCAAAATCTTCCCATGGGGCCTTTTTAATGATGCATATTTTATAAGCTGCTCTGGGCTGAGCATGTGACTATTCAGTGACTAATTAACTTTTGTCACCAGGATCTGGGTTCCCATAATTGTGTTACCAGCACAGAACAGGTATCAGTGTATGAAAGTATAAGGTATTTTCTGCAGGCCAACAACTGTTGTCTGAAAACCAAATCCATAGTAGAAATCAATATTTTATTATCTTGCTCCAACCAGCCCCTACCCATAGATTTGATGTAAGTTCATCTAGTTTGCACACCCTCCTCCCTCCCACCCCCAAGATAAGTGAAATATAGCTCAATATAGTAACCAGGTTATGGTTCATTCAACCAATCATGGTAAAGCAAACCAGAGCTTACCCTGATGGCTTTCCATGTAATAAAAAAGTACTTTAAATTTCAGGACCAATATATTCTGGTTATTTTCAATGTTGTTGTGTTGAGGGATGTGGGGGGACGACAACAAATTCAAGTGTTTGGAAAAAAATAATTTTCAAGAAGGCAGGGATTAATTATTTTATACCTGGAATAACTTGGATACTTGTAATTGTCAGCCCACTATAATGATGTACTTTGAAAACAATAACAATAGCTTCTGATACAAGGTAAAGGTAAAGGTTCCTCTTGCGCATATGCGCTAGTTGTTCCCGACTCTAGGGGGCGGTGCTCATCTCCGTTTCAAAGCCGAAGAGCCAGCACTGTCCGAAGATGTCTCCGTGGTCATGTGGCCGGCATGACTAAATGGTAAAGGTGCAGGGAACGCTGTTACCTTCCCACCAAAGTGGTCCCTATTTTTCTACTTGCATTTTTTACGTGCTTTCGAACTGCTAGGTTGGCAGAAGCTGGGACAATTAATGGGAGCTCACCCCATTATGCGGCAGTAGGGATTCAAACCACTGAACTACCAACATTTTGATCGACAAGCTCAGTGTCTTAGCACTGAGCCACCGCGTCTTACTCTGTGGACTCTTTCCAAATGAGTCTAGAAATGTTACTATCTTCTAAAGGTTACATTACATAGTACAATGGTTAAAATGTTGGGTTAAGAAAAAAACCAAGGTTCAAGTCCACTTCCAAGTATAGAAGTTCATGAGATTAATTTGGACTAGTCATTTTCATCTCATATAACAGGATTGTTATATAAAGTCTATTGCTATGTCCATTGCCTTGAGCTCCTAGAGGAAAGACAAGATGGAATTCCAATAAAAATATAAATCAGTTCCCATCACCCCTGATGCTTAGTCACGACAGTTGTGATTGATTTGAGGTGGAATCCAACAAAGTCTGAAACGACATAGATTCCGCTACCCCTGCCATAACGCTCAGTCAAGCCAATATTTTAAAGGCCTTCTTTTATATTTTATGGATGAAAATGACGATCCATGGATCAGGTTCAGAGGAAAGTTAGGCATTTGCCTTTGCAAATTGTGCCATCTTTTCATGGAAATGACTCATGCTGTTGACGAGGTTCATTTCTGACTCATTTGGAACCTGGCTATTAGTGGAGATCAGTTATAAGTACAGTTTATCCTGTGAGGAGGAACAAAAAGAACAGTCTTGGCAATAAACTAATGAGATCCACAATTCTGCTTTCTGACCTTAAAACTCTGATCTTTTAGCAAAGTTATTTCTCTTTCTGAAGTGCTGAACGATGGAGCAACAGTACTAAGATAAAGAGAGCAGGTTTGTGCTCAAAGGTGGGATTCACATACTGTAGCATCCAGTTCACCCAGCACGGGAAATGTGAGTGTGTGTTTTCGCATGCTCACTTCGCTCACGCGCATGCCTTCTGCGCATGCGTGAGGCGTTACAAAACATGGCAATTCGCTCATGCGCACCATCCGCACATGCATGCAACGTCAAACAACATGGCAATTTGCTCATGCGCGCCATCCACACATATAAGCAACATCAAAAACACAGCGATATAGGATGACATTGCACCTGGGCGGGTGGTTGAGCCCACCCACAGATCGCCCCTACCAGTTCGCCCAAACTGGTCTGAACCGGCTGAATACCACCTCTCTTTGTGCTTTTAGTTTGTTATATATAGTAACTCTGCTAATAAACAGGTTTTATTGCTGTTTCTCTTTCCCTCTCTCACTCTCTCTTAAGATGGGAGAAAGATAATTGAATGCAATGAATGATATTTAGTCTGCTATCTTTCTGCATTTTCGTTTTCTTAGCCATTGATATTCTGATAAACTATCATTCTCATGACCTGTAATTGGGCAAAACAGTGCATCAAAAGGCAACAAATTTTTGAACCAACCAACCTCAAATAGACTAACTTACAGAATGTGTCCAAAGTCCAAAACTTATAACTCCTGCGGAAATGAAAATTGGGGAAATTGTGCTGCTTCAGTGCTACTGGTTGCTGTTATGCTGCTGTTGTGGTCAACTGTTCTTTATTTTCAATATTCCATGACAGTTTCCCAGACAGTCACGTAATCCCTCGTTCCCTCACCCACCCAGCAGCAGTCACTTACTTGCTAACCGGGGTGGGCTGGGCAGGGCAGGGCAAGGCAGGGCAAATGAAGGGATGGGAAGCAAAGCAAAGTGAAGCGAAGGGGAAGGGAGGAATTGCTGTTTACCTTTCCTGATTCATACCTCCCCCTGTATACTCCCCCAACCTCCATCCCCCACATGTGCCTTCCCCAATTCATGCACCCCCGGAATGCCTTCCTCATGATATCTTCCCATGGTTCCTATTCAACACATGTAGCTGTTCTTAAATACCCTTCTGATGCCCATGCACCCTACCCAATCTGCACAGCACCTCTCATGCAGTCCTTTCCTCTATACCACCCATCCATTTGTCCTCCTTGACCTACACAGGTTCTCTGGTGCATATCCACACACCTTCACCAAGCTGTATAGCATCTCTTGCTCCCCTCCCCAATACATTCTTGATCTACACCCCCTCACTCCTTCCCCCAGGCAGAAGCAACTACAAAGTTGATGGACATTACATTACTGATTCCCCCACCCTGTTAAAGATCTTGGAGTTTTCATATCAAATGATCTAAGTGCCAAAGCCCACTGCAACTACATAGCAAAAAAGGCTCTAAGAGTTGTAAACCTAATCTTGTGTAGCTTCTTCTCCAGAAACACTACACTACTAACCAGAGCATATAAAACATTTGCTAGACCAATTCTTGAATACAGCTCGACTGTTTGGAACCCATACCACATTTCAGACATCAATAGAATAGAATAGAATAGAATAGAATAGAATAGAATAGAATAGAATAGAATAGAATAGAATAGAATAGAATTTTATTGGCCAAGTGTGATTGGACACACAAGGAATTTGTCTTGGTGCATATGCTCTCAGTGTACATAAAAGAAAAGATACGTTCATCAAGGTACGACATTTACAACACAATTGATGGTCAATATATCAATATAAATCATAAGGATTGCCAGCAACAAGTTATAGTCATACAGTCATAAATGGAAAGAGATTGGTGATGGGAACTATGAAACGATTAATAGTAGTGCAGATTCAGTAAATAGTCTGACAGTGTTGATGGAATTATTTGTTTAGCAGAGTGATGGCCTTCGGGAAAAAACTGTTCTTGTGTCTAGTTGTTCTGGTGTGCAGTGCTCTATAGCGTCGTTTTGAGGGTAGGGGTTGAAACAGTTTATGTCCAGGATGCGAGTGATCTGCAAATATTTTCACGGCCCTCTTCTTGATTCGTGCAGTGTACAGGTCCTCAATGGAAGGCAGGTTGGTAGCAATTGTTTTTTTCTGCAGTTCTAATTATCCTCTGAAGTCTGTGTTTTTCTTGTTGGGTTGCAGAACCGAACCAGACAGTTATAGAGGTGCAAATGACAGACTCAATAATTCCTCTGTAGAATTAATTGAATACAATTGAACGTGTCCAGAAATATTTTACAAGAAGAGTTCTCCACTCCTCTGATTATAACAAAATACCTTATGCCACCAGACTTGAAATCCTGGGTTTAGAAAATTTAGAACTCCGCCGCCTTCGACATGATCTGAGTTTAACTCATAGAATCATCTATTACAATGTCCTTCCTGTTGAAGACTACTTCAGCTTCAATTGCAACAATACAAGAGCACACAATAGATTTAAGCTTAATGTTAACCGCTCCAATCTTGATTGCAGAAAATATGACTTCAGTAACAGAGTTGTTAATGCCTGGAATGCACTACCTGACTCTGTGGTCTCTTCCCCAAATCCCCAAAGCTTTAACCAAAGACTATCTACTATTGATCTCACCCCATTCCTAAGAGGTCTGTAAGGGGTGTGCATAAGAGCACAAATGTGCCTACCATTCCTGTCCTATTGTTTTCCTTCATTATATCCAATTAATATAGCTATTACATACTCATACTCATATATATGCTTATATGTTGTATAGTTGTTTCATGCTTATGCTTATATATAGTGTGCGACAAAAATAAATAAATAAATAAAATAAAATAAAAACTTGCCTGCTGGACTTGCAACTTCCTGCTGGCTTCTCCATAGGCTTCTTCTGTGCAAGCGTCCCATAAACGGAGTAAATGGGAAGCCAGCAGAAATTCGGAGAAGGAGAAGGAGAAGGAGAAGGAGAAGAAGAAGGAAACTCCCCACAAGGAAACTCAACAAGGAAACTGGTAGGAATTTAAAAATCATTCCATTTTTTTCTTTTTTGGTCTACTTGTGGTCATTCTTTGTTTAGATCAGGGCTATACAATTCCGGGTCACAGGTCAGATGCATCACACACTGGCCACACTCATGTCCGGTTTAGCGAAAGGGGGGGGGAAGTCCTGATACGTCACATGACGTCGAAGTGACAACATGGATTTGACACCTCTGGTTTAGATGAAGAAATATTTCTGAAATGATGAAATCTACTAGACATCACAGGATGTCTAGTACATTTTAAAACAATAAAACTGATGATGTCACCATGTCCTCATTGTGACACTTATTTGGATTATATATGATCCTTGAAATGCCTTTCACCCATTTTGGGCCACTAGAAATACTTCCCTTCCATATAAAACTAAAAGCACCTTCTCTTTCCCTGCTCCTTGTAATCTAATGTTGGCATTTTTAGGTAACTCATTTCAGAAAATAAAATAGATATTGATAGTGGCAGATAAACCTTAGAGAATTAAGGAGTCACTCAGTGAGCTTTCTATATGGAAATAACTTCTCCAAAGGGATAGAGTACTTTATTGGTCTATTATGTGTATATGGGATACAAGTGACTTATTTTAATTCATTTTCATGATGATAGCTTCTAAATATTATATGTGTAATTGTAACAACACCAGATTTTTTGTGGGGGAGGGTTTCCTTGGCAATTAGCATTACACATAAATATAGGTTTACTTATTTTAATAAAAAATATCTGCGTATGTTAAAAAAAAGGTTGTATGTCAAATGGCATCCACACTTATATTAGGAAAAAGGAAGATGGAGAGTTATCTGGCATTTCATGTCCAACATAGAATAAAGATGACCTTTTAAAAATAATTGGCATAATTTATATATCAATACAACATCTCTTAGCATAGCGTGATTACCTGTTTCTCGCTGTGTTGTGATATTTGTTGATTTCAGCTCCAAAGCCCTATTTTTTCTAGCTGTCTTTAAATCAAACTTGGGCCAATGTCTTCATTTAGTAGGATATTTGGTCATTCTGACCATGTCTGTGTGTCCATGTAGGAAGTCCTTATTCTCTGGATCAAAAAGGACTGTGTCTAAGGAAATTAGATGGCAATGTGAACTACAATAACAACAACAAATCAGTTGCTATTATGAAAGGAAAGGAAGAAACAGTTCACTCTGTGCCCTAACACAGCTGAATTGGAATGACCTGTATTCACATTAATATACTTTTCAAATAGAACACTATGTACTCCATTTTTAATGCCTATCATTTGATTTGTCCATGTCAATGGTGAAATCCAATTTTTTTTACTACCGGTTCTGTGGGCGTGGCTTGGTGTGCGTGGTGTGGTATGGTGTGGTGTGGTGTGGCTTGGTGGCGTGGCAGGGAAAGGATACTGCAAAATCTCCATTCCCACCCACTCCAGGGGAAGGATACTGCAAAATCTCCATTCCCATCCCACTCTGGGGCCAGCCAGAGGTGGTATTTGCCAGTTCTCCAAACTGCTCAAAATTTCCGCTACCAGTTCTCCAGAACCTGCTGGATTTCACCCCTGATATATACATACATACATACATACATACATACATACATACATACATACATACATATATATATATATATATATATATATATATATATCCTGTTTTCCCAAAAATAAGACAACCCCTGATAATAAGACCAATCAGGCTTTTGAGCGCATGCGCTAAAATAAGCCTCCCCACAAAAATAAGCCCTTCCCAAAAATATTTAAATGCAGAGCTGGAAATCAGGTAAGACAACAAGAGGAGCCCCAACGTGCTCCACAGACCCCAAAATAATAAGACCTCCCCAAATATAAGGCCAAGCGCTTATTTCAGGGTTCAAAAAAAATATAAGACAGAGTCTTATTTTCAGGAAAACACGGTATATTAAATTTATCCCAAGTTTAAAAGGTAGCTTCTGACATCAGAGACAAGGGGAAACATAAATTATTGCTTAAATGTTGGCTTAAAATATATTTCCACTATTATATTTACAAAGACTCAAGTAGCATGCTGGTACTCTAAAGTCTGCAATCAATCTGCCAGAAAACTTTGACATCAGGGAAAGAAAAAAAAAAGACTATATTGTTTTCAAGTATTCTTGACGATTTGCCCAAGATGTAGCAAAAAGTCAAAAGGGAGAAAATGGATAAAAAAAGACCTGACAAGAAACATGTAGGTGCTTCAAATGCTTTATGTATTACATAATTTGACTGCTTGATGATCATGAGATATTCTCTGCTACTTTTGTTGAATAGGAATAAAAGGTATAGTACTAAAATCAACCCAAAGCCTTCCTTAATTAGTCTAGGAGCATTGTTTAAAGCACAAAAGAAAGGAAGATAATGAAGCACAAACCCTAATCTATAAAACCTTTGTTGCTTTGACCAAAAAGTAGAGGAAAGGAGAGAAACAAATCTTTCTTTATGGGGGGAAAAAACTATAAGCCAAATTCTGGATCTCTTAAAATTGCAACACTTCGGCATGAATTGCTGCTCATGTGTAGAAATAAAGATTATAAAAGCTACCCTTGCTCTTTGTCACCCTTACATTCAGATATGATTTCTGCAGGGAGATGTTTTTTCCTTCAATGTAAGTTGAGGAACCTAATTTTCCAGAGTATATAGCTAGCTGGAAAAAGAATTCATAAAAATGAGAGAGATGGGTGATATCTCTTGGTTTTGCGCTTTACTAGTCCCTCAAAGAATTGAGGCCTTTGGACTATGGTGCTGGAGAAGACTTCTGTGAGTCCCTTGGACTGCCAGGCGATCAAACCAGTCAGCCCTAGAGGAGATCAACCCTGACTGCTCTTTAGAAGGCCAGATCCTTATGGATTATGATTTGTGCTATATTTTAATTTTTGTTGTTAGTTTCATACCCTGTATTCGGTTCTCGGAAGTCCCGGGGGGTGGGGGGAGGAAGGGGAAGAAAGGGGGAGTGGGTAGAAAAGGGATTGATAGTTAATGTACAAAGATGATTGAAGATGTATAATTAATGTAAGATCGGAGCTGCCCGGCTACCACTTCAGAATGAAGGGAAAGAAGGAAGTAGAAGAGAGAAGGAGGTAGGTAAGAGAAGAGGAGGAAGAGGAAAGGAAGGAAGAGGGATAGAAGAGGGAGAAGAAAGGAGTAGGGAGGAAGGAGGAGAGGATGTAGATAAGAGAGGGGGAGGATGGTTGTGGAAAGTAGAAGAAGGTAGAGAAGGAGAGTAAAAGGAAAAGGAAGGGGGTGGTGACCGGGCAGATCTGATTAATTGTATATGATGGTACATTAAATATGTTATTGGATATGTTATTGGATAAGAATGTTAAAATAAAACTTTTTTAAACATAGAAGGCCAGATCCTGAAGAGGAAACTCAAATACTTTGGCCACTGAATGAGAAGGAAGGACTCACTGGAGAAGAGCCTAATGCTGGGAAAGATTGAGGGCAAAAGAAGAAGAGGACGGCAGAGAACAAGGTGGCTGGATGGAGTCACTGAAGCAGTCAGCGTGAGCTTAAATGGCTTCCGGGGGATGGTAGAGGACAGGAAGGCCTGGAGGAATGTTGTCCATGGGGTCGCGATGGGTCTAACATGACTTCGCAACTAACAACAACAGCAACAGCAACATTCCCTCTAAAATTTGGGAAAGCATTTTGCAATAGGAAGTTGGACCTCAAATTTATTATTATGAAAGATACAGAGGATGTAGCAATTACATAACGATAATCCCCAAGAGATAGAATGAAATGCTAAGGCATTTTAAAAACGTGGGGCAGGTTTTAAAGGAAATGAAAAGCATTCAAATTTAGTTAATACAGGTAGTCCTCGATTAACGCCCACAATTGAGCCCAAAATTTATATTGATAATGTGAGAAATTTGTTAAGTGAGTTTTGCCCCATTTTACGACTTTTCTTGTCACATTCGTTAACTGAATCACTGCAGTTGTTAAATTGGTAACATGGTTGTTAAGTGAATCTGATTTCCCCATTGACTTTGCTTGTCGGAAGGTTGCAAAAGGTGATCAGATGACTCCAGAATACATAATTTATGAACGTCATAAGTGTGAGTCGGTTGTCAAGCGTCCTCATATAAATCACATGACTATGGGGATGCTGTAATGGTCATAAAGTGTGAAAAATGGTCATGTCATTTTTTTTTCACTGTTGTTGTAACTTTGAACGGTCACTAAATGAACTGTTGTAAGTCAAGGACTACTTTCAGTCCAAATTGCCTTATTTGGGATGGTGTGTGGGTGAAGAAAAAGACAAATAATCCCACAAAAATTCTGTTGAAGAGAAATAATAAAATAGAGCTTCAGAGTAAAAATAGAACTCGTTTTCATCTTTCATGACAGCTTCTATGTTTAATTAAGTGGATATTTGCCCAATGTCAATCTAATTTTTGTAGTATCCAGTCTCTGGAAAACATTGTATGAGAAATATTGCCTGCATTCACTTCATTCCAACAGAATTGTGTCTTGAAAACTGTTGTGTCTGCACCCTCCCCGAGCTGGGCCCACTGCCAGAAAGTGACTTGGAAAGTGAGGGGGAAGGGCCATCAGGACTTACCTCGGGAGCACCGGCTTCCTTGGCTCAGCTCCAGGAGCCAGAGGCAGGTCAGGTGGAGGAAATAACGAGGCCTCCATCCCCTGACTCTTTCCCCCTCCCAGGCCATGCTTCCAGACCCAGCTGATGGCAATCAGGCCTGGCTGCACCCTAGATTTTGTAGGCAGGAGAGGCAGGAACAACAGAAGCAGGGGTGGGGCAGGCCTAGGAAGTGCTGAGTCATGGAGCCACACCCCACAGGATATAAAAGCAGCGAGGGCTCTATGCCTTTTCGCAGCAGGCAAATCAACTGCTTGACTAGAGCTGAAGAATTGTTTATTGACTCATCGGCATCAAGGGAGATAACAGAGACACTTGGCAGACGCTCGCTAGTTTGCTGCCAGAGCTGATAGTTCCGGCTAATTAAATCATCACTCGGAATGAGGCGAGGGGGACAGAACAAAAACTTTATTCATGTTGACATTTGGAAATTCAGATGGTATTGTTTTATAGCCATTAGTTGGATTATAACTATGGCCACTAGTTAGATTATTTTTTTAAAAAACGAGATTAGTGTATTGTTATTTGGGGAGGGTACATATTTCTGAACATTGCCTGAACATGCACTGTATGTAACACAGTGGTGAAATCCAATTTTTTTTACTACCGGTTCTGTGGGTGTGGCTTGGCGAGTGTGGTGTAGCTTGGTGGGTGTGGCTTGGTTGGGTGGGGCGGCTCGGTGGGCATGGCTTGATGGGCATGGCAGGGAAGGATACTGCAAAATCTCCATTCCCTCCCCACTCTTGGGGGAAGGATACTGCAAAATCCCCATTCCCTGCCCACTTTTGGGGCCAGCCAGAGGTGGAATTTGCCAGTTCTCCAAACTACTCGAAATTTCCGCTACCAGTTCTCCGAACTGCTCAAAATTTCTGCTACCGGTTCTCCAGAACCTGTCAGAACCTGCTGGATTTCACCCCTGATGTAATACAAACTGGATGAAAAAAAATCTTGGCAGCCTACAAAGGAGAAACTGAGTTCTTCATGCCAGCTTACCTTTTAAAGCAAGCCTAAAGAAATCCATTTCTGTTATGTTATACTTGAACTGGAATAGCTGCTTGTTATGGATGTGAAAATCTGTTCATTTCTTCTTGAACATGTCACCAATTGTTGGTAAATCGGGTTTACCCTACCCCATAAATCTAACGCATTGCTTTGGATACTACACAGCTTGCAAGGCCTGAGCTGGCAACAACATTCCTCAGAGTTCAAGACCTATTTTTCTATTTTGGAGAGAGGCACCTTTAAACTTAACAAGCAAACTACAGTTATTTGTGACAGAGGAAACCTCACTTTATTTTCTAGACCAGAAATCAGCCAACTTTATGTTGGTCAAAGACTAGGAGATGGCATGTCATATAGGACTTTTGAAGTATTTGGGTTTTTTTGATGATGGTATGCCAGGTTGGAGGCTTCAGTGACAGTTTTCCTCTGTTTCCTATCCCCATACAGTCAAAATCTATTTCATCCATGATTTCCACACTACAGATTGTCCAGTTATGACCTAGATTTTACTCTTCAATGTATCCAGTGGTGGGCTGGTGCCGGTTCGGATTGGTTCAGGTGAACCGCTGGCCACGCCCACCCAGCCACACCCTATCCTGTCCTATATTTCCCTCTTTCTGGCTCAGCTGATTCATGTGGCACAGCTGATTTCTGCAGCTCTGCTGTTCTACTTACTGGGTGTTGTGACTTGTCCTCCTCAGCCGGGCCCCTCCCGTCTCCTCCCGGGCCTGTTATCAGACTCCGAGTCTGATAATGAAGATGAACGGCCTGTCATGCCTCCAGACCTGGCCCCATGCCCGGAGAGGAGTCAAGAAGTGAAAAGAAAAACCCAATACAGCTCACTCACACTGTGTGTGTTCCTTCGACGTAGCCGTCAGAGCAGGAAGTCAGCCAAGTGGTGCAATTACCCGGACCTGCTCCCTCTGACACGACACTGGGGCTGTCTTAGAAGGTAAGCAGCTGAGCTTCAAACTGCTGTATTTTGAACACTGCGTGCAAGCGCGTGCTCACCGAACCGGTTGCAGCCCACCACTGAATGTATCTAATATATTAGGAATAAATTTGGCAATTTGATGATGATGATGATGATGATGATGATGATGATGATGATGATGATGATGATTATTATTATTATTATTATTATTATTATTATTATTCTGGCATGAATACTCTCATGCATTGTCAATTTATATACAGCCCATAATTGCAGACCTCATGCATTCTTGTTGTTCCTCTAAGTGTTGTTAATAATTTCATTTGAAGGTTGCAAAGCGGTTCTGAAAGAATTACCGAAATTAGATTTTTGTTGTTGTGCTGTTTTGTTGCACCTAAATGCCATATGAATGTTCAGATATCTATTTATTTTATTTATTTATTTATTTTGTCACAACAATATATGTAAGTATCATACAAAAAGATTATATAGTATATTTATATAGTATATAAACATAAAAAGGTAAAGGTTCCCCTCACACATACGTGCTAGTCATTGCCGACTCTAGGGGGTGGTGCTCATCTCTGTTTCCAAGCCGAAGAGCCAGCACTGTCCGAAGACATCTCCATGGTCATGTGGCCGGCATGACTCAACGCCAAAGGCGCACGGAACACTGTTATCTTCCCACCAAAGGTGGTCCCTATTTTTTCTACTTGCATTTTTACGTGCTTTCAAAACTGCTAGGTTGGCAGAAGCTGGGACAAATAACGGGAGCTCACCCTGTTACACGGCAGCACTAGGGATTCGAACTGCTGAGCTGCCGACCTTTCAGTCGACAAACTCAACGTCCTAGCCCCTGAGCCACCGTGTCCCATTATATAAACATATATATGAGTAAATATTAGGAGGTATAAGCATATATATATATATATATAGGAAGAAGAAAAGAAAAACAATAGGACAGGAACGGTAGGCACATTTGTGCTCTTATGCACGCCCCTTATGGTCCTCTTAGGAATGGGGTGAGGTCAATAGTAGAAAGTTTTTGGTTAAAGCTTTTAGGATTATGGGAAGAGACCACAGAGTCAGGTAAAGTATTCCAAGCACTGATGATTCTGTTACAGAAGTCATATTTTCTGCAATCTAGATTAAAGCGGTTGACATTAAGTTTAAATCTATTGGTTGCTCTTGTATTATTGCAATTAAAGCTGAAGTAGTCTTTAACAGGAAGGACATTACAATAGATGATTCTATGAGTTAAACTTAGGTCTTGTCGAAGGCGACGGAGTTCCAAGTTTTCTAAGCCTAGGATTTCAAGTCTGGTGGGATAAGGTATTTTGTTGTTTTCAGAGGAATGGAGAACTCTTCTTGTAAAATATTTCTGGACACGTTCAATTGTATTGATGTCAGAGATGTGGTGAGGGTTCCAAACAGGCGAGCTGTATTCTAGAATTGGTCTAGCAAATGTTTTATATGCTCTGGTTAGTAGTGTAGTGTTTTTGGAAAAGAAGCTATGCAAGATTAGGTTTACAACTCTTAGAGCCTTTTTTGCTATGTAGCTGCAGTGGGCTTTGGCACCTAGATCATTTGACATGAAAACTCCAAGGTCCATGCCTTTCATTTCAAATTAGCAAGAAACGACAGAAAAAAGCCAAAAACAAACCATGAATGCACTTACTATAATTCACTGCTACGCTAAGTTTTTATTCCAAAACAATACTTCATTTTAGCAATGATAGCACAAATCATCCCATATTTTGAAAGGGGCATAAACTGATTGAAGGAAGTTTCATTATAAGGCCAGTATGAGTGAACTCCATTTGGACTATTGAGCCTAGCTGAATGGATCAGTGGAATTTAAAGGAAACAGAAATGTGAAAATGTGAAAAAGGAAATAGGAATGTGTGTGCAGTAAATAGGCACTTCTTGAAAAAACTAAAGAATATATGGCTCCATTGGGTAACATTAGCTTTGTAGCTAAAGATACTCATAATGAAGAGGTGTAAAATAAGCACCAGAGATAAGCCAATAAAACAGTGTGATTTCTTCTTTTAGATGAAATCCTCAATATAAATGGTCTGACTCAGTGCCCTTAACTATAATTGACCTTCCAATGGGGAAGAGAGATTAGTTATCTCTAGTTCCAAAACACTGATTCTGTAGCCCTTTAATGTCTCCCATAGAGACACTAAGAGGTGTAAGTAACTAGTACAGGATTTAACAAATGGGAAATGTAGAGGCTGTACAGTTGTCTATCTGAACATCAGTGAAAGGTTCTCTTTCATGATTATGAATGGCCATATTAAAACCAAGTGACCAAAAATAGCAAATGATAAAACTAGCATATTTATTTTATTTTATTTTAATTAATTAATTAATTAATTAATTAATTAATTAATTTTGTCACACAGTATATATAAGCATAAGCATGTAATAATTATATTAATTGGATATAACGAAAGGAAACAATAGGACAGGAACGGTAGGCATGCTTGTGCTCTTATGCACGCCCCTTATAGACCTCTTAGAAATGGGGTGAGGTCAATAGATAATGGAACTCATTACTTGACTCCATAGTCTCTACTCAAAATCCCAAAATTTTCAACCAAAAATTGTCTACTATTGACCTCACCCCATTCCTAAGAGGACTATAAGGGGCGTGCATAAGAGCACAAAAGTTCCTACCGTTCCTGTCCTATTGTTCCCTTCATTATATCAAATTAATATAGTTGATGCATATTTTTTTTACTTATATATATATATATTTTCTTCAAGATATGTTGTTTTATTTATGACAATGTTTGTGTATACTGTGACAAAATGAAATAAAAAAAAATAGTAGACAGTTTTTGGTTGAAGCTTTGGGGATTTTGGGAAGAGACCACAGAGTCAGGTAGTGTATTCCAAGCATTAACAACTCTGTTACTGAAGTCATATTTTCTGCAATCAAGATTGGAGCGGGCCTCTGGTGGCGCAACAGGCTAATGCAGCCTGTTATTAACAGCAACTGCTTGCAATATTGCAGGTTCAAGTCCCACCAGGCCCAAGGTTGACTCAGCCTTCCATCCTTTATAAGGTAGGTAAAATGAGGACCCAGATTGTTGGGGGGCAATAAGTTGACTTTGTATATAGTATACAAATGGATGAAGACTATTGCTTGACATAGTGTAAGCCGCCCTGAGTCTTCGGAGAAGGGCGGGATATAAATGCAAAAAAAAAACACACACAAAAAAAACATTAAGCTTAAATCTATTTTGTGCTCGTGTATTGTTGCAATTGAAGCTGAAGTAGTCTTTGACAGGAAAGACATTGTAATAGATGATTCTATGTGTTAAACTCAGGTCATGTCAGGTCAGGTCAGGTCATGTCGAAGGCGGCGTAGTTCTTAAATAGAAAAGACCTATTTCAATAAAGTGGAGTTGCCGTTGCCCAAATATAAAACAGTGAAAAATTGCTTAAGTAATTTTCCAATGATTGCAAAAATATTTGGAAAAAATCCTATGCAGTAAAAGAATATATGGAATAACCAGGGAATATAGAGTGATTTTGTTGATTTTAGTTCATAACGATTCATAGTACTTTGACTTCATCAATGAACTATATTTTAGATATCCAGATTAGGACATGAATAGGAAGGGGATCTAAAGTTACAGAATTATAGTTACAGAACAACAGAATTGGAAGGGACCTTAGAGATCTTCTTGTCCAACTTCAAGCAGGAGACCCTACACCATGGATGTCAAACTCGCAATGTCATGTTGCTGTCATGTGATGTAATGCAGTGTTTTTTCCCTTTACAGAGCTAAGGTGGGTTTGGCCTACATGTGACGCATCAGGCCTGTGGGCCGCCAGTTTGACATCTTTGCCCTACACTATTTTGGATAAATGAATTCCATCTGTTACTTCTTATTCTGTCTTCATATGCTTTGGAGAATAGGTTGACTCAGTGGTGAAATGTAAAATTTGCTACTACTGGTTCTGTGGGCATGGCTTGGTGGTGGAGTAATGTGACTGGGTGGGCGTGGCCAACTTTTTTTTTTAACTTTTAAAAGCATTTTTTTAGCCAAAGAAAAAATGCTTTTAAAAGTAAAAACAAACCCTGATGATCGCACGACTGGGCATGTGGGGGGAAGGATTTTTGCTATCGGTTCTCCGAACCACCGCCATCGCTACTGGATTGGGCGATCTGGTCTGAACTGGGAGCATTTCACCCCTGGTTTGACCCCCCCGTCTCTGTGACGGCCCGTCAAATATTGGAAGACTGCTATCATGTCACCTCTTATCTTTCTCTTTCTAAGACTAGACATTCCCAGTTCCCACAGCTGTTCATTGTACAGTTTAGCCTCCAGTCATGTAATAATCTTTGTTGCTCTTCTCTGCACCCTTTTCTCCCAAATTTTTATTTTATTCAAAAAAATGTTACAATAGAAAACTTCAAAAGATTAAAACAAACAAACAAATGTAGCAAACAAAACATTAAAAAATGTATCAGAAAAAATCCAAGATCTATATGCATATTACCCTTATATGCATAGTTGAATACTGATTGATACATTATTACGATATTAATTTCCCATCCCTTAAGAAACATGTTCAAAAGATTTTTAAGCTAGTAAATCTATTTGCACATTACTAATTGTCATCTATATACTATATTAATGACAAAACAATTAACAGGAAGGACAATAATGAGGGGGGGGAAAGGATAAGATTAAAGTTTCAAAAACCTCTGTTAACGAACTGTTATAATTAGCTCATAGAAAATTTCCCACAGCAGCATATCATCCCAAATAATCCCAAAAGTTAACAGTAATTCATCCTGGATCAAATAGCCACATTTGTGGTTATTTTAAATTCTACCTCTTAAGAATTGTTATCTGATTAAATATAATAAATTCAATTTCCAAAATTGGTCTATCTTCCCAACTAAATCCAGATGAAATTTATTCCCAATTAAGTATGATAAATTCACCCCCCATCTCCTTTGATTTTCTCAAGGAAGGCCAATATGTCCCTTCTCCATATAGTAAAATTTCAAGACTGCAGGCTTGAACATCAACGAGGTATCTGCAATCAATCTGCAGTAATTCTAAGTCTATACAGTCCCAATTTCTTTGTGACAGTTCATCTGGTTCCAAATCACAACATTTTGGGGAATCTGATTTATCCAAAGTTAGATGCATCTGATTATTTTCCACAGACATTATCATTTCATCATAGATGATAGATAGATAGAGAGAGAGAGAGAGAGAGAGAGAGAGATTACCAAATAGTCTTTTCAGCCAGCTCTTCTACTCTGCAATCCTGTACTGTTGCTCTGTGTGAGTTAGCCAAAGAACAAAGTACACTGAAGGAGAGTGAAGAAATAAATTAAGGGGACAGGAAAGATAGTGTATGGATATTTTAGCTCCAAAGTTAAAAGAAAATTTAAAAAAATAAGCTTCAAATGTTTTACAAATTAATAAAATGCAAAAGCCTTGTGGTGGAAAGTCCAATATTGATGTAAATCAAATAAAAGCACTTTATGGAATCTTTAAGACACTCCTTCCCAGGTGGGTCCACAGCATTCAAAAGCTGCTTTGGGTCATTCCTAAGTGCTCCCATTCAAATCTAAGGAACAGCACTGCCAGAGAACCAGCTTTGGAAGCAACAAGGGCCGCGGTGTGGCTCAGGCTGTAAGAAGCCTGTTATTAAAACACAGCTGCCTGCAATTACTGCAGGTTCTAGTCCCACCAGGTCCAAGGTTGACTCAGCCTTTCATCCTTTATAAGGTAGGTAAAATGAGGACCCAGATTGTTGGGGGGGCAATAAGTTGACTTTGTAAATATACAAATAGAATGAGACTATTGCCTTACACACTGTAAGCCGCCCTGAGTCTTCGGAGAAGGGCGGGATATAAATGTGAATAAATAAAAATAAAAATAAAAAAAAACATCAGCAGATCATCAGCAGGAAAAGAAAAAAAAATCCCTTATGCGGGGAAAGGTATAAAAGCAAAAGAAGACCACTAAGAAACGTTGTTTAAAAATAGGAGGTATTTATATGTTATATGTTGTGTGCTTGTCAGACTGTGTATCACAATAAAACAATAAAAAAAAGGGGAAAAAAGAAAAAAAATCCCCACCGTTCAGCAGCCATCTTAGAGAGGACTCCTTCTCTGCACTGTTTTTAGAGTCCCAATATTGTTTTCGTAACAAAGTGATCAAAACAGGACTCGGTATTCCAAGTGTGGACTTACCAGTGCAGTATAAAGTGGTACTAACACTAACACCTAATGAGAAGGAAGGACTCACTGGAGAAGAGTCTAATGCTGGGAAAGATTGAAGGCAAAAGAAGAAGGGGACGACAGAGAACGAGGTGGCTGGATGGAGTCACTGAAGCAGTCGGTGTGAGCTTAAATGGACTCCAGGGGATGGTAGAGGATAGGAAGGCCTGGAGAAATGTTGTCCATGGGGTCGCAATGGGTCAGACACAACTTCGCAACTAACAACAACAACACTTTATGTGATCTTCATACTATCTCTCTGTTGATGCAGCCTGGCATTGCATTGGGGTTTTTTGGTAATTGTAGCACATTGCTGGCTCATGCTTAAATAGTTGTCCACTAGGACTATTAGATCCCTTTTAAGTTACTGCTATTGAGCCAACTTTCATACTGATTTATACTTATACATTTGGGGTTTTTTGCCTAAGTTTAAAACTTTACTTTTCTCACCATTTAATTGCATTTTGTTGGGTAGGACCCAACAGTGTTCAGGTCTGTCAAGATCCTTCTGCATGTTGAGCTTATCGTCTATCTAATATATGTTGGCTACAGATAATCTTGAAGAAATTGACAACTTGATGGCAGAGAGTCAATCAATTAAAGTCCAATTTGACATCAAAAGCTCATGAACTTGTACTCCTCAAACTGACAAAAACAAAACAAACCTTGGATACTTATCCAGTTTATCTGTAGCTGAAGGAAAATTTATTGAACCTGCTTTTTTGTGAGAATTTCATTAATTCCTCTGTTTCTCTGCACATCATTTGTGTGTTAACATATGGAAATCTTATATTCCACAATATTCATATTGTTCAGAATTTTGCAATGCAGCCATATGAAAAAAAAAAAGATGTCTGAAAACAGGATTAGAATAGGAAAAAAACTGCATTACATTAAGAAAATGTTCTGAATTTTTATGCAACATTTCACATCTCTGAGTGGGCCTATGGAGTAAAATGGCTAGAGACATCTAAATGCAACCCATTCAAATTTGTAGACCCTATTTACTATTTAAAATACATATATTAAGAAAAAGTATGTCCAAGCCTACATGGAAAAAGTGCTTAGAAACTATACTGATAGGGCACAGGAAAAATATGTACCTACATAGAAATATATGGTTCTCCTTCTGCATTTTCTTTCTTCTCTGGATTTGCAAACTTGGCTCTGGATTTGAAAACTTGACTGAAACTAATGTCAGAAAAACTGAAATCAAAGAAAAATTACAGTCTGATTTATGCAGGTATTTAATTAGTCTGATAATTAGCTGTTCCAGAAATCTTACATTAGTGCATTTATTTTGTAGAACCTATCAAGATATTAGCATTTTGATATGACAATCCCATCTAAGGTGAAGGTAAAGGTTCCCCTCACACATATGTGCTAGTCGTTCCCAACTCTAGGGGGCTTATCTCCGTTTCAAAGTCGAAGAGCCAGTGCTGTCCAAAGACGTCTCCATGGTCATGTGGCCGGCATGACTAAATGCCAAAGGCGCACGAAACGCTGTTACCTTCCCACTAAAGGTGGTCCCTATTTTTATACTTGCATTTTTTATGTGCTTTCGAACTGCTAGGTTGGCAGAAGCTGAGACAAATAACAAGAGCTCACCCCCTTATACGCACGAGGAATTTGAACTGCTGAACTGCCAACCTTTCGATTAACAAGCTCAGCATTTTAGCTACTGAGCCACCACGTCCCATCTACCCTTCCTAATTTCTTGGAACTTCACAATGGGAGAGAATGGAAGAATGGGAAGTAGACAGAAAGATCTGACATGACATTCCTTTGCCCAGTTGAAGATTGGCCATTGATTGGATTATTCTCTGCTACCAGTATAGAAGATGTCCGATCTGATGAGAGATCCTGTTGCTCTTTTTTCTTTACCAAACTGAAGCTGGCCTTGCATGCATCCTGTGTCTTTATTAGCATACAGAAATAAGTTAAGCTACCTGATGCAATTCCATGTTGTCAGAAGACAAATCAGTTGTCTTTTGCTGAAACAGCTTTAATCCATCAGATAATTTGGTAATTATTTTGCAAATGTGAGTTGTAAATTATGAATTACTGTTTAAAATTATTTCTACTTTTATTATCTGCTGTAATATTATTCCTTTCTATCTATATTAATTTGGAGAGCTTCATTTTGGCAGAAGGTCTATTAAATAGAATGAGCAATAACCCAACCAACTAATTGAAATGGAGCGCAAAGCAATTTTCGAGAGGACCAGTTTGCTATTTTTTTCCCCTTTTGTCTCCCTATATAAACAAAGTTAATCCTCATAATCTGTGTGTCTCCTACAACAACTTCTGCCTAGCTTGCTTAAAAGAATAAATTGGAGCTATCATAGATAAATAATTTCTCATATATAAATAGAACAATTAGTCTCCCCTGCCATCTCTTTTGTAATGTCATTAGCAGCAGTTTGATCGTCACTTTCTGGATATTGCTTCGTGTTAAATCGCTCTGATTTAACTGACTGAATTCCATGTTTATTATACCAAGAGATTCTTGCTAAATCTGTAATTCTGCATATTTGAATTTGTTTAAATGTCAAAGAATTAGTTTAATCCATTTTAAGTAGATGTTGCTTGATTGCAGGTGGTAACATGAAACCTTGTTGTTAAGGTATCAAGATTGCAAAAATATAGGTTAAAAAGGGAGTGTCAAACTCACGGGCCTGCAAGCCAGATAAGTCACTTGCTGTTCCCTCCCACCCCCATTTTAGCGAAAGGAAAAAAAGTTGTGATATATCACGTGACGACAACGTATTGTTATGAGTTTGACACCCCGGGTTAAAAAGTGGTCATTAATAGGGTTAATAGAATTTCTAATTTCAAAGGATTCCTTGATTTCATGCATTTCTCTTGTATTAATAATTCCCTTTCCCTTTCAGTGGGAAAAAATTTGGGTTAGAAATGTTAAATTCACGCAGGCACAGAATTTGAGGGAAAATTTTTATAAAATGTTTTACAGATGGCATCTAGATCCTAAAAAATTATCGTGTATGTATCCAGAAATGCAAGCAAAATGTTGGAGATGTAATTGTGATGACGCTACATATTTTCACATTTGGTGGACTTGTAAGGACATAAAGGCCTTTTGGATAAAAATTTGGTGGATTTTACAAAATGTTCTGAAAAAGAAGATAAAGTTCCTGCCGCAATTTTTCTTGTTGGGAATTATTACGGATTGTACAGTAATTGAGACTAAATTGATTTTAAATCTAATAACTGCAGCAAGATTACTAATAGGACAATATTGGAAGAAAAAGAAGTACCAACAATACAAGAATGGATATTGAAAGTTGCCAATTTGGCTGAGATGGCGAAGATATCAGCCATTTTGTAAGACAATACGCAAGAAAGATACTTATAGGAATGGGAAAATGGATTGACTATATTCAACGTAGATATCAGACTAAGAGTTATCAGACTGTTTTGAATGATTATGATGTATTATTTTGATTGCTTTGGGGAAGTTAGGAATTGATGATTGTAGGGGTATAATTAAGTTGGGACGAAAATTTTTAGCATATGTTTGTTTTATTTTAACTATACCTTGTGCTCGTTCCGGGAAGTCGGGGGGGGGGGAGGGGGGTTGCGAAGGGAGGGGGGAGGAGGGGGGGAAAGGGGGGAAAAAATTTTTGTAAAACTTTTTGAATAAAAAAAATAATTCCCTTTCCTTCTTTGTTAACCTCCCATCAATATAGACAGCTGATTTCCTTCAGTCAATATTCTGTAACCATTCCTAATTTCAACAGATTCCTGTGAAGGTTCCAACAGATGCCCTAATTAACTCATGAGTCTTGAGTCAAATTTCAAAAGAAACCCAGTTATTTATTAGGAGCAGCATGTCGGCATCTAGTCAAGTGAGGTCAACTCCGCCACAGGTAGTTTACAGCTCAACTTTGACCCTGTTTCCCCTCTCCTCTCAATATGGGTCATAAATCACATTCTCCAACAAGGCACTCCTGCGGGCAGTAGAAAACACACCTCACAATCCGGCTTTGGTAATCTGAGATCCAAGTTTGGAAGAAGATATTCGTGGAATGTGCTCCCACCTTGCTGCCCATGGCAAATAGAGAGCAGACTAGAAATGCTTTGCGAGTTGACAATTCCACTGTGTGGCAAGCAAGGAAGTTCTTTGGAACTGCCAGCAGGTTGCTTATATTCACATGCTAATTGTTTCATTGCAGTGGTTATCTAGTTATAAGTTTAACGTTTACACTGAATGAATGGAGAGGTAGAGAGAGGGAGCTGAGCTGGAAATGAGACTGGCAGCTGCATGCATTTGAATATGGATGATCATGTCTGGTTCTCAGAGGATATATGAAGAGAAATATTCAAACTTCACCCTGCCTGTAGCTTGTCTTTTTGCATGTGAGTGATGGGTCTCAGGCATTTTTTGGTCTTGGAAAACATACTATCCTTGAAACTTGGTTGGTAACAGATGCAAAGGATGAGCATAGGCAGAAAAGCAACATGTTTTGAATTTCCTTAGCTTGATCTAGGAAAATGGCAACGTCTCTGACGTTCAAGAAGACACTGAGCATACATTCGTTACACATTTAACCTGAATTCCTGCAATGTATATGAATGAACTGAATAGTCTCTATTTCTGATGAAGAAGTAGATTGTATTTACACACGTATACATTAATTCAATCTATTTTTGTACGATTTTGCATATTAGAAAATAAGTTGAATGAAAATTAATATCTATGGCAGGGGTGTCAAACTCAAGGCCCGGGGACCGGATCCGACGCATGGGATATTTAGATCTAGCCCGTGGGACCACCCTGGAAACAGAAAAATACTAATCCATGATGCAACCCTCCTGCCACCCTCCTGAGCTCCATTTTTGCTGGCAGAGGGTTGCAGGAGGCCGTCGCAGCCGCAGTCGCGGTGTGGCTCAGGCTGTAAGAAGCCTGTTATTAAACACAGCTGCTTGCAATTACTGCAGGCTCGGGTCCCACCAGGCCCAGGGTTGACTCAGCCTTCCATCCTTTATAAGGTAGGTAAAATGAGGACCCAGATTGTTGGGGGGGGCAATAAGTTGACTTTGTATATAAATATACAAATAGAATGAGACTATTGCCTTACACAATGTAAGCCACCCTAAGTCTTCGGAGAAGGGCGGGATATAAATGTAAATTTAAAAAAACCCCAGAGCCCAGGTGCCCGTTTTCTCTGGCAGAAGCACTCAGGCAGCCACAGGTGCCCCCAACACGAATGACGTCAAGCTGCCAATGCCCACCCAGGCCCCGCCCACCTCAGCCCCCCAAAGTCAAATAATTCCCTCATGCGGCCCTCAATGAAATCGAGTTTGACACCCCTGATCTATGGAGATTCTCAGTCACCCAGGTCATGGTTGTTCCAAAGGTTGTCCCAAAGGAGGCAACTGAACTTTCTGGTTTTACTTTTGCTTCTCATCCAAAATGTTTTGCTTCTCATCTTTAGCTCTTGAGAGTTGAAGAAGCTTCTTGGATGAGAACTGAAATATTTTCAAAGAAAAACCAGAAAGTCCGATTGCCTCTTGAAAAAGCACCTTTGGGACAATGAAAATTAATATTTTCTGGTTAAATGTTATTTCAGGACAATAATCTCAGTATCCACCTTATAGTGTCTACTTAAGTATTTATATCTATAATATTATAGTACCTATCCTACTTTAATCTAATAAAATATACAGATTAAGAAGATACCAATTTAGCAGATACCATTTTTTTAATTTGCATTTATATCCCACCCTTCTCCGAAGACTCAGGGCGGCTTACACTATGTCAAGCAATAGTCTTCATCCATTTGTGTATTATATACAAAGTCAACTTATTGCCCCCAACAATCTGGGTCCTCATTTTACCTACCTTATAAAGGATGGAAGGCTGAGTCAACCTTGGGCCTGGTGGGACTTGAACCTGCAGTAATTGCAAGCAGCTGCTGTTAATAACAGACTGCATTAGTCTGTTGAGCCATCAGAGGTCCCTATAAACTTTCTATAAAATTTCTATAAACTGTAATTCTAATTTAGAATAATTAAAGAGTCAGTACAGGATCTGGTTCAGTGGTGAAATTCAGCTGGATCTATCCAGCTCGTGCGAATCCAGTAGGACCAGTAGTGGGAAGCTCCGCCCACCTGCCCTGATGTCATCACATCCTGTTTTTGACCCTCTGTGCATGCACAGAAGGTTCTGCGCATGTGTGGAGGAGGTGTCCGCAAGTGTAGCATGCACGTGCACTCACATTTGTGATCCGGTAGTGAAGGTCAGTGCATTTTACCCCTGATCCAGTTGTATAATCTATATTGACCTAACCTAATAACTGCTGTCGACCTGAATATGTAATCAGTCGTTCTTCAGATGCTTTGGATATATTTCAGTAATTATGCTTTGTCATAGATACTTGTAATCTTCAGTGTATGACTATTCAGTTGCTACATACGCATGGACCAGGGGTGAAATGCTCCCTGGTCGGACCCAATCACCCAATCTAGTAGCGATGGCGGCTGCTGGTTCGGAGGACCGGTAGCAAAAATCCCTGGCCCCACCCCCTGCCTCTGCTGAGCCCGACCATCAGCAGAGGTTTTTTGTTTTTGTTTTTACTTTTAAAAGCAGTTTTTCTTCAGCGGAAAACATTCCTTTAAAAGTAAAAAAAAAAGCCTTTGAGGATTGCGCGGCTCAGCTGAGATCGGCAGAGCCGTTAAACTCTTTTTTAAAAAAACATTTTTAAAAAGTTTTAAAAGGCTCCTCTGGCAATCCCAGATGAGTTCCTCATCACCAGAACCTTTAAAAACATGTTTTCTACAAGCTCTCAGCCGAAGAGCTTGTTAAAACAATTATTTTAAGAGGTTCTGGGCTGCTATGAGGGAACTTCAACTGAGATCATCAGAAGAGCTTTTAAAATCTTTTTTTCCTCTGGTGATCCCAGATGACTTGTCTGATCCTCACAGGCTTTTAAAATCATTTTTAACAGCCCCCACCCATGCCCACCCAATGCCCCCTCCTCACTCACCTATAATTACTGCTCCTTTTGGGCTGGCAACACCATGCTTTACTTCAGTTACTGATTACAGCCTGCTTTGACTGCCTGCTTTGCTGAATGAGGAACTCTGGGAGTTGAAGTCCACAAATCTTAAAGTTACTAAGGTTGGAGAGAGACCCCTGATCTAAATAAATAAATAAATAAAATAATAAAATAAATTATTTGTGCAGCTTTCTGAGATTTGGTGTGTTTCTGTAGTGTTTCACTCTAACTACACAAACACACAGAATCTCACAAAACTGTATGTGGCATTTTGTGTGTGTATATATGTGAGAGAGTCAGTTGTGTGTGTGTAAAGTGTGAAAGTGTGAGGTTCCTGCTTGTTGCAGGGGCCATTTTGGGTGAAGTGCAGTTGCTTTTACATTGTGTGTGAGTCAGTTGTGTTGTATTATGTGTGTGTAAAGTGTGAAAGTTGGTTTTTGGTACCTGTTATTGTTTTGTATACTTTGTTTATTATTGTTATTATTTATTGTTATTGGCTACGCCTACTCAGTCATCTGAACACCATGCCACGCCCACCAATTAAGCCACGCCCACAGAACCAGTAGGGAAAGTTTTTAAATTTCACCCCTGGCATCAATACTAGAAGTTTAATGCCCAACACTTTTTAAACATTCTCTGAGGGATCCAATAGAAATATTTAATGGGGGTGAGTTTCATTTTTCAAGCATAAATATATATATATATTACATTTTTAATTCTTTCTTCCATTGATTTTCTAAAGCTGGAGATTATACATTGTTCTCGGAAAGGCTAATATAAGCAACGATTTCTAGAATAGGTATCTACTACTAATGTGTTAGGCAATTGTTATGTTCATTGACCTGTATCTTCTAAAATATAATTCAGTCAAAGAAATTATCTTCCTGCAGTATGCAGTCTTGAGTAGTGCTGGTTAATGACTGCAATAAAATTAAGGAAGTATGCTATCTTGGAATATCTGGACAGGCATGAATATCTCCCTGATTACTGAATCGTCACTCATATGAATAATTTTTAAACTGTGTAGTTCAGAAACCTACATGGAACCATGCAATGAAGTGGTAAGAGAATATTTATTTTTAAATAAAATGGCTGCTTGATTTTATTTTATTTATTTATTTATTTAATCATATTTATATACCGCCCTATCTCCCGAAGGACTCAGGGCGGTTCACAGGCACTTAAAAACACATAAATACAATATAAAAACAATTAAAAAACTTATTCTAAAAGCCCGTTAATTAAAATATAAAAATAAAACCCAATTAAAACCCATAAATTTAAAATCTAGCTCAGTCCTGCACAATTAAATAAGTATGTTTTAAGCCCGCGGCGGAAGGTCCGAAGGTCCGGAAGCTGACGAAGTCCGGGAGGTAGTTCGTTCCAGAGGGTGGGAGCCCCCACAGAGAAGGCCCTTCCCCTGGGCGTCGCCAGACGACATTGCCTCGCTGACGGCACCCTGAGGAGACCCTCTCTGTGAGAGCGCACGGGTCGGTGAGAGGTATTCGTAGCAGTAGGCGGTCCCGTAAATAACCCGCCCAATGCCATGGAGCGCTTTAAAGGTGGTCACCAAAACCTTGAAGCGCACCCGAAGGCCACAGGTAGCCAGTGCAGTCTGCGCAGGATGGGTGTTATGCGGAGCCACGAGGGCTCCATCTATCACCCGCAGCCGCATTCTGACTAACTGTAGCCTCCGGATGCCCTTCAAGGGGAGCCCCATGTAGAGAGCATTGCAGTAATCCAGGCGAGACGTCACGAAAGCGTGAGTGACCGTGCATAGGGCATCCCGGTCCAGAAAGGCGAACTGGCGCACCAGGCGAACCTGGTAGAACGCTCTCCTGGAGACGGCCACAAATGATCTTCTAGAGACAGCCGCTCATCCAGGAGGACGCCTAAGTTGCGGACCCTTCCATCGGGGCCAATGACTCGCCACCGATGGTCAGCCGGATTTAGCTGACTGTACCGGGATGCCGCATCCACAGCCACTCTGTCTTGGCGGGATTGAGCTTGAGCCTGTTTCTCCCCATCCAGACCCGCACGGCCTCCAGACACCGGGACAGCACTTGATAACCGTTGGGGTGGTCCGTGTAGAAAGTACAGCTGGGTGTCATCCGCATACAGCTGGTACTTCACACCGAAACCACTGATGATCTCACCCAGCGGCTTCATGTAGATGTTAAACAGTAGGGCGAGAGATCGACCCCGCGGCACCCCACAAGTGAGGCGCCCGGGCCGACCTCTGCCCCTGTCAACACCGACTGCGGTCGGAGAGATAGGAGGAGAACCACCGATAAACGGTGCCTCCCACTCCCAATCCCTCCAACCGGCGCAGCAGGATACCATGGTCGATGGTATCGAAAGCCGCTGAGAGGTCTAATAGGACCAGGGCAGAGGAACAACCCCTATCCCTGGCCCTCCAGAGATCATCCACCAACGCGACCAAAGCCGTTGAAGACAGATTACATGCTTGTAACTATCCATTGTATGGAGTTCAGTTTAAAAGTGAGAACAAAGTTCAATATAGTTTTTCATAGTGAAGTATAAGAAAAAAAATATTGTTACTCTTTATACGTCCTCGAATTGTGATTTGATCTGTAAGACTGACCGGTTTAGAATAAAAATAGATATTTACTATATTGTATAAACATAAGCCGAACCTTTCTCTCTCCATTGTCCTAAGTCAATACATTGCATTAGCTTCATTCAGACCATTGTCCTAATTTTCTTCAAGTTTTCTTTTGACTTCCACATGTGTACTTTGATAAAACATGTCTGTGAACAGATCTTCCCAATTCATCACTCAGCAAAATACTGTTAACCCAGATAATCAACCAGAACTTTTGAACCATGAAACTGCTAGTTTAGAATCTACATAAAACTGGGCCAGGGAGGTGGGGGGGTTAGTGTATAATAGGAACATCAAAAAGGACCAGTTGATCCAGTGTATTAATGTACCTAAAATCATCAGAAATATTTTCAGAAATATAAAGAGAGTGGGCATAATATTTATCTTAGAATTGAATAACAGAGTTGGAAGGGACCTTGGAGGTCTTCTAATCCAACACCCTGCTTAGACAGGAAACCCTACACCACTTCAGACAAATGGTTATCCAACATCTTTTTAAAACCTTCCAGAGTTGGAGCATTCACAACTTCTGGAGGCAAGTTGTTCCACTGATTAATTGTTCTAACTGTCAGGAATTTTCTCCTTAGTTCTAAGTTGCTTCTCTCCTTTATTAATTTCCACCCATTGCTTCTTGTCCTACCTCAGATATAAACACAAAGAGCAAACAGGGTAGGTATTGAGATATTACCCTTTATCAGAATTTTTTTAAAAAAATGTCTGGACATTTTTCTTACTGCTACAGCATATCTTATTTTTAATCATCCTCCAAGCTTTCCTGTCAATCAAGGTCAGACCACTGGAGATTGTATTGCGATCAAGATAGTTGAACTCTTGGGATTGTCTGTAGGCTTTTGTTTTTCTCTCTTTTATGAAAGTTTAAGATTCCTTCAGAAACTCACCTCTCCATAGGAGAGAAGGTACAACAAGGCTAACAGTTTGATGGCTCAGAGATGCTCTGTTGCTACATCCTTTCTAAACCAGTTGCAAACCACAGGAGTGCACGTCCATTTCTTGGCAGTGATTGGATTAAATTAGAATAATTTACTTTGCTTACTGTGCCTAAATTGGTTTCATATTGGGAAGTCTGACACACTGATTAAGTTAGTAGTGATTTTTCCCCCCACATATTCATAAAACTATTTCATTTGCCACTATAAACAAGACAAATTAAGCCAGCATTGATAGGTACTTCTCCTGATGGTCGTCTATACGATGAAATGTCATTTCAATTAGCAGCAAAGGAATGTTGCAACATGTTATATGTGTGGATATATATAAACACACACACACACACACACACGTTCATGGAGTACATTTGTACATGTGAGTATTCATATATTTGCATGTAAAGTTTTCCAGCTCTGTTTGGGTTTCGTGAAATAGGTATATTAGCCTATATTCAATTTAGCTAGAGTTATTTCTTATGTTATATTTTACTTCATTTTTCTTTTATCCATTATCAATCCTTTCTATAACTCGCAGCTGTGGAATATTCACAGATACAGTTTAAGAGAGTTGGAAGGGACCTTGTAGGTCATCTAGTCCAACCCCATTCCCACCGCCCAAGCAGGAGATCCTACACCATTTTTGATAGATGGCAGTCTAGTCTCTTCTTGAAAGCTTCTAGTGATAAAGCTGCCACAAATTCTGAAGGCAATTTCTGAACTTCTGTGTTTTCTCTTTTAAGTTATTTGCTTAGGTGGGCAGAGAAATTTTCAGAAATTGATGTTTGGATGTTCAAAATTAATTTTGTCTATTATTAACTTAGATGCATACGTAACAGAGGAATAGGAGGATCCAAAACAGGTTCGTCATGATCACTATATGGTCTATCAATAGATGGTCTTGGCAGGAGTGGTGCGGTGGCCTAGAGGTGGAGCTGTCACCTCACAATCAGGAGACTGTGAGTTCGATCCTAGGTAGAGGCAGATATTTCTCTCTCTGGGCACAAAGAAGAATACATCTGTTGAACATGTCTCCGCATTGGCGTCAGGAAGGGCATCCAGCCAGTAAACACTCTGCTAGCTCCATTCAGTTGTCCAGACTCCACCCCGCAAGGGATTATGGGGTCATTAAACAAGATGATGATGAATACATGGTCTTGGCAGATGTTTTTAAGACAGGTCACGATAGGATACCTAAGAATTGTTTTGTGACTTGGTGAAAGTTCAGCTTTCCGGGACTAAATTGGAGAATTGTCCCAATGTACATTGTTTTTATGCCTGGCCCTTGTAACTATGTGTAATAAAGGAATGTCTGTTGAGATTCTCAGTCATCCAGGTCATGATTGTTCCAAAGGTGCTTTCTTTTTTCAAAAGGAAACTGGACTTTGTTTTGCCTGAACTGAAGAAGCTTCTTGGATGAGAAGTGAAACATCTTCAAGCAAAACAAAGAAAGTCCAGTTTTCTTTAAAAAAACCAAACCTTTGGGGTAATAAAGGATCATAACTAAAAAGCCTATTTGTAAGTTTTCCACATATTTTTTTTAAAAAAAGTTATCTGAATTGTTTATTTGTGTTGGTCTGTGTCTTGTTAAGTATAATAACATTCAGGAAACATGGACAATTCCCACGCAATTTTCCACATTGAGTTGTCCATGGGCATAGCCAGTGGTGGGATTCAGCCAGTTCGCACCACCTCGGGAGAACCGGTTGTTAAATTTCTGAGCAGTTTGGCGAACTGATTGTTGGAAGAAATCATTAGGGCAGAGAGCCGGTTGTTAAATTACTTGAATCCCACCACTGAATCCCCCAGAAAAAATGAAGAAGAATATAGGGTGGCTGAATGCAGGACAGGCCAATACGAAGTTCTTGACATTCCAGAACACAAACTACATTCAGTTTTATCTTGTCAACGGGGAAGATGCAAGGTTGCTATTCAGCATGTTCTGACTGGTTCTGGAGAACTAGTAGCGGAAATTTTGAATAGTTTGGAGAACCGGCAAATACCACCTCTGGCTGCCCCCAAGAGTGGGGAGGAAATAGGGATTTTGAAGTATCCTTTCCCTGGAGTGAGGTGGGAATGGAGATTTTGCAGTATCCCTTCCCTGCCATGCCCACCAAGCCACGCCCACCAAGCCACGCCATGCCCATCAAACCACGCCCACAGAACCGGTAGTAAAAAAAATTTGAATTACACCACTGGGCATAGCTACCAGGCACTCTCCAATATCTCTTTTAATAGGGCATGCTGCTAGAAAATCTACATTTGTGAATGGAACTTTAAAAAAGAGATCCTAGAGACCACTGACAAGTGTGACAAGTGAAAGGAGGAGAACCAAGGAGAAAGGAGGATGATTCTTTATTCTTTATTATATGATTAGCTCAGAATTTCTCAGCCTTGACAACTTCAAGATGTCTTGCTGGCTGGGAAATTCTGGGAGTTGAAGTCCACAGTTCGTAAAGTTATCAAGATTGAGAAACATTGGTTTAGCTCATCGGTGCAGTGAAGTGATCAGAAAATCTTTATTTTTACAATAAGTGTTGGCTCGGTTACAGACTTAATTTAGAAAATATATATATATATATATGCTTGTAAGTAACCACTGCAATAAAGTTCAGTTTAAAAGTGAGTACCAGGAATTATGGAAGGTAAGGAAGAGGAAGATAATTAGAATTTAGAGGGGAAGAGAGAAAGAGAATTTAATGCCTTTGACCCAGAGTAAACAACATAGGTGAAATTTGGATATTGGTTAGAAATATAAAATGTAATATAAACAGTTTTTATGTCCCATAATCACTGGTATCCCATATTAGATTAGGCTCTTTACAACCACCATTTGTCTTAGTTGCTAATACGTTTTCAATTTATAGTAACTCTGTTTTCTTCTAGATCTCTTCCTCTGCATTTATTGCATTTATAGCATCAACATATTGGGATAAATTTTCATTTTAGACAACAAGAATATTTTCTCTCGCTTATCGATCTATTTTCAAACTAAACACTTTTTATTCCATAAGCCAATTTCAACTTTTCTGTTTATTATTATATCAATCTAATTAATTTGCGTTTTTTAAAAATATGCCTTCTAGAGGCCTTTGAAAGATGGACTATTTTTTTTGATTTAGTAGTCTGTTTTATTTCTTATTAATTATCCACTTGTGGCTTTGCTTTCTGTAATAACATCAAGCTATAAAAAGGAAGATAAAGCCAGTAAATGATTACATACATGTGCGCATTCTTTAATTTTCCACTGTGAAGATAACCTGTAAAACATGGGTGTCGTCCTCCAATATTGAGGGCCACATCAGGGTTGTGTTTGACCCGGGGGGGGGGCAGAGTACATGTGGCCATGGTGGGTATGGCCAACTTGACATCACTCGTGTCGGGGCGCCTGTGGCGGCCTGAGTGCTCTGCCAGCAAAAACAGGCTCCCGAGCTCCGTTTTCAGATGGGACGGCCTCCTGCAACCCTCTGCCATTTGAAAATGGAGCTCAGGATGTCTGCACACAGCCCTCGTGAGCTCCATATTTGGCTGTAGTGGCCTCCTGCAACCCCCTGCTAATGAAAACGTAGCTCAGGAGGGCTGCACACAGCCCTCGCGAGCTTTGCTTTTGGTTGCAATGGCCTCCTGCAACCCTCTGCCAGTAAAAATTGAGCTTTCACTCCCAAGCTCTGTTTTTGCTGGCAGTGGCACCGCGGGCCAGTCCTTCACTGTTTTCAGGACAGCCTCCAATCTAAGCACTCCCGGGGCCTATCTGACCACCAGGCCTTCAGTTTGACACCTCTGCTGTAAAATGTAAAACACATTAAAATGTTTCAGATGAAAACAAAGAACAGGAGATGCTCCTTCACTTAAAATACTTCTGACCTAGACCGATCAATGCTCTTAACTGCTGTAACATTGGAAGATGTTTTTTTATGAATTTCACTTGTTTTGATTTCAAAATGGGTCATTCTGACCTGCCTTGAAGTGTTCATTTGACCGTTGCAGCAGTATCCTGAGCAAAAAGAAGAAGGGGAGAAAAAGAAAGCTTGCTCAAACTTGGAACATTTCCAGAACACTTGATGAGAATCAAAATATTCGTGCTAAGGTCAAAATAATAGGTGTTCTGAACTTGAAATGGGGTGTTTCAAACTTTAAATGGGGTGCTCTCAGTTTAAAAGCTTTTGAACATGAAACATTTGAACGTCACTAATTGAATGCCTTCATGGCACATGCGTGTTTTTTGTTTTTGTTTTGCAATGGATATGCGAGCCACAGAAATTATATAGATCTCCATTTTATTTATTTATTTATTTATTTAAATTTCTAGACCGCCCTTCTCCTGAAGGACACAGGGCGGTTTACAGCCATATAAAAAAAACAATATACAAACATTAAAATAATTTAAAATGAAATATTTAAATTTAGGCTACTCCTTAAAACCAGATTAAAATTCCCAATTAAAACTATCAGGCCAGTCCTGCGCGATGAAACAACCATGTATAGGCATTGTTTTTTATTTATTTTATTTTATTTGTCACAACAGTATATATAAGCATAAGCATGAAATAACTTATAAATTGTATAAAAAAAAACCAGGTGGAGTAACTTGGGGCCATAAAGTGACATATATTAGCATTATTATAGGTCTTAAATTTGCATTTGCTACATAAGAAATCATTCCTCATTCATTTTACAGATGTCATTATGACAGTATGGAAGCTGATTCCCTATTTTGAGGGAGTCATTCTCTGGGTTTGTACTGTGTTTATATAAAATGTTTTATAACATGATTTTTCTGGTTAATTCATGTTTTTTTAAATGTGTTTGTTAGTTAAATCATGACTCTGGGAGGCATATAATATAAAACAAGTTACAATAAAATGCAAATAATCAAAAATGATTAAACGGTTAAAGATAGATAGATAGATAGATAGATAGATAGATAGATAGATAGATAGATAGATAGATAGATAGATGATAGATAGATAGATAGATAGATAAGATAGATCTCAAACAGGGGGAAAAGGAGACTTCAGGAAATTATAAACCAATCAGGCTGACCTCAGGGATGAAATCCAGCAGGTTCTGACATGTTCTGGAGAACCGGTAGAGGAAATTTTGAGCAGTTCAGAGAACTGGCAAATATCACCTCTGGCTGGTCCCAGAGTGGGGTGAGAATGAAGATGTTGCAGTATCCGTCTCCCAGGAATGAGGAAGGAATGGGGATTTTGCAGTATCCTTCTCCTGCCACGCCCACCAAGCCACACCCACAGAACCGGTAATTTAAAAAAAATGGATTTCACCACTGGCTGACATCAATACAAGAGAAAAACCTGGAAAAGATAATCAAGCAATGGATTTGTGAGCATCTAGGGTGGTTACTAAAAGCCAGCATGGGTTTATTAAAATCAGGTCATGCCAAACAAAACTTATTGCCTCCTTTGATAAAGTAACTAAATTAGCAGTTAAAAGAAATGTTGTGGATATATTATACTTAGACCTCAGTAAGGCATGTGATAAAGTAGACCACAGCCTATTTCTTGGTAAGATAGAATCATGTGGGATAGACAGTACCACCACCAGATGGATTTGCAGTTATAGTAGCTGGACAATGGAACTATATCTGAGGGAAGCATACAGTGGGGTAAAGGCTCTGGCTTGGACCATGTGCTCTTTAACACCTTCATAAATAATCTAGATGAGGAGATTGAAAGGGTTCTCATCAAATTTTCAGATTACATCAAGCTTGGGTAATCTGGCATTGCTTTGGAAGATAGACTCAAGATTCAGAAGGGGTTTGACAGACTTGAATATTGGGTCCTATCTAACAAGATGAGGTTCAGTGGTGAGAAAGGTAAGGTGTTGTACTTACTGTACAGAAAGGTACAGAATAGGCAGAGTCTGGCTCAACAGTAGTAACTGTGAGAGGGATCTAAATATCTTGATAGATTACCATTTAAGTATGTGCCAGCAATGTACTGCAGATCAGTGGTGAAATCCAAATTTTTTTACTACCGGTTCTGTGGGCGTGGTTTGGTGGGCATGGTGTGGCTTGGTGGGCACGACAGGGGAAGGATACTGCAAAATCTTCATTCCCACCCCACTCTGGGGCCAACCAGAGGTGGTATTTGCCAGTTCTCCGAACTGCTCAAAATTTCCACTATCGATTCTCCAGAACCTGTCAGAACCTGCTGGATTTCACCCCTGCTGCAGATGCCAAAAAAGCATCTGCAGTCCTAGGCTGCATAAACAGAGAGATAGCATCCAGAACATGAGAAGATATAGTATCATTGTATACCGCATTAGTTAGGCCACACCTGGAATACTGCATCCATTTCTGGTGATCATGTTACAAAAATTATGCTGAGGCCCTAGAAAGAGTTCAGAGAAGAACAAGAGAAAAGTGATCTGGAGGCTAGACCACATGATCAATGGCTAAGGAAACTAGAGATGTCTAACTTAACAAAGAGAAGGCTTAGGGGTGACATGATAGCAATCTTCAAATACTTGAAGGGCTATCACAGGGAAGAAGGTGGTCAATTTATTCTTCAAGCACCTGAGGCAGGACAAAAAGCAACAAGTGAAATCTAGCCAGAGAGAGATCTAACCTGAAGGAGCAGCTTTCTGGCAGTGAGAACAATTAGTCAAAGGAACAGCTTGCCTTCTGGTGTTGTGGGTGCTCCATCACTGGTTTTCAAGAAAATATTGGACAACTATTTGTCTGGGATGGAATAAGGACTCTTGCCTTGGGCAGGGATTTGAAGCAGAAAACCTCCAAGGCCCCTTGCATTCCTCTGATTCTACTATGTTCACTGCCTTCAACCACTAGATAAATTAGGACAGGTAGAAGAAGGGATGTCATTGAATCTCTTTGCTGTATTATAAGTCTTCTGGATACCATGGGAGGAGGTGCTTTATGAAAATCTGTGTTGACTATTATTAGTCAATATTAGTAAGCTTGGACTGCATCTTAATCTTAGTTTTCATTTCCATAACAGTTCTTAGGCCATGATAAATGAAAGTGCTCTGAGCAATCAGCAGAAATGTCCATTACACAATAAGTATTCATGTTTATTAAAAAATTATATCAAAGTTTTACTACTAAATGCAGCCTTGGTGAGATTTTTTCATGTTGCAGTATACAAATGAGATTCAATATGGTGCTTGACCAAAAGTAGTTCTGCTGTGTGGATAACTATGCCTTAATTTGCGGAATGTCACCTGAAATGAATAGCAAAATTGAAAGGGACAATTCTGCTTCCTGTGTACAATTTTCTCATATGCTTCTGTAAGGATTAAATATTTGAAATCCATTCTGTTTTTCTGGAAACTTATTTGTGAGACAAAGTTAAAACTGATATTACCAAGGAAAGAAAAAAAATGTGCTTCTGTATGATGAGCTCTTGTACCAAACTGAGCTGATATTATCTGTTTCCAATCTTAGTTTATGAGGAATTTGAGATCTGGGATTATATATAGATTTATTTTATTCTTTGCTTGGGTGCTTTTTGCTGTATTATATTTTTATGTCTGTTAAAAATCTACTTGTATCAGAATTACTTCTTTTCATTCTTAAAAAGTATGAACATTTTTTTAAAAATATTTTTAATCCTGCATGATCTGATGCTACAATCGTGATTACAATGTTGATAGAAAGATGTAGAAATTAAGCCAACCAACCAATCATGTGGAAATTATATTTAATCTTCATTTTAGCTAAGAGGTATTTGCATAATAGAAATCTATATCTATCTATCTATCTATCTATCTATCTATCTATCTATCTATCTATCTATCTATCTATCTATCTATCTATCTATCTATCTATCTATCATATATATATACATATATACACACACACACAGAGACGGACAGATGGACAGACATACAGACATACACACACATACATACAGGTAAGGTAAAGGTTCCCCTCGCACATACGTGCTAGTTGTTGCCGCTTCTAGGGGGCGATGCTCATCTCCGTTTCAAAGCCGAAGAGCCAGCGCTGTCCGAAGACGTCTCCATGGTCATGTGGCCGGCATGACTCAACGCCAAAGGCGCACGGAAAGCTGTTACCTTCCCACCAAAGGTGGTCCCTATTTTTTCTACTTGCATTTTTACGTGCTTTCGAAACTGCTAGGTTGACAGAAGCTGGGACAAGTAACGGGAGCTCACTCCATTACACAGCAGCAATAGGGATTCGAACCACTGAGCTGCCGACCTTTCGATCGACAAGTTCAATGTCCTAGCCCCTGAGCCACCGTGTCCCTAAAGCTTGTAAAATGTGGCAAAACTCACTTAACAAACGTTTCAATTAGCAATATGAATGTTGGCCTCAATTGTGATCATAAGTCGAGGATTAGCTGTATATGGGTTTCAAAGGAGAATTTCACTGTGCTTTTATTTATTTCTTATTTCTTGCCAAGGTCAGGTTAATTAAAGAATAAAATCATTAAAACGGGTGGCAAGCGAGTGGAAGGGAAAGGAGCTTTCCTGACTTCTGAAACTAAAAATAAGGAAAAACAGACATCACAGTCTGGCTAATAGTTCTGAATATTGATCAAACAGTTTTGTGACTTTGCAGTTTAATACCTAGCTAATGATCATTCTTACGCCAATCTCAGTAATGATAATTACTTTATGATTAGCGTTCTGATTGAAAGGGATGTAATTTTTACCTCTTCAAGATGTTTCTGAAGACTTCTTTTTCTAGACAACTTGTTATTATGAATGACTGATAATTATTATGTGGATATTTTTTTTAAAAAAAAAAGTTGGACTAAGTTCTCTGGAAACCCTTTACTTTTTCCTTCTTTATTTGTTCTATTTACATGTGTTCATCACAATAACCACAATATTCAGATGTCTTTCTATATGTATGAAATATTTCTTCATTCAGGTATTTCTCACATGCAGAAGGGCAGACCAAAAAAATACTGTATTTTTCGGAGTATAAGACACACCTTAGTTTTTGGGGAGGAAAATAAGAAAAAAGCTGATTGGCAGGTGGATTGGCCTCCCGGAATACGCTATTCATCAGGTTCTGACAGGTTCTGGAGAACCGGTAGCGGAATTTTTGAGTAGTTCGGAGAACCGGCAAATACCACCTCTGGCTTACCCCAGAGCCAGGTGGGAATGGAGAGTTTGCAGTAACCTTCTCCTGCCACGCCCACCAAGCCATGCCCACAGAAACGGTAGTAAATAAATTGAAGTTCACCACTGCAATCAGGTGCTGGTACCCTAAATAGACCCAAATCTGACCCCTCATTTTTTAGAAGATACAGTCTTTCTTGGCATAGTACTTGGAAATGGAGACTCTATAACTGACACAAATATGCTTGACCTTACAGGTGTGAGTGGTTCTCCTCATTAAATTTCCAGCTGCCAACTCTGAAGGGCTATTTGTGCCTCAGAAAGCAAGTGATGACTACCTACTTTTCAGGATCACTCATTATTGCCTGATGTCATACGCATCCTCTAGAAATCTTTATGCTCCAAACTTCAGTTGAATAAGGGTTATTGCTATTCTCTTGTATACATGTGTTTATATACACACAAATGTTTGATTTGCTCATTCTGACTTTAATTACTAGTGTATACAAACAGTGTATGGCTTCACATCTGTAGATTGATCTACCAATTAGATACATCACTACAGAGGTTAAAATGAACTGAAAGGCTCATTTTAAAAGAATATCATTGGTTTGCTGGATACAAACTGTGCTTAAGCTGTCATTGAAGATTGGACATTTGCCTTTTTTATCCAAGTTAGGGGACAAATCTAGGGCTAGAGACAAATCTAGGCCTAGATTTTACAATATTTCAACTTTTTCAAGACATCATCTAACATCATTTAAATTAGCAAATCCAATAAATGTTGAAGAAGTGTAAAAGGAGGAGGGACAAAAGAGGAATATTTTATAATATACAGAAACACCGGCTAAATAGTTCGAGGACGTCTGACCAAATTGCTTGATTTTATTTTATTTTTTTTGCCTCTGTGTCAAAAAGACCAGATGTCATGCTGACAAAGATAATCAATAATTCTTGCAGCGAATAAGACTTAAAGTTTCCCCCCCACCCCCTAGTGGTAGATGAACATCTTCTTAACTCTACTCCATGCTTGAAGTTCAACAACTATTGATGTGTTATAAATTTCACCCTCTAGATCTATAGTTTGGAGAATATACACTTCCCTAATAAACAACAACTGTTTTAGAAGCTTGCTGACAGTCTTGTAAATTTTGGGAATATATCATAACGTGAACTAGCTTTCGATCCACCGACTTAGGGTTCAGATTTCCAGACTGAACTCCTAAGCACTAAAGAAATGATAGCTAGTCTTCATTAATTATATTCTGAAGCATCCGATCAATGGGGCCCAATTTTTGGGGTGGGATTGCAGTAATCTTTTTTGAAGATCAAAAGAAGAATCCTGTTGCCCTGTTTTCAGAGCAACTTGACTCTCAGTTAAGAGGGACTTGTGCCTTTTAATAAAATCTATTAGCAGGAAAAAGCACTACCACATTCTTTCTGATTTTTTTGCCAATATATACGAAGGTAGCTCTCCTACAATGAGTTAGGACAGGCATCTGCAACCGTAAATACTCAAAGAGCCATTTGGACCCATTTCCCGCGGAAAAGAAAACATTGGGGGCCACAAAACCTGGGTGGGCGTGGCTAACTCAATGTCACTCATTTCCACCAGTCACATGACCCCCCTAGCCACGCCTACCCAGCCCGTCATTAGGGCAGAGAACCAGTTGTTAAAAAACACCAGGAACCACAAAATCCTTTTGACATATATCTCTCTCCCCTCCCCCCACTCTCCCCCCCTCTCTCCCTCTCTCTATGTATTTCTCTATGTCTCTCTATCTCCCCCTCTCTCCCTCTCTCTATGTATTTCTCTATGTCTCTCTATCTCCCCCTCTCTCTGTATATCTCTCTCTCTGACCTGGCCATTTCTCCATCCCCCACCATCCCCCTTACCTTCTCAGGCCAGGTGAGGAGTGACAGGGAGGGGGGAGCAAGAGGCGGGGCCAGCCAGTGGTGGGATCACCTGACAGGGAGCCACAGCAGAGGGATCAAAGAGGTTTAGGGGTGAAATGCTCCCAGTTCAGATCAGATCGCCTGATCCGGTAATGATGGTGGCAGTGGTGGTTCTGAGAACCGGTAGCAAAAATCCCTGCCCCCACCCCCACCCAGCTGAGCCGCGCGATCATCAGAGGCTGTTTTTTTTTTACTTTTAAAAGCATTTTTTCTTGACTGATCATCAGAGGCTTTTAAAAGCATTTTTTACAACTTCTTCAGCCGAAGAGGTTGTAGGAAAAATGCTTTTAAAAGTAAAAAAAAAAAAGTTGGCCATGTCCACCCAGTCACATTACCCCCACCCCACCAAGCCATGCCCACAGAACCGGTAGTAACAAAATTTTATATTTCACCCCTGCACAGGTTGCTGACCCCTGAGTTAGGAGAAAGCATTCAAATTCATTTTTCCAGAGCTTATATAAATTCTCAATCTTACCTTTATGTATGCATTTGACTTACTGATACAGTTCAGTTTCAGACTGAGTGACATCCAGTGAAAGACCAACAATCTTATTGAAATTAACCTTTTAAAAAGACATGGGAATTTTAGTATTTTTATTGAATTGACATAGCAAGATTTGAGTTGTTGGATTCCATGGTCAAATAGGAGTACTTCTGTCATGTGTCATATTATGAGAGGATGTCTATATTTGGTGCTCAGCCATCAAAGATGTCATTCATGTTTTGATTATCAACCGTATCCCCCTTTTAGGATTAAACATTTAAAATCCTTACTTGAAAGAATAACCCACTGGGACCCGACTTGCTGATTGTCCTTCCTGGGCTCTGATCCATACACATTGTTAGCAGAATTGCTAAGTTGATAGAGGAGTCATTTCAGCTAAGAATCTGTTATAGTGAACAGATTGGGATATCATGTAAAGACAATGTATTTATCTGAACATGGATTCTTTGTATCTTAGCTCATACGTTTTTGGAACTAGATCTTGTATTTTACCTTGATTTGATTTGATATTTTGATTTTACCTTGATTTGATTTGATGATTTGATTTGATAGACAGACAGACAGACAGATTATTTTATTTATTTATTTTGTCAAGTACATATTAGATAATATATATAAGTATAAGCATGAATTGAATACATAAAATGAATACAATTAAAGGGAACATTAGGGCAGGGACGGAAGGTACACTGGTGCTCATATGCACGCCCCTTACAGACCTCTTAGGAATGGGGTGAAGTCAACAGTAGACAGTCTTAGGTTAAAGTTTTGAGGGTTTTGGGATGAGACCACAGAGTCAGGTAGTGCATTCCAGGCATTAACAACTCTGTTATTAAAGTCATATTTTCTGCAATCAAGTATGGAGCAGTTCACTTTAAGTTTGTATCTATTGTGTGCTTGTGTATTGTTGTGGTTGAAGCTGAAGTAATCATTGACAGGTAGGACATTGTAGCAGATGAATTTTTTTATGATTTTATGAGCTATGATTATTGATTGGTTAGCCTTATGATTGAGATTGTGATTATGATTATAAAACTACTCAATCAATTATCTATCTATCTATCTATCTATCTATCTATCTATCTATCTATTTAATAGTGTTAAATAAACACGCCCTCGTCACTTCTCGCCTGGACTACTGTAACGCTCTCTACATGGGGCTCCCCTTGAGGTGCACCCGGAGACTTCAGTTAGTTCAGAATGCAGCTGCGCGGGTGATAGAGGGAGCCACTCGTGGCTCCCATATAACACCGATCCTGCACAGGCTGCACTGGCTGCCTGTGGTTTTCCGAGTGCACTTCAAGGTGTTGGTTACCACCTTTAAAGCGCTCCATGGCATAGGACCGGGATATCTTCGGGACCGCCTTGTTACCACATGCCTCCCACCGGCCGGTACGCTCAAATAGAGAGGGCCTCCTCAGGGTGCCGTCAGCCAAACAGTGTAGGCTGGCGACCCCCAGGGGGAGAGCCTTCTCGGTGGGGGCACCTACCCTCTGGAATGAGCTTCCCCCAGGTCTTCAACAACTTCCTGACCTCCGGACCTTTCGCCGCGAGCTTAAAACATATCTATTCTTCCGAGCAGGACTGACTTAATAGGGTTTTTAAACATGGATTTTATTGGGGTTTATTTTATATTTTGTATTGTATTTTAAATTTAGGCTATTGGAATAAGTTTTTTAAATAGTGTTTTTTATTGAAATGTATTGTATTATTTTATCTGCCTGTTCACTGCCCTGAGTCCTTCGGGAGAAGGGCGGTATAAAAATTAAATTATTATTATTATTATTATTATTATTATTATTATTATTATTATTATTATTATTATTATTATTATTATTATTATTATTATGGTATTATAGCTAATACATAATATAATATAGCTAATAACATAATAAACAACATATCAAAAATAGTTCAAGAAACACAATTTGCCTGCCAGAAAGAACTCATGGGACCAGAAAATACATCAAGTAATAGAAAATGAAGAAACTGAAGTGTCCTGAGGCTGTAGAATTCAAGCATACAAGCATCTGTCACACAACGCTGCAGACTTAACAATTATTGATAAGGGGGGGAAAAAAGTCTGGATAGTGGACATTGTTATAGCTGGAGACAGCAGAATAGAGAGAACAAAAGAACTGAAGAAGAAAAGATAGTATTAAAAGTAATTGGATGCAATTCCAAAACATCTGGAACATCACTTGAACACCACTGGCACTGAGAAAAATCATCACCAGTCAGTTGCAAAAACCAGCTTCACTTGGAACACTTTACATTCTGCAATGATACATTTAATTTATTAAACAACAACATCTGCCTGTTGCAAGTCTTTGGAAATGACTTGATAAATGGACACAGATACCAAATCCAGTCTAAACATCTGGCTGTTCGTGTGACCAACCATAATAAATAAATGCTATAGGAATTAACTCTGAGCTAGGAGCACAGATTCTAGTCTTTCTTTAGGCATGGAAGTCATCTGAATCTGTTTGGAACAGCCACTCCCATTCAGTTGAAATTAGCATTGGGCTCAAGCCCCTTGAAAGTGTAGGAAGTTAGCACCCACCCCTCTACTGGAAGAATGAAATGTTTTAGAAAATATTAAAAGGGCAGAATAATTCTCCTAAAAGGGAGGCAGAAAGTCACCCCCTCCTCCCATCTTTGTCAATGGGCCATTAAGGCCTGAGCCAGTCTATTCTACATAACAAAGATCTAACCCTTTCAACTCCAGGGTGATGGATTAAGACATGGCCCTCAGGACATGATAGTATTAGCCCTCTACCCATCTCACCATATGGCACCTGGGAAGATTACATACAGCCTATAAAGTTAGCTAAGACCTGCCCCCTGGGAGTCTGACTATCAATCAGAATACATTTCTTACACAGGAACAGAAAGCTCTAATATGGGGGCCAAAAGAGGGCATAAAAACCAAGACACTCCCAGCATCTCTTCCCTTTTTATTGCCAGGACCTCAAGCCATGTGATCCTATCTACCATTAAACCATCTTTTCAAGCAGCCACCATGTTTCCAGTGTCTTTCTCCCCACTTGGAACTGAATCCAGAAGGATATTTCTTCCAACTGTTGGAAGAAATATCCATCTGGGTTCAGTTCCAAGTGGGGACAAAGACACTGGAAACGTGGAGGCTGCTTGGAAAGATGGTTTAATGGTGGTCAGGATCACATGGCTTGAGATCCTGAACAGAAAAGGGGCTGAGATCCTGTGTGCTCCCTGGCTTTATGCTTTTTCTGAGCTTTGACCTTTCTGGGGCACAGGAAGAGTATCCTGATTGGTTGTCAGACTCCCAGGGGGTGGGGGTCTTAGCTAGCCTTGCTGGCTGTCTCTCAAGCTTGCTTGAGCCTTGCCATGTGGTGAGTTTCAGTTGTATTGTGTTGCAAATCATGGGGGGATTGAGTGAGCTTGGTTGAAGCCTTAATTGCCCATTGACAAAGGTGGGGAGAATGAGTGAGCTTAGCTGAGGCTTTTAATGGCCCATTGACAAAGGTGGGGGGGATTCAGGAAGTTGCAGGGAGCTCCTTTGTCTTTAAAATATGTTTCTCCATTTCTCATCCAGGAAGGTATAATATTCTGCTTTTTAAAATATTTCCTAGAATATTTCATTCTTCTAGGAGGGGGGTGGGTGCTAAATTCCTACAATCCCTACTTTTTTTTTTTTTTTCCAAAATGTGAGTTTTGAAACATGCTCTTGGCAAAAATTAAAATTGATCAAATCAGTGGGTGCTTTTAATTTTCCTGATGCAAAGGAAGCCATTGATAGAGACAACAGAAAAAAAGATTCCTTCAGTGGCTCCCAAAAGCTTTCAACCATGAAGGTCTAGCAGCCAGGGGAAAAGTTCTGGTAAGAATTTTACAGTATCCAATTTTCTATGCCAATTAATTTCAGCTGTTAGATATCACTTTCTGAGAGCTTCCAGTCAGGTCAAGCAAGCACACATCCCAAAATTTTCACAGCCATGGTTTTCCTTTAAATTACAGGCTGCTCATTTCCAAGGGTTGGTTACGGAACCTGCCCTAGCTCTTACTTTAGTCTATCCAAGATTTTTTTTTCCAGTCCAAATTGAGGTTAATCAGTGTGCAATCCAGGCTTTTCCCTTTCTTTTTTTTTTTTAAAGTTACACACAATGAGCCCTGGGACCTCTACTCATGAGACCACCAGTGCAATATATCTTGCTTTACTGGGCAACTGAGCAGCATCATTTGTGAGTCATAGTCAGGGCTTGGGTTTTGGATATCACTTTTTCTGCTATCTCTTCAAGAGAGGAATTGCCTGAGGGGGATGCCCCTCCCCCATGGAATTAGCAGGGAGATCTGACTCCTTGGGCTTTTAGTGCCACAGAGCAAAATCAACTTAGGAGAAGCCTTGTGTGGAGGTAAGTGAAGGGAATAGTTTCAGTCTAATTCTGAATGGTGTCTCTCTCTGTGTGCCTGTGTATGCAGCTACCTTTACAATACAGGCAATACAAACAATACAAACATGCTGGACAAATTTCCCTACCATTAGACAGAAATCTCAGGTGTTCAGAACTAACTGTGGCAGCCACTTTCAAATACAATCCTTACATGAATACTTTAGACTGATTACAATATAAAGGAGACAAGACAGAAAACCTTACAATGAATTTCCACCCTTCCCCATAGTCTTTCCAGTTGTCTTCTGGGAATTGAAAAGAGTCTTTTAGTCTTTACTTGTACATCTCAGGGTCCTTTCTTTCATATCTTTTGGGTGGCATGCTTGTTGGTCAGTCAGGTTTGGAAAGGTCTGCTCCAATCTGGTTGCTGTGATGACTTTCAGTGGGGGCTGGATTCAAACTCAATTCCTGGCTCCAACAAATGGAAGGTCTCCTCTGGGGGCAGCATCTGGAACCATGTGCTCTGCTTCCACAGTTGCAGAGTCATCTTTTCAGGGCTGAAAGACATTAGAACAGAATCTCCTCCCCACTTTTGTGGGTAATCTTCTCAGGAAAGGCATTGTAACAGGATTAGAGATGGGGGGGGTAGATATCTTGCAGGCAGAGTTTGAAAAGATACAACACATCAATATTGCAGTTACTAAAAGATAATGCAGTTTCAACAAAATGCAGTTTCAACAACTGATGAGAAAGAAAAAACTGGATTCACATGCTTCAGGAACAGGTAAAATCATTTAAACACACAGTAAATGCAAGACTGAATTTTTTTTTTCTCTTGTAAGTGAACTTAAAACGTTTCCTTATAAACTTGAGTTGTTACTTTAAGATAAAGAGAGAAGGAGACAAAAGCAGAAATGAAAAGTTCTCTGTATCCTATTCCCGGTGGCCACACGAAAATAGGGCAAAGGCTTTCTTTCTTTTCTCTCTCTCTCTCTTTTCCCTATTTTATTGCTTCAACCTTTTGTTTTTGTTTTTCCCTAACAATTTAAAATTCTTGTCTCTAGAGATCAGATACATTTTACAGTTACAATTACTTCAAGGGCCCACAAAGACAGACATACACACATAAAAACAAGGAGGACAGAGAGGAAAACAAAACTCTGAGATTTACACACACTGATCATTCCCGCCATAAATCTCAGTTAAATTAGGGAAGGCACAAATCTTAACAGACAGACCACGTGGTTCAATAGAAGACAGAGAAAGAGACAGACAAACAAACAAAACAAAACAAAAACCCAAACATTCCTATTTATATATTTCCCTTTTCTTTTAAGTACCTTTATTTAGCCAAATTTGTTTCCTATTCTCATCTTTATTACACAATTTCCTCAATTTCTTTTTCCGCATACCAGGTAAAACTGGCAGCCTCCGGGCACTCCAGGCCCCAGCAGGTTTTCCAGGGGTTTTCCCTCCACCCTCGAGCTACTGCTTCCCATGTTTCCCTCTCCGATGTGAGGTTTTATTTTTCACTTTGGCCTAGCCGGGTGGATCCTCCTACAGTTTTCAGAAAAAAAAGTTCTGGGAAGGACTTCGACTCCCTTCTGTCGAAGTATGGGCACCTTCCTGTTAAGGGAGCTTCCAGTTTGGATCAAAAAAAAGGTGATCCCAGAGGACCTACTGCCCTGCCAGTAGGTACGAGCACCTCTTCAACACTGCTTCCTGCTTCCTTTTTAGCATACCAGGCAGTACTGGCAGCCTCCGGGGATCCAGGGCCCCAAGCAGATTTCCTGCTTCCTTTTTTCTCCTTTTCTTTTTACTCTCTTAATTGCTTCATTCACACTTACTTTCCTCTCGCCGGCTTCCGCTCCCAATAAACACAAAGTTCCACGTTTGGCTTCCCCTTGCTTTCTCTATCCCACCGGTCACGGCTCGGTGGAGCTAGCAGTAGGCAGAGGTGCGGCTAGAGGTTGCTCAAAGAGGTGGAATCAGACTGTTTCCTTAGGTGGAATCCCACACACACACTTCTTCCTTCCCTAACAGAAGGTCCTGTGCTCTGGCAAAACCCCCATGCTCTCCAGACTTTTGGTCTTTCTGCGGTTAGGAAATGCACAGAGGATGCAAGATCCAGCTGTGATTGGGAGCAGGGTTCTCTCATTCACACACATGCAGGCATACACATATTTCCCATACTTTTCCATGCTTAAAATTAAAATTTAGAGGTACTCACCTTCTTTCCAAGCAGTCTTTGAGCTCAACACTCAAAACCCCTTTAAAACCTAGTTCCAAATGGCCAAGGTCCAGGAAAACTTACCCACAGACTCAATGGGTCTGTTGCTAGCAAGGGAGGCTTACCTGGGCCAGGTCCATTGGTTAGGTTAGCTTGGAGTCCCATCTGGGTCGCCAATTGTTGGAAGAAATATCCATCTGGGTTCAGTTCCAAGTGGGGACAAAGACACTGGAAACGTGGAGGCTGCTTGGAAAGATGGTTTAATGGTGGTCAGGATCACATGGCTTGAGATCCTGAACAGAAAAGGGGCTGAGATCCTGTGTGCTCCCTGGCTTTATGCTTTTTCTGAGCTTTGACCTTTCTGGGGCACAGGAAGAGTATCCTGATTGGTTGTCAGACTCCCAGGGGGTGGGGGTCTTAGCTAGCCTTGCTGGCTGTCTCTCAAGCTTGCTTGAGCCTTGCCATGTGGTGAGTTTCAGTTGTATTGTGTTGCAAATCATGGGGGGATTGAGTGAGCTTGGTTGAAGCCTTAATTGCCCATTGACAAAGGTGGGGAGAATGAGTGAGCTTAGCTGAGGCTTTTAATGGCCCATTGACAAAGGTGGGGGGGATTCAGGAAGTTGCAGGGAGCTCCTTTGTCTTTAAAATATGTTTCTCCATTTCTCATCCAGGAAGGTATAATATTCTGCTTTTTAAAATATTTCCTAGAATATTTCATTCTTCTAGGAGGGGGGTGGGTGCTAAATTCCTACACAACAAAAGACAAAATCATTTATTGCTCCAACCTCTGCTGTATGAACTATGCTGTAATAATTTAGAGACTCTAATTATCAACTGCAAACCTTACTATTCGCCTCGTGAATTTCCTCATTTCTTCTAATTGCTGTTTATGTCCCACCACAAGCCTGTGTAAACAAGGCATTAGAACTCTAGCTGACCAAATCATGGAGGCTGAAGCCAAACACCCTGATTCACTGGCCATTGTTTTGGGAGATCTAAACAAGGCAAACTTAAGGAAAGAACTACCAAAATACTTTCAGCATGTCAATTGTCCCACCAGAGGCAAGAATACTCTAGACCATTGCTACACAACACTAAAAGATGCTTATCGGTCTTTACCACGTGCAGCTGTAGGACACTCTGATCATTGCATGATTCACCTTGTACCTGCTTACAGGCAAAGACTTAAAGCCACAAAACCAATAATTAAATCATTGAAGACCTGGACGGAGGAATCAAAATTAAAGCTACAGGCATGTTTTGACTGCACTGATTGGAATATTTTTAAAGATACCTCTGCAGACCTGGATGAACTCACAGATACTGTAACATCATATGTCAGCTTCTGTGAAGACCTATGTGTACCTACAAGGAACTTGCGAATATACAGTAACAACAAACCTTGGTTCACACCTAAACTTAAGCAGCTACGACATTCCAAAGAGGAAGCCTACAGAAAAGGTGATAAAATGCTGTACAATCAGGCCAGAAATGCACTAACAAGGGAGATCAGAGCAGCAAAAAGAAGCTACTCTGAAAAGCTAAAGAATCAGTTTTCAGCAAATGAACCAGCAAACATGTGTAAAAATATCACCGGCTATGGCAAACCTCCTTCCCAGGCTGAAGGTAATCAACAACTGGCAGATGATCTGAATGAGTTTTACTGCAGGTTTGAAAGGAAACTACAGCCACCTATTTCCACAACCCCCATCTCAGACACACCAACAACAGCCAAGCCTCCTACAACTGATCCCATTTCATTGGTTTCACAACCCCTAGTGATCACAGAAAAAGAAGTGCAGGATCTATTTCACAGACAAAAGCCAGGAAAAGCTCCAGGCCCAGACAAGATAACTCCTTCTTGCTTAAAAGTCTGTGCTGACCAATTGGCCCCCATCTTCACCCATATTTTCAATAAATCACTAGAGATGTGTTATGTTCTTTCTTGCTTCAAACGCTCTACCATCATCCCAGTGCCGAAGAAGCCCACCATCAAGGAACTGAATGACTACAGACCAGTTGCTCTAACATCTGTAGTCATGAAAACCTTTGAAAGGCTAGTGCTTTCCCACTTGAAAACCATCACGGATCCGCTGTTAGACCCCTTGCAATTTGCATACCGAGCAAATAGATCAACAGATGATGCTGTTAATATGGCTCTGCACTACATCCTACAGCATCTTGAGTCTCCAAAGACCTATGCAAGGGTCCTTTTTGTAGACTTTAGTTCAGCATTCAATACCATCATTCCAGACATTCTTCTAACTAAGCTAAACCAGCTACAGGTACCGGAACAGACTTGTAAGTGGATCACAAGCTTCCTAACAAACAGGAAGCAGCAGGTGAAGCTAAGCAAGATCACATCAAATACCTGTACAATTAGCACAGGGGCCCCCCAAGGCTGTGTGCTCTCCCCACTTCTCTTCTCTCTGTATACCAATGACTGCATCTCCAATGATCCATCTGTTAAGCTACTGAAGTTCGCAGATGACACAACAGTGATTGGTCTCATTCGAGACAATGATGAATCCGCATATAGACGAGAGGTCGAACGACTAGCCTTATGGTGCAACCAAAACAATCTGGAACTGAACACACTCAAAACCCTAGAAATGGTGGTAGACTTTAGGAGAAACCCTTCCATACTTCCACCTCTCACAATACTAGAAAACATAGTATCAACAGTAGAAACCTTCAAATTTCTAGGCTCTACCATATTGCAAGACCTAAAATGGACAGCTAACATCAAAAACATCATTAAAAAAGGACAGCAAAGAATGTTCTTTCTGCGCCAACTCAGTAAGCTCAAACTGCCCAAGGAGCTGCTGATTCAGTTCTACAGAGGAATTATTGAGTCTGTCATTTGCACCTCTATAACTGTCTGGTTCGGTTCTGCAACCCAACAAGAAAAACACAGACTTCAGAAGATAATTATAACTGCAGAAAAAATAATTGCTACCAACCTGCCTTCCATTGAGGACCTGTATACTGCACGAATCAAGAATATTTACAGACCCCTCGCATCCTGGACATAAACTGTTTCAACTCCTACCCTCAAAACGACGCTATAGAGCACTGCGCACCAAAACAACCAGACACAAGAACACTTTTTTCCCGAAGGCCATCACTCTGCTAAACAAATAATTCCATCAACACTGTCAAACTATTTACTGAATCTGCACTACTATTAATCTTCTCATAGTTCCCATCACCAATCTCTTTCCATTTATGACTGTATGACTATAACTTGTTGCTGGCAATCCTTATGATTTATATTGATATATTGACCATCAATTGTGTTGTAAATGTTGTACCTTGATGAACGTATCTTTTCTTTTATGTACACTGAGAGCATATGCACCAAGACAAATTCCTTGTGTGTCCAATCACACTTGGCCAATAAAAATTCTATTCTATTCTATTCTATTCTATTCTATTCTATTCTATTCTATTCTATTCTATTCTATGAATTGGGCAAGCCCAGAGCAAAAATAAGCAGACTCTAGCAAATCATAAGTACAACAATATAACTGATTAATCTTATATTTACCTGGGAAGATATGGAGAAAAAGATAACTCAGGGACTGATTTAGAAATATGCAGACAACGCATGAAAGACACATTTCATTTCTATGCCCCACTGTTAAAAAAAGAAGGAAAAAAAAGATCCTTGGTGTTAGTTTGCTCAAATGAGAAAGTGAAAAGTTTGTTTTTTATGAGTTAGAGTATTTCTAGGAAGCATTAGGAAACAATTTAATGTTTATGGCAGCAGGGTTCCAGAACAGAAAATGAATATGTGAGAATCACATGAATTAAACTACAGCCACAACAAAATAAACACAGCGTTTTTTAAAAGTTCTACTAAATAAGAAAAGAAATAAGCACTAATTGATTTGAAGGCAAATATATAGTATGTGCCTCCCTCCCCCCCATAATGTTGCCAGTCCAATCTGAGTCCAATAGGAGTGGCTGATTTACCACCAGACAATCAGGTACTTAGAAGCCGAGGGCATGGCAGCACAAGGAAACAATAATTAATGACTTAAAGTCAGCCATCAATATCCTAATTAACAACAAGGGCCGTGGTGGCTCAGGCTGTAAGATAGCCTGTTATTAAAACACAGCAGCCTGCAATTACTGCAGGCTCAAATCCCACCAGTCCAAGGTTGACTCAGCCTTCCATCCTTTATAAGGTAGGTAAAATGAGGACCCAGATTGTTGGGGGGGCAATAAGTTGACTTTGTAAATATACAAATAGAACAAGACTATTGCCTTACACACTATAAGCCGCCCTGAGTCTTCGGAGAAGGGCGGGATATAAATGTAAATTAAAAAACAACAACCTAAAAGCTACCTGCAACCAGGAACACATAAATACAACATATACAACAGCCCAGTGCACGTATTCTGGAGAAAGAGAAGCTCCCTGACTATTGCTTCTAGCCACTGGTGGGATTCAATCGGTTCTGTCTAGTTTGGGCGAACCCGTAGCGGCGACTGTGGTAATCCCCGCCCACCCGGTTAGACATAATGCCATTCTATTTCACCATATTTTGGAGGCCGTGCGCATGCATGGAAGGCATATGTGTGATCAAAGAGCATGCACAGAAGGTAGAGCATGCGTGGAAGGTCGTGCATGTGAGCAAAGTGTGTGTGCATGTGCGCGCTCACATTTGTGAACCGGTAGGGAAGGTACGTGAATCCCATCTCTGCTTCTAGCACAAGCCTGAAAGCTTGGAAGAATAAACCTTTGTTGCAAGTGACCGACTCAGATTGGATCCTGCACTAGTTGATTTTGTCATCATTAGGTTCCATGTATATTGTCATGCTCCTTTCATACTTAATAATTACCATCATTCTAAGATTTGGGATAGAGGGGCTCTAAGTGCATTAGGAAGAGACTACAAAAGCTATAATTACACACCACAATTTTTTACCTGCCTTAGAGAACAGATCTAATGGCAACTACACAAAATTCTTTAAAACTCAAAACAAGAGCATAGAAATACACCAAATTACCCACTCCAAAAATCTACCTAAAATATTTAAAATATTTATCTTATATTAAACGTACATCACCAATATTGGAGAGATGTTGGTAGATGCTTATGGAGAATCAGAGCCTCAAGACTGTTTAAAGCAAGGGTCTCCAACCTTGGCAACTTTAAAACTGGTGGACTTCAACTCCCAGAATTGAAGTCCACCAGTTTTAAAGTTGCCAACATCTCTCCAATCTTGGCAACTTTAAGACTGGTGGACTTCCAGAATTGAAGTCCACCAGTCTTAAAGTTGCCAAGATTGGAGATCCCTGCTTTAAAGTATTCTATAGAATTCTTTTACTTCTATGCCCAGACCACTGATTGTTTAGGATTATAGGAAGTCTTTAGGTCCATTTTTGGTTACATCATTAAGACCCAATAATAAATTTCACTCAAATTAAAGTCAACTTTTGTGATGGAACAAGTTCATAAGCTTAACACGGTTTTGATTTATGCTTATAAATAGTCCACATGTATGAATACCAGTGTTTACTAACCTAAAAGGGGTTTTCTTCTATGTAGCCTTCTGCCTCAACATTTGAGTGAGGCACATACATAATTGTAAACCGCCTGGAGTCATGTAGGTGAGATGGCAGTGTATAAATTTGACAAATAAATAATGGTTCTGTCACTCATGTTCATTGGCCTTCAATTCAAAGGCATAATGCTTTAAGCGTGCTACAAATACCATTCTAACAACTATAATCATGGATAGAGATTAAAAATAGCAATAGCACTTAGACTTATATATCACTTCACAGTGCTTTTCAGCCCACTCAAAGTGGGTTACAGAGTCCGCATATTGCCCCCAACAATCTGGGTCCTCATTTTATCTACTTCAAAAGGATGGAAGACTGAGTCAACCCTGAACCTGCTGAGATTCGAACTGCCAAATTGCAGGCAGCTGACAGTCAGCAGAAGTAGCCTGCAGTAGTGCATTCTAACCACTGTGCCACCACAGCTTTTATTACATATGATACATGGGAAAATGCATGTGTAGAATTTCGTCTTAAATTTACAATTAGAAGGATAAGTTGGTGTTTGATTCTAAATGTTAATCAGAATGCGATTCTGCAGCAAAATTCACAATGTTTACAAATGTGTGCACCAATTTTTTAAAATGCACAAAGATGTTACATTAAAATAAAACACACACAAAAATGTCTATATTGTTAAAAAACCAAAACAAATGCTTTATAGGGATGAAAGCTAAAAGACACTTATAAAACTGAATGTTTGGGAAACTGCATTAAAATGGGTTAGAAAAAAACAGAGAAAAACATTTATGCAACTTTGTTTACATAAATATTTGTAGGGGAAATGGGTTTTAAATGAATTAACATGGATGAAAAGGAGAGACTAAGTGAAACTAATCTGGATATTTTATACAACTTATAAACATGGTTTATAAGATAAATTATACAGTGCTAAAATGTGTAGATGGATGTGGATATTCATACAATGCCTGGATACTTAAAAAACAAAATTGAAATCTGTAGGGTTCCTATAACTATATTTAATGGAATGCACATACCGTTCTATTCTACTCAGTATTGCAAAAAAAAAATGTAGCTGGATTTGCATTCCTACTCACTTTCTTAGACACATTTTAGAAGTTAAATATCTGCATAGCACTGTAGTCATTACATCATGGAAACATTTATGAGGAGAAAAAAAATTGTGTCTCATTAAGAAGCACAGTCTACTTTTCACTCACACCAGTTTTTATGGAAAGTGTGGACTTCATCTCTCAGAATTCCCTAGTCAGCATCAGAAGTGGGTTTCAGCAGGTTCTAACCAGTTCTGGAGAACCAGTAGTGGAAATTTTGAGTAGTTCAGAGAACCGTAAATACCACCTCTGACTGGCCCTGCCCCCATCTATTCTCTGCCTCCCGAGTCCCAGCTAATCAGGAGGAAATGGGGATTTTGCCCTGGAGTGGGGAGAGAATGGAGATTTTACAGTATTCTTCCCCTAACACACCCACCAAGCCATGCCTACCAAGCCACACCCACAGAACCAGTAGTAAAAAAATTTGAATCCCACCACTGGTAACCTTGCCCTGAATTTTCTACTTTCCTTGCCTATAGTTAAAAGTTATTTGGTGAAGATGATGTGGGAAGAAGGAAGAGCTAAGCAAACAGCAAGATGTCACACCAACGTCTTGCACATTATGTCATACCACGCCCACCAAGCCAGACCCACAGAACCAGTAGTAAAAAAATTTAAAATCCACCACTGGTCACATGGAATGTGGTTGCGTTTTATGTGGCTCAATAGCTAGCATATTCAGCTTAGTTCAGCTTTGTGAGATTCTATTTGTTTGTGTGATGATTCACACTCACCACAGAAACACAAAATCTCACCAAGCCACATGACCACAAAGCTCTGCCCAGTCACATGACCACCAAGCCACACCCCCAAAATAAGCCACACCCACAGAACTGGTAGTAAAAAAAATTGGAACCTATCCCTGGTCAGCATTCTGGAAGTTAAAGCCCACACATCTTCAGGTTGCCAGGCTATGAAACACTGAGTTCCACGGTAGTAAAATAGGGAAAATATTTTATAGGACTGAAATGTAAAATTCATTCAAATATTATAACATTCCCTGTCTGCCTCTAGATGGTGCTTAAACATGTTTGTCCAAAAAAACATATTGTTTCAGAATGTCTTCCACAGCCTCAGAAACTTGCTTAAGAAATAAAATTTGCAGTCTTAAATCTGGACTCTATGTTGTCAAACTCAAGGCCCAGGGGCCAGAGCCCGCCCACAGGGTGCTTAGATCTGGCCCACGGGGCCGCCCTGAAAACAGCAAAAGACAGGCCTGCAGTACCTTGGCCAGTGAAAAACGGAGCTCGGGAGGGCCGCATGCAGCTTTCCTGAGTTCTATTTTCACTGACAGAGGGTTTCAGGAGGCTGTCACAGCTGAAAAAGGAGCTCAGTAGCCCATTTTCGCTGGTAGAGCACTCTGCCCACCACAGGTGCCCTAACGTGAGTGACATCGAGCTGGCCACACCCACCCTGGGCACACCCATGCTGGTCACACCAACACCCACCCCAGCCACGCCCACCCCAGCCCCTCGAGGTCAAACACAACCCTGATGTGGCCCTCAATGAAATCAAGTTTGACACCCCTGCTCTATGCCATACAGTAAGTTACAGCCAGATACAGTTATATTTAAAGTCAACTTATTTGTATCACTAGAACTTTGTATCACTAAAACATTAGTAATGTTGATTGTAATGTGTCTATTTCAGATGTAAGCAAATCTGCATCCAACTTAATATTAACAGACAGTCATTTACATGTCTGTAGAGAAATTAGGAATGCAGTGGCTCAGTGGCTAAGACACTGAGCTTGTTGATTGAGTTCAGTGATTCAAATCCCTAGTGCCTAATCCCTCACCTAAGGGGGTGAGCTCACATTACTTGTCCCAGCTTCTGCCAACCTAGCAGTTCGAAAGCACGTAAAAAATACAAGTAGAAAAATAGGGACCACCTTTGGTGGGAAGGTAACAGCTTCCCATGAGCCTTTGGCATTTAGTCATGCTGGTCACATGACCACGGAGACGTCTTCGGACAGCGCTGGCTCTTCGGCTTTGAAATGGAGATGAGCACTGCCCCCTAGAGTCGGGAACAACTAACATATACTGTATGTGCGAGGGGAACCTTTACTTTTACCTTAGAGAAATTACAGCTATGGAGTAAATGAATAGGTTATTCATACGTATTAGTTCTATATCACCAGTGGAAAATATGCTTTGTGCAAGTATTTTATAGGCAGTAATAACTACTTGTTTGATACTGGATGAGAAAGATTATGATTGGTCCTCATAGTTGCAGTCATTATAGCATCCTGCAGTCAGAATAACAGAGTCGGAAAATACCTTGGAGATCTTCTAGTCCAACTTCCTGCTGAAGCAGGAAACCTATACCAATCCAGACAAGTGGCTATCCAGTCTTTTCTTAAAAGCCTCCAGTGATGGAGCGCTCATAACTTCTGAAGGCAAGCAATTCCGCTGGTTAATTGTTCTCACTGTTAGGATGTTTCTCCTTAATTCCAGGTTGCTTCTCTCCTTGGTCATTTTCCATCCATTGTTTCTTGTCTTGCCTTCTGGAACTTTGGAAAATAGGTTGACCCCCTATTCTTTGTGGCAGCCCCTCAAATATTGGAACACTATTATAATGTCACCCAGTCCTTCTTGTCAGCATACTAGACATACCCAGTTCCTGCAACCGTTCTTTATATGTTTTAGCCTCCAGTCCTCTAATCATCTTTGTTGCTCTTTATTGCACTCTTTCCAAAGTCTCTACATCTTTTTTTAATAGTACGGGGACCAAAACTGGATGCAGTATTCCAAGTGTGGACTAAACTAAGGCTTTATAAAGAGGTACTAATAGTTCACGTGATCTTCTATCCCTCTGTTAATGAAACCTAGGATTGCGTTGGCTGTTTTGGCCCCTGCGGTACACTTATGTGATATGATCACAATTTGGGTGTTTGGCAACCGACTCATAGTTACTCCAGCTGATGTATCCTATGGTCACATGATCACCATTTGCAACCTTCACTGCTGGCTTCTGACAGGCAAAGTCAGTGGGGACCTTCAGGAGTCGCAAATGGAGATTACGTGGCATTGTGCTAAACAGCTGGGGACAACTTGCTTAACAATGGCAACCAGAACTGCTGCAACTGCCATCATAACTCAGCATGGTTTTATGATCTGTTTTACAACCATGTAGTTTAACAATGGAGCTGCCGGTCCCAATTACTGTAGCTAGGGAGGGCTACTCCCATACTTGGTATTTTGAAAGGCAAATCTTTTTATTTCTACTCATTTGGCTAAATTATTTATATAATCTTAGTTTCATCGCCAGGAGTAGAAACTGTTTGCAAGGCATTACAAAACAAAAAACAAACAAACCATGAACTCATTATCCCATGGGAGTCTCTCATAGAAGCCAAGTCTTGAATAATTCCAGCAGAGGTGATAACACAACCTCCCTTGCCAACTTGATCCATTTTCTCCAAAATTAACGTATGTTTTTCTCCGCTTAGTTTTAAAGCCAATTATTCTTTGCTGTGTCCTCAGCAGCCGGCAAGAATCAGCTTTTGACAGCTTTTCATTTTGTTAGATATGTGCAGGAAAGATTCTGGCACTGAAACCACTCCCTGAATGTAGAGTAGTGATTGTACTCTGGAATGGAATGCAGATCTGATATTTCTCTTCTGCCTTTTGTTGTTGTTGTTGTTTTTTTCCTTCCTGTTTTTATTGTGTTAGCACTGGCAGCTAAATGCAGATTGCTTACAGGCAGTATTTCGACTGGTATCTTTTATCTCTCTTATCGTTTCCTCTTTCTTATCCTGCTCCTCCTATTCTTCTTTCATATTCATATTCTTTTTCTGCAGCGGCCCCTGCTCTGTGGAACATCCTCCCTTCAGAGATCAGAATGGCATCAGCCTGGCTATATTCTTGAGCCTGGGATACTATATGGGGCAAGGATCCCATTTCCTGACTTCATTGCTAAGTGGCCAAGTATCTTGGTTGCTATCTATCTCTATCTGTATCTCTATCTGTATCTCTATCTCTATCTCTATCTGTATCTCTGTCTCTGTCTCTGTTGTGACTCGTCCTCCCTCCTCTCCTCAGCCGGGTCCCTGCCATCTCCAACTGGGCTTTTTATCAGACTCCGAGTCTGATAATGAAGATGAACAGCCTGTCATGACTCCAGCCCCTGGCCCTGGCCCCATGCCCGGAGAGGATTCAAGGAGTGAAAGGAGAAGCCCAATAAACCTCACTCATACAGCGTGTGTTCCTTTGGCTCAGCCTTCAGAGCAGGAAGCCATCCAGGTGGTGGAATTACCCGGGCCTACTCCCTCTGACCCCTCCCTTTCCCAGACGCTGACAGCAGATCAAGCTGAAGACAATTCAAAGTGGGTGGACCCACGCTTCCGGAGATCTGAGAGGCGATGCCAGCAGAAGGAAGGATGGGGCAGGCCTGGATAAATGCTGAGTCATGGAACCACACTCCACAGCCTATATACAGGACCTGCTTTTGGCATTCCAACCTTGAGTCAAGCAAAGTCTTATCTAGTTTGCTGATATCAGACTCTATCGCTGAAGTCACAGCTTGGACTCCTGCCTGCCCTGATAAACCTTGAAGGCACTTTGCAAGCTGCAGAGGCTTCATTGCCAAGTTTGTTACGGACTTCCTTGACTCGTTCGTCAGAGTGGGGGTGGGACACGACAATCTCTATCTATCTATCTATCTATCTATCTATCTATCTATCTATCTATCTATCTATCAGAAGTTTCCAATATTGTTTATGTTTTAAAATGTTGTTAGTGTTTTCGTTGTAATATACCGTATTTTTCGGAGTATAAGACGTACCTTCCCCCCCCCCCAAAAAAGGGTGAAAATCTGGGTGTGTCTTATACTCCTAATATAGCCCCACCCAGTTTCTCAAACAGAGGTTTCAGAGGCTGAAAAAAGCATCAGAAACGAAGCTTCAGAAAAAAAGCCTCCAAACAGAGCTTCAGAAAAGAAGCCCCAAACAGAGCTTCAGAGGCTTTTTTTCTGAAGCTGTTTCAGAGGCTTTCAGAGGCAGAAAAAAAGGTTTTTTTTTCTGAAACAGAGTTTCAGAAGTTTCAGAGGCAGAAAAAAAAGCACACAAAAAAAAGCGAGGCACAGAGCTCACAACCAAGGAAGCTGTTGCTAAAATTCACCTCTGGGACCACCTGATTGGGGGTATTCCAGGAGGCCGATCCACCTCCAATCAACTTTTTTCTTATTTCTTCTCCAAAAACTAAGGTGCGTCTTATACTCCGGTGCGTCTTATACTCCGAAAAATATAGTAGGTTGTTTGTTTTTTTTATTTTAAGTCACCCAGAGTCATTGTTTGGGATGGGCTGATATGGAAATTGAACAAACAAACAAATATGGTACAAGGAAGCATTATGACTAAAATCAATGGGTGCTTACTTGGATATCTCACTGGATTAATTGGGTTTTCTGTTGGAACGGTGATCAGCAAGAGTCAAGTTACAGTGTAAACCAATGTTAATTTTTCCTTTTAAAATCTAAACGACTGTATTGGCAGGAAGAAGCATCGGCAGCTCTCCTGATATTGCCCCTCAAAATAAAGCATGCATGAGGACATCATAGTGAAGGATACACTCTTTGGTGCTTCTTTTTGTGCTAAAAGGGTGCGTGCAAATGAATAACAGGAAGGGTTTATATTGTCATGTTATGATGCACATTTTCTCCCTTACAACCATTCCCCTTCAGAGATGCCTGCAGTGCCAGAGATCATCCAAAGACAAACTAATTAGTTTCTTTGAATATATAGTGCCTAGCAACTGAGTGGAGCCCAGAAGCAAGTTGTGACTATTTTTTTTTTCTTTTGCTCTAAGCTTGTCTGCAGTGTAAAAGGCAATCTATTCAATTTACTGTATGTGCTGCACTGTATATGCATATACACCACAGTATGGAACCAGGGGTAGGCTGCTGGGGTTTTGCAGGAGTTCGGGGGAACCTCTAGCTAAGATTCTGTGCAGTTCAGAGAACCCCCAAACCCCACTCCTGGCTGGCCCCATCCACTCTGCTCCTTCCACCCTAGGAGTCCCCACGTGGCCTGTTTTGGATGCAGGTAAGTGCAGGGCACATGCGGAGGCTCAGGGAAGGCAAAAAATAGGCCTACCAGAAGTTCGGAAAGGCCATAAATGGGCCCGTTTCCCACTTCCAGAGGACCTTCAGAGCCTGGGGAGCTGTTTTCGCCCTCCCGGAGACGCAAGTAAAGCTTCCGGAGCCCAGGGAGGACAAAAATAACCCCCCCCCGCTACGGTGCATGAGGCAAACTAGGCCACACCCACCATGGCCACGCCCACCCAGCAACTGGGCAGAGAACCCCTTGCTAAAATTTTTGAATCCATCCCTGTATGTATTGCCTTCAAGCTGACCTGTTCAGATGGGCTTACACAGCATTATCTTTGAAAAGTTTGATTGCACTAATAAAGAGAATCATAATCTCTGCATAATCATTTTCAGGTCTCTTTCTGGTGAGTGACTTCAAGAGAAGGATTTTGATCCAGCATACAGAGGAAAGGCAGTAGAGAAGATCAGACTTCCACAGATTTTGAATCAATTCCATTTTAAAAATGATTTTATCAAATTTTAGTAATAATTTGTTTCTGCACTTTGATATGGCCCAGGGGCTAATCAATAAATAAAGAATTTGAAGAATTTGAATTTTGAATGGCAGTTTTAATCAGGAAATGATGGGTGACTTCCCATTGAGGAGAAAAGAGTCACTAACCTAGAGAACAGGTTATCTAAATTGTCAGGAGAACCATGTTGTCTCCCAGTATCAAAATCCAGGATATTATAAGAGAATCATACATTGGGTTTTGTTTGATATGATCTATTAATTGGGAAATAAGTAAGACAAAACACAGAGAAAGGCCAAGTATTGCAGGAAGTTAAAGATAAGGCAAGCCCTGAAGGAGCGTGCTAAGACTGAAGGTAGAGTTCACTAAATTAGATCAGATACAGGATCTCATCCATACTCTGTGAATGTGGTTCACAAATGGTCTAAACAGGGTGAGAGAGTAAGTGGCGAGGATGGAGGGAAGAGAGGAAAGAAATTATTGGGAATAAGAGCCAAAAAAGAATACACAGAATAAGATAGTTGGTGTTTCCATGTTGGTAACTTGATTTTGTAGGAAAGGTAAAAACAAAGGTTTTAAGTTTGATAACTTCTTTTTCAATGTGGTAGATGATGTAATAATAATACTAATGCCTAGATTAGAATGAGCCACTGTGATTCTGTGGGATTCCCAATATGAAAAAATAAAAAGAAAAAAGAAATGACAAAGTGGGATAAAAATATTTAAATATCCTGAGTTGAATTGGGGCAGTTAAAATGATGGCTCTTTCAAGGTTAAATAGTTTGTTTCCAGTTTTTCTAATAGAAGTACCAAATAAAATCTGACAAAGAAAAGATGATTATTTTTTTTAATTTCAGAAGTTAAACAGTGAAGAATTAATAGAAACATATATACTCAGAAACAAGGATGAGAAGTTCCATTGTTATAAATATCACCATCAGATTTGAGGCACATCATTCCCTTTACAATGGAAAACTATGTAAGGAAAAGCTTGGAGTAGTGAACATTTATTTGTCTGTCTGTCTTTTTTTTTTTAATTTACATTTATATCCCGCCCTTCTCCGAAGACTCAGGGCGGCTTACAGTGTGTAAGGCAATAGTCTCATTCTATTTGTATATTTACAAAGTCAACTTATTGCCCCCCCAACAATCTGGGTCCTCATTTTACCTACCTTATAAAGGATGGAAGGCTGAGTCAACCTTGGGCCGGGCTTGAACCTGCAGTAATTGCAGGCTGCTGTGTTCTAATAACAGGCTTCTTACCAGCCTGAGCTACCACAAGTTTGTCTGTCTATGAGCTATTTCTTCCCTTTGTTTTCTCTCCAGTGACTTTAAAGCAATGGGCAGCTCACAAACATTAGTAAAAGCAGTAACAGCTGTAAAAAAACCATAAAAATCAACAAAGAACCTCCCAGTTCCCCCAAATGCAAGCCATCCCCTCATATCCATGTTAGACTTGAGAACTTCCCTGAGATCCAGCCTCACATGACCTCAACATTTCCATGCAAAAGCAAAATTAACTTCAAAGCTTGATCTTGCCAGATCAAGGGTATGTCACACACAAGAATAAGATAGCTGAAATATAAGAGACAAACAAATAGTCCTCAACTTACAATTCATTTAGTGACCGTTCAAAGTCACAAAGGAGACTGAAAAAAGTGACTTAAGACAGCTTTTCAAACTTATGACCACTGCAGCATCCCGATGGTCATGTGATCAAAAGTCATGTGATCAATGCTTGGCAACTGACTCCTGTTTATGACAGTTGCAATGTTCCAGGTCATGTGATCACCTTTTGCAATCTTCTGACAAGCAAAGTCATTAGGAAAGCCAGATTCACTTAACAACCATGTTATTAATTTAACAAATGCAACGGTTCACTTAACAACTGTAGCAAGAAAGGTCATAAAATGGGGCAAAACTCACTTAACAAATGTTTCTCTTAGCAACAGAAATTTTGGGCTGCATTGTGGTCGTACCTCAAGGACTACCTGTACCCCAAATCTGTGGTTACTTTATTCAACATGAAAAAACTCTCTAAATCAGGGGTCTCCAACCTTGGTCCCTTTAAGACTTGTGGACTTCAACTCCCAGAGTCCCTCAGCCAGCAAAGCTGGCTGAGGAACTCTGGGAGTTGAAGTCGACAAGTCTTAAAGGGACCAAGGTTGGAGACCCCTGCTCTAAATCAGAGGTTCTCAAACTCTGGGTCAGACTTTCTAGGGAAAAATGAACAAATTTAAGAGGGGGTTCAAATTAAGTCAGCTTTGCACATCAAAAAAACTCATCTAGTGTGAAAATTGGCTCCATATCTTCCTGAATCTGGGGCGATCATATGAAATGATCCCTCTTTTTTAGCAATAATAGCACCGTATGATTTTGTATTTGGCAAGAATAAATTCTACAAAAGGGAGAACTTTTTTCCCCCATCTGGATTTAGGAGCATGTTGGAGAATGTACCTGGTGTTGCAAATCAATTGGGCTGAAGAGGAATTGATAGAAAGTGACTGCTGATTTTAAGACATGGCTCAGTGTCTTGGGGGAAGGATTTGGTTGGGGAGGGATATCCTCTCTCTCTCCCTCTCTTGGACTTGAACTTTGTTGTGCAGAAGAAAAATGAGGGTGTCTTCAGGCAAACAGAAAAAATTGAGAGAGCAGAGCTGTGATGTGCACCCAAGTACAAAAATGCAGGCAGAGAGCTATCATGATGAGTTTTGCTCACGTGGGTGGTTTAATAGAGCATCCATGCTAAGGGGCAGTCTATCGGCCTGTTGGATTAAAAAATCTGATCCTTTGGCTTTCTTAAGAGCCGGATCCCTCAATATTGGAACTAGTCTAAAAGAGAGTCATGTGATTTGGGGCCCAGCATCATTAAGGTAGGCAATATTTTCTTTGGGTAAATCTTTTCTATAAATACATTATTATTATTTTTCTGACCTGAATTGCTGTATGAGAAATGATGTCTGAGGTTAAAAACCTCAGGAAATAATTTCTCTGCCTCTCTTTCTCTGCCCTTAAACTCAGCACCATCTTAGAATAGTTTGGCATGCAGAAAAAGGTATTTGCAGCTAAGCAGCTAGAACAGAGGGAGCTGACTCTAGAGTTGAGTTGATACACAAACACACACACACACACACACACACACACACACAGCCTGCAACACAACTGATTTTGCCTGGAAGTTGACCAGAAGCTGCATTGGTGGACCTTGCTTAGTCAGAGAGCTTAATGGAGCTGCTCTAGAGAAAGGCAGGTTACATACAAAGAGCTTTGGTTTCTGTACCAAAAGGTGAGAAAGAGGCAGCTTGAGAGATTTGTTAGTAGGTTCCTAGAGATCTTTGGCTGCCAACAGTGTATGCAGAAAAGGTGGAGCAGATCACCTGCGGTAGATCCCAAAGGGAATTCTCTGGAAATTCTATTGGCTGTATGACGTCATCCATCCAGGGTCAAAGGTCACCAACTGCCAGCTGTCACTGAGCAGAGCCAAGATGTTGAGGAAGACGTAAGTAGGTCTTCAGAAGGGCTGCTCTAAAGAGCTTCTCCTTCATTTCTCTCCTTGCTTGGGAGGTGGAAGGTCTGTCTAGGAGCCTTTGCCCTGGGATGGGGAAACGGAGAGGGGGAAGGTGGGGAAGGGAGGCCCTCAGGACTGGGCTCCTTCACAGAGGTTGACCCAGAGGGAGCTTCTCTCTCTGTCCCAGACACAGAGCAGGTAGAGCAGGTGGAGTCTGGAAAAGAGCTTTCACTCCATTCCCTTCCTTTTCTTAGGTTCCTGAGATTACTGGAACGATGCAGGGAAATTTCCCAATGCTGCTGGAGGAGAAAGAGAAGGAATGGCAGCCCAGCAAGTCCTTCAACCTCCACGCTGGAGGAAACGGCAAGTCTTTCTCACAAGAGAAAGACAAAAGTTACAATCGAAATTGAGCTCCACAAAGTGGAGCAGCATGGTGAGTAGACACTTTGGGTTGAAGGGGATGGAGGGGGAAAGGGAAGGAGCTCCTTTAGGAATGGAGTCCTCTATGTAGGCATCTAGAGAAGCCAATTCTGCCTCTTCCTATATTCTAGGTTGCACTTAGACAGTGGAACCTATCTATATACTGGGAACTGGGGAGGGGGGATGTAGAGAATGCAATTTGTCATTCCCCTAAAATAGACACAGCCACAAAAGCCTTTGAATTGGGTCTCTGAGGGAACGATGCTGCAAAGGGCTGATTTTAGTGTCTTTTCTTCATCTGGAGGAGAGCTAAAACTTTGCTATGATTCCACCGTCTGTGTCTCCTTTCCCAGATTTCCCTACAAAGGACAACGGAGGGAAAGAGAAGGTTCTCTTCGAGAGGCAGGACCTTCCCCAAGCAGCGCAATCAGAGCCGGCCTGCATAAGAAGAGACCAAGAGATGAGACAATATCTCCGGCAAGTGGTCTCTGAGCGGAGGAGAGAAACACCGCAGGTACCCCTTGAAAGTAGATGTTTCTTTTGCTGGGCTTTGCATCCAGGTTTCAATCCCAGCCTTTTTTGCCCAATCTCAGTGTGGGGCAAAAGATTCCTTAGGGTGGACAGAGTCTCAGGAGGGTTTCAAGCTTTCCTTGTAAAAGGAAGAGCACTGGGGACTCTGGGAGAGTCAGCTGCCCTGACTGACAGCCGGACTCTTTTTAGTTGCACAGGCGCATCACCTAATCCAAGTCCTCAATGTGATCACTGCACATTTTGCCTTAAGAAAAGTGTGCAAATGAGGGTCCCAGTGTCCAGAAACAAAAATGTGATGGGAAGGGGGGAAAGTTAAGGATGATGGGGAGATATCAGAGGGAAAGGGAGAGGAGGAAAGCTAGTACAGATTTTCAGAAGGTTTACCAAAAGCTCAAAAGGATCCTTAACAATTTTCCTTTGGACTGAAAGGCAAGCTGTTGCAGCAACATAGCAGATTTTGGGACAAAGAAGATGTTCTAGAACAACTTGGTTGAGCTTGAATTTCCTGATTCTCTCCTCTTTTGTTTCCTGACAGGCTCTGTTGCAGGAGCATAGCTTTGTCACCGGATTAGCTGCTATGCTGGAAATGTACGATCTCAGGTCAGTCTTTTGTTTCTCTTATAGTGGGTGAGAAAAGTCTGTTTGGGGTACTCAGTCATTAAGAAGGGGAAGGACATTCAGTTGAGCAGGCTTATCCTAGTCTTGTGGGAAAAATGAAAGTGAGGCTTGCTCATTAATATGGGCACTAATGTCTCTTCCTTCTTTTAATCCCACAGCAAGATAACACCGGAAATGGATGAGCCGATCGAATCCATGCTGATCGACATTTCCACTTTTTATTGGACGGCTACCCTGGACACAGAAGGTGATGTTTCTGAGGTACCACTTTAACCAACATTTCTGGGATTTCCTTTTTAGTGTTTCGTGGATGGGAAACTGTTCTCCAAAAGAAATAGCACCATCTCTTATGTTTCCTTTCAGGTGGAGAAGAAGTTGTTGGAGGAGGCTTTTGGCCTGACACTAAGGAGCCTTCTCCGGCAGTCACCCACAACAAAGCAGTTTATTTTCATTCTGAAGGTAAGGGTCCAAAAATCCCACAGCAGCTCAAAGGAACACCATCATAAATTGGCTGCTTTGGAGTTTTTACTTGGGGAGGGGGTTTTCTGGAACACCGACATTGCACTCGTGTCTTGATTGTCAGAAATGAGAAAATGTGTCTTTTCTTTGTTGATTCCACAGCATTTGGACCCAGGTGGGAGACTCTTCTTGCCGGCGCTCAACCAGCTCCTCTATTGTGGGAAACATCATCCCAGGATCGATGTAAGTAGCAAAACTAAATTAACAGGAATTGTAGCCTTGTGAGTCCCCCACAGTTCTTGGGACCCCACCCTCAAATAGGGACCAGAGGGGGTGGTCTTTCCACTTGAGGAAATTCTTGGCAATAGTGTGAAGGATTTCTTTATTTTACAGCTTGATGAAGTCCAGCAAGCCTTCCCTGATGTTCCCAGGGAAATCTGGCAGACTGGAACCACCTATGAAAACATAAATGAAGGTAACTTTATTGAGAACATTAAGGGAAGAACATTGTAAAAACAGTTGTAAAGTCAAATTCTGTCACATGGCAACTTATTTAAAACTGTAATGACTGGTCATGCAAAGTTTGAGCTCCCTTGTTGTCATAAGTTGAGGACAATTCTCATAGATGGGAAAACATAGACAGGTTTTCCACCTGTGTAGCAAAGAGATCATATTTCAATATCTTTTTTTCCATTTTTCTCACCTTTTATTTCCATGCAGGTGACCTGGAAGTAGAGGAGTTGTGACCTCCACCCTCCGCCGTTGATCCACCTATGTTCAAGGATGGATGAAGTTCTACTCCATCTCAGGAAATGGCCCTTTGTTTCTTCTTTCTATAAATTGTTTAAGTTATATATAATAGTTGAATTTGATATATTATAACTTCTGACTGCCTAATAACTGTTGGTATCTGTGTTTCTAGATCATTGGAAGGACAGAACTCCCTATGGCTGAAGTTTCCCTTGTGGTTTGGAAGATGGCACTGGGGCTGAATATATTCTGGAGCAGACGCTGACCATAATCGATTTTAATATGCTGCAGCAGGTTGGTAATGTGGAGGATTAGACTAAGGGATGGTTCAGTTTCTGCAAATGTGGGTTTTTCTTTCTCTCAAGCATATGCTTGATTCTGCTTTCTGCCCCGTGATTTGTCTCTTCTCAGGCTGTGTAGCAGCTTGGACAGAATTCAATGCCGTGCCTGTAACTGACCTGCTTGCTTGGACCATCACCCGTCTGGATCAACATCTCCCCAAGATAGAAGAACAATGAAACACAGATGGATGGACTTGGGTTTTTAATGGCAGTGTTTTTTCTTCTATCTATGGGGCATTTATATGTCTCCAGCTATATGCCGCCATTGAAGGCAAACACAAGGTAAAATAGACAGAAGTTTAGTCAAAGGTGCTACCTTCAGACTTTCAAAATTCCGTTAATGTAGCCTTACAATAAGGTCAAATTAGCACATTGAGTCATATTTCCTGTCTCATTTCCCTTGGAGGCCTGACACAATATCTGCAGATTGTTTGAACTGTATGTGTTTTTGTATGTATCTGTGTGTGAGGCCTCCCAGGTAAACAGATAGGAAACATGACCAGATGTGCTAATTCTACCTTATTTTAAGGCTATATTAACAGAATCTTGAAAGTCTGAAGTTTGACTGAATTTCTATCTTCTTTAACTTGTTTCCTTAAATAGGTGGCATATAAATGTCCCATAGAAAGAATGTATGTTTATGTTCATGTATCTATATGTATATGTTTATTTATTTATTTGCTTGTTATGTTCTATTTTTAATTGTATAATTGATTTTATGGTTGTTTATGACCCATTGTCTCTTGTTTGACATGGGCCTCTCTAAAAATTGTTTAAATAAATAAATATATTTTGAATATTTTCCTTCACTTGTTTTCTTAACAAACCTGTGCTCTTTTCTTTATTTCATTATTTTTGTAAATCTGTATTTGTTTGGTTATCTGGTTTCCAAATATGAATAAAGGTACAATATAAATCTGCCTTTTGTAGAAAATTATTTATTGCATCCATCTAGGGGAGGGTCACTAACCTTTTGGACTTCAGGGACCACTAAATTCATAATTTTAAATCCCATGGACCACTAATATGATTTTTTTAAAAAGATAAATAGTATTTAGTGCAATATAAAAAATGCAAATAATTTTTCTGCGGACCACCAAAATTTCCTCGTGGCCCACCAGTTGGTGACCACTGATCTAGGGGACCTTCTGTCCATCAAAACTTTGAGTATAATTGAACTGGAGTTTTAAACAGTCAGGTAAAATAAGCCCACAGATTTATTGAGAACCTGGGATGGTGATAAATGATACTTTTTTTTTTAGTAAGGTCTTAATAACCCTAAGGAATATTTTATAACAACTTGTACAGCCCCAAAGGAACAAACATTTGTTTGTTTGTTTTAAAAGCTTTCTATGGTATATCAGTCCCCCAAAAGAATAAGATCGTAATAAACCTAAAGAATGCTTTAGGTTTATTATTAACCCTCCTATACTTCCACTTCTCACAATACTAGACAACACAGTACCAGCAATGGAGACCTTCAAATTTCTAGGTTCTATCATATCTCAATTAAGATCTTAATAAACGTAAAGAATGCTTCTTAAGAATTAACAAATAACTGGTTTCCTGGTTTGCTTGCTTCATACATCGCAACTTTGAGATAATTTTTGACAAGGGCATAATAGAATGAGATACCTGATTAATCAACCTTTCTTGGGATGAATGACAATGCCAAAAAGAACCTGGAAAGAATATCGAGAGACAAGAAGGAATAAGACTACTATAATAATAACCTCTATCATGCTGACTGCATAAAAAGAAAAACCTACAGTCAATTGGCAAACATCCAACCCCCCCATCACTCAAAACATCCAGCCATCCGTCATACAAAATTTCTAACCATCCATCATACGGAACCTTCAACCAACCGTCGTTCAACCAACCAACCCCCAACCATCTGTCGTACAAAACTTCCAAACACCCGTACAGAATTTCCAACCACCCATACAGAACTTCCAGAACCATCAACCCATCGTACAGAACCTTCAACCAACCATCGTTCAACCAACCAACCTCCAACCATCCATCGTACAAAACCTCCAACCACCTGTCATTCAGAACCTCCAACTACCCATCGTTCAGAACCTCCAACCGTCACCCAACCACCCGTTGTTCAGAATCTCCAACCACCCATCGTTCAGAACCTCCAACCAACTGTCAGCCAAAACTAGGTATGCATGCCCCTTATTTCCTCAACACCAAACACTGCAGATCTCAAATGCAAACTGATAAATGCAAGAAGCATTGTAAACAAATTGCCTGAATTTCTCCTCTTGTTAAATACTGGTACATTTGACATTATATTTGTATGCGAAACATGGCTGAACTCATCCCTCCTTGATGCCATCATTTCAGACAAAGAGTATCATGTTTTTCGATCAGATTGACAAACCCCCAGAGGAGGGGGAGTGGCTATCTTTTACAAAAAGTCACTGAATCTAAAAAATATTCAACTTGCACATAAACTTGCTCTTCCTGAAACTATTGTATGCGAACTGTCCCTTAACATCACACTTCGCTTCTTGCTATGCTACAGAGCCCCTGACTACGACATCGCACATGCAAACATGTTAACCACACTACTAACATGGGCCACCTTTTGCCCATATCCTCTCATCTTCCTGGGTGACCTCAACCTACCTTTTATTAACTGGATAACAAACAAATGTACAACTGAATCCATTCACACTACCCTGTACAAAGCTGTTACAAACCTAAGTCTTGATCATCTGGTAACTAACAATACAAGACACAACAACTGCCTTGACCTCATCTTCTGCAACAATGCAAACTCAATATATGGACTACAAATAAAAGAAACCTTTTCCAACAGTGACCACAGCATGATAGACTTTTGTCTCAATACATGCCCTTACAAAAATCTTCTTAATAATGGTATCCCAAACTACATCCCACCACTAAAAGGACCTAACAGCAAAGAATATAATGATGAAATAGTTAATGCAAACCTCTTTAACACATTCTTCGCCTCAGTATTTGTTAACAGTAATGGCTCATACCCATCATTCCCCACTCGTACCAACAATGAGTACAATGACCTAACACAAATAGATTTCACAGAAGATAATGTCGAAAAGGCCCTTCGCAAACTGAAACCATCTCTATCTATTGGACCTGATGGTCTATGTGCATACTTCTTAAAAAAGCTTTCTACTAACTTAGCAGAACCCCTAAGCATAATCTTTGAAAAAGCTTTCACAACCAGCTCCCTTCCACAACTTTGGTCACTAGCCACGGTCATCCCTGTCTTCAAAAAAGGAGACCCCAGCCAAGTTGAAAATTACAGACCAATCTCTTTATGCTATGTCACCTGCAAAGTAATGGAATCAACCATCAACCAATCCATCACCCTCCATCTATAAACAAACAACCTACTCTCTAATAAACAATTTGGTTTCAGAAAAAAATTATCCTGTAATTTACAATTTCTACACTACAAAAATATATGGACTACAAATCTTGATCAGGGCAAAGCAATAGATGCAATTTACATAGACTTCTGTAAAGTTTTTGACTCAGTGGTACATGACAAACTTCTCCTAAAACTAAAATCCTATGGCATCTCTAGACTCCTCCACAATTGGATAACAGCATTCCTATCAAACAGACAACAAGTGGTCAAAATAGGCAGTGCCCTATCAAATCCTGTTCCTGTCAATAGCGGCGTTCTCCAAGGCAGCGTTCTTCATATTTTACATTAATGATCCCTGTGACCACATTATAAGCAATTGTGTTCTCTTTGCTGACGATGTTAAACTATTTAACACTACCAACAATACAGCTACTCTTCAAAAAGACCTTGACTTTGGGTCAGAATGGTCAAAAACTTGGCAACTCCAAATCTCAATCAACAAATGCTCTGTCTTACACATTGGAAAAAAGAATCTGAACAATAAATACAAACTTGATGGACACTACCTTATAGATGACCCCCACCCCATTAAAGACCTTGAAGTTTTCATATCAAATGATCTAAGTGCCAAAGCCCACTGCAACTACATCGCAAAAAAGGCTTTAAGAGTTGTAAACTTAATCTTGCGTAGCTTCTTCTCCAGAAATACTACACTAATAATCAGATCATATAAAACATTTGCTAGACCAATTCTTGAATACAGCTCCCCTGTATGGAACTCATACCTCATTTCTGACATTAATACAATTGAGCGTGTCCAGAAATATTTTACAAGAAGAGTTCTCCACTCCTCTAATTACGACAAAATTCCTTATGCCACCAGACTTGAAATCCTGGCTTTAGAAAATTTAGAACTCCGCCGCCTTCGGCATGACCTGAGTTTAACTCATAAAATCATCTGTTACAACGTCCTTCCTGTTGAAGACTACTTCAGCTTCAATTGCAACCATACACGAGCACACAATAGATTTAAGCTTAATGTGAACCGCTCCAATCTTGATTGCAGAAAATATGACTTCAGTAACAGAGTTGTTAATGCCTGGAATGCACTACCAGACTCTGTGGTCTCTTCCCAAAATCCCCAAAGCTTCAACCAAAAACTGTCTACTATTGATCTCACCCCATTCCTAAGAGGTCTGTAAGGGGCGTGCATAAGAGCACCAACGTGCCTGCCATTCCTGTCCAAATGTTCCCTTTGATAGTATCCAATTTCATATAGTTATTACATACTTATGATTATATACATGCTTATATATCGTATAGTTATTTCATGCTTATGCTTATATATAATGTGATAAATAAATAAATAAATAAATAAATAAATAAAATTAAAATTAAAATAAAATAAAATAAAATAAAATGAAAGGAAAGGAAGAGTTTGGTTTACAGATTGTGTTTTCATTCATACTTCCAACTGAAGATCAAGGCCAAAGAGGGGAATGGAGGATTCTAAAGAGAAAAATACTGTGTCAAGTGATGATATTGTAGAGAAAAGTTTGGATTCTTGTACTATGATCTACCTATGTAAAAAAAAATGGGATGTTCTTAAAAACCCCGCGAAGAATGTATTTACAAGACAACCTGATCAGGTCATCTGGCAGGCTTTATGCTGATTTTGAGGGGGTGGGGAAAGAGACCGGTATCCAAAACCACAGTCAAATTATAAACTCAAAGACACTAAACCTTACAAATAAGGAAAGAAATGTTAAGAAGGAAAAGGTGCTTAGAAATATGTCATGAGAAACAACAGGAAAATCTAACAAGAGCAGTACAAAATGCTTTAGATGTTTGTATACTAATGGGGAACAAACAAACTCAGAGCCCCACTCATGTGAGCATTGTCGGGGATGCTCGCAGCCCCACTTGTGCAAGCAATGAGTATTCGTGCACACATGCACCTGCCACTCCCACAAAACCATCCTCTCTTTCTGGGGCGCAAAGGTGAACTCCAGCAGGTTCTGCAGAACTGGTAGCGGAAATTTTGAGCAGTTCGGAGAACTGGCAAATACCACTTCTGGCTGGTCCCAGCGTGGGGAGGGAATGGAGATTTTGAAATATTCTTCCCCCAGGAGTGGAGAGGGAATGGAGATTGTGAGGTATCCTTCCCCTGTCATGCCCACCAAGCCGCACCATGCTCACTAAGCCACGCCCACAGAACCAGTAGTAAAAAAAAATTGGATTTCACCACTGGCGCAAAGCCAGAAAGGTTGGGGAAGTCTGGTATAGGTCTTCCTGCCTGAGCAAGAGGTTGGACTCAAAGACCTCTATTGTCCCTTCAACTCTGCTCTGCTCTGCTCTGCTGTTCTGATGCTGTGAACAGAATAACACTGCCATACATAAAAAAATCGCAGAAAAAACCAACAGATTATTATAACCACATGGCAGCAGTATTGCACACAAATCAACTAAATCACCACAAAACATCCTAAGTAAGCCAAAAGACTCAACAGCCCCAGAAGAAAAAAACAGGAGTCATCTACAACATACAGGGTAAGGACGGCAACAGCCACAGACAAACAGGCAGAAGACTTAGAAAGTCTTCTGAACACTAACTAGCAGTCAGAAGACATCATGAAAACTCCTTAATTTCACAACAGATGAATAGACTTAACCATAGTTTCAACTGAAATACAATGACCATCCTAGACCAAGCCAAGCTGCAAAATGCTGGAGAATTTTTGGAAGCTTAGCATTCTGACAAATCATCCATCAACAGATACATAGACATAAACAACAGCTATATACTATTCAAAAGAGACAATCAATAAGCTGAAAGGGGAATAAAAAAAAACCAGAAGACCTTCTCATCAGCAATCAACACCCAGATAAGCACAGATTACCACCAAGATTAACATTAGACCAACAATCAGGAATAAAATGATATCCCAATCAAGGAACTTCCTACTAACAGTAAACAGCCCAACCAAAAAAACTAAACCAGTCCCACTAGCATTGACAGGCTAAACCACTATATAAATAGAGAGCAAGCTCCACTCTCTACTAGCAGTGATGATGTTACCTGGTTGGGTTAATGAAGCATCTGCAAGAAAACAGCCCAGCTCAAAAAACACCAAAGACCCATCCTCCCTCACGATGACCTTAGAAGTATTTTGGAATATAAAGATGATAAACTGAAAAAGAGAAGAGCTGAATGAGATTCTCGTAGATTACCCAAACTCATATTCAGCAAGTACTGACAGGTTCTGGAGAACCTGTAGCGGAAATTTTGAGTAGTTCGGAGAATCGGCAAATGCCACCTCTGGCTGGCCCCAGGAGTGGAGAGGGAATGGAGATTTTGCGATGTCCTTCCCCCAGGAGTGGGGTGGGAATGGAGATTTTGTAGTATCCTTCCCCTGCCACGGCCACTAAACCATGCCATGCCATGCCCACCAAGCCACGCCCACAGAACTGGTAGTAAAATAATCTGAATTCCACCATTGCCCAAACTGTATGAAACATCTGCACAAGCTGCTGAAAATGCTTAAAAAATTCAAATTCAGTGACAAAAATGTCTCAGATTTCAACAGCCTCCCTCACCATGCACTGGCTCCTATTTTTTTTTTTTAAATGAAAAGGTCTAGCTCTTTGATATAGAAAATTATCCCACCCTGTGCAAGCAGCATTCTTAATTTTCGTCATTGCCTTGATTTCAAAGTAGGAGAGAATAGAACGCCCTATTGAGGAAAAAGAAAAACAACCACCACTTCTAAAACCCAAAGGTGGTGTTATCTTCAGCTATGCTGTGAAATTATTTTCAGAAAGTAAAACCTCTTGTTGAAATAATAAGAAAGCACAGCTAGCTAAATGCAAATGTGTCTAGAATTAGAGAGCCTGCTTTGATAAGATATTACATATACACCCACTTTCGGCATGCCTGCTGCCCATTGTGATCAATTAATTTAACAAGACAGAACATTTAATTGCTATATTTCGGTGACTGTGTTCTCCAGCAGTAATTGGTAGCACATCGTTATAATTCTTGGCTCCGCCAAAATACTGTCTTTTTCACTCCCACTTCCTTCCTTTTTCTCATAGACAATTAATCCATGTAAAAGGCACCAGCAAGAATTTCCATGCTTAATCAAACCTGCAGCGGCACATCCTCAGTGAAAGTAGATTCAAGAATACAAAAACAATAGGCAAGACTGCAAAAGGGAAGTGCAAAATACTTGTGTGGAAAGACCAGTGTTGTTGAAAGCACAACAGAAACATCAGATTGTGTACAATCCTGATCTAGAAAATAATATGGAATTTGGCCAAGCGTGTCACAGGCCCTCTCACAAAATGGTGGCCAACAAAGTCTGTTGGATAAGGCCAGACACAAAACATTCAATTACCAGAAAACAAAATGGTAAGATTATTGTCCTCTTCCCTGTGTAACCCCCAAATATATTTCTTTTCATTTTAAATGTATTGTTACATTGGACATACTTGCAAGTAAAATACTAAGATCCAGACTCCTCTCCTATGTGAGAGCATATAGGTGGCATATTTTTAAAATGAAGTTGATGCTAGAAATTGGCTTACCAAAGGGAGTCTGTGGATACATAGATATGCAAAGTGCCCTAGCAAGCATTATAGTTACTGTATTTTTTGGAATATAAGACACACTTCCCCACACCTAAAAGAGGCTGAAAATTTGGGTGCCTCTTATACTCTGAATGTTGCTTTTTCAGCCCTAACAAGGCACTAGCGAGCGAAGCGATCTTCTGAGCTTTGCCTGCTCCCTCTGACACTCAGCTGGGCTTTAGAAGCTTTTTTCCCAGCCCTAACAAGGAGCTAACGAGCGAAGCGATCTTCTGAGCTTTGCCTGGTACCTCTGACTCTCAGCTGTGCTTTAGAAGCTTTTTTTCAGCCTTAACGAGGAGCTAGCAAGTGAAGCAATCTGCTTTTCCCATTGCTTCTCTCTCCAAAGATCAGCTGTGCTTTAGAAGCTGTTTTTTATCCCAAAGCAGGGGTTAAAAAGTGTGCACACGCGCTCAAAACCAGCAAACTAATGTGCTGAAGCTGACCAGACTAAGGACGCTAGCCAGATGAATACCCAGTAGGCAGATTTTTATTTTCCTATTTTTTCCCCCAAAAACTAAGCTGCATCTTATACTTTGATGCGTCTTATACCGAAAAAATATGGTAAATAGGTTTACCTTCTCTCACTCCACTGTCTTGGTGTGATCTCAGTTGGAACAAAGACTGACTCCAAGAATTTGGGTGTCTTTAGTAAAACCCAATAATGACCTTGCATTGAGAATCTAGTATAGGGGTGTCAAGCACAAGGCCCGTGGGCCGGATCCGGTCCATGATGTGATCAGATCCAGCCCATGGAACTGTCATGGAAAATGTAAGGAGCTGGCCCATGTTGCTTCAACTTGGTCTACCCAATGTGAAGAGGAAACATGCCATCAATTTGGGGAGTGGCATCAAGCTGGCTACACCCACCCAATTGGCCACACCCACCCAATTGGCCATGCCTGACTGACACACACACCCCCACGAAGTCAACCACAGCCCTGATGCATCCCTCAATGAAATTGACTTTGACACCCCTGATCAGAGGTGGGTTTCAGCAGGTTCTGACCAGTTGTGAAGAACCGGTAGTGGAAATTTTGAGTAGTTCGGAGAACTGGTAAATACTACCTCTGATTGGCCCTGCCCCCATCTATTCTCTGCCTCTCAGGTCCTAGCTGATTGGGAGGAAATGGGGATTTTGCAGTAAACTTCCCCTGGAGTGGGGAGGGAATGGAGATTTTACAGTATCCTTCCCCTGTCACGCCCACCAAGCCATGCCATGCCCACCAAGCCACATCCACAGAACCGGTAGTAAAAAAAATTGAAACCCACCACTGGTCACATGGAACGTGGTTGCATTTGATGTGACTCAATAGTTAGCATATTCAGCTTAGTGCAGCTTTGTGAGATTCTGTGTGTTTGTGTGGTGATTCATACTCACCACAGAAATACAAAATCTCACAAAGCCACATGATGACAAAGCCCTTCTCAGTCACATGACCATCAAGCCACACCCACAAAATAAGCCACACCCACAGAACTGGTAGTAAAAAAAATTTGGAACCCATCCCTGCCCCTGATCTAGTACAATATTTTGCCACCAGGTCTCCCTTTATTGCCATCTAGTGAGCAACAATATTTTGCAGCACAGATTTTGTAATCCTATAAAAGAAAATTGTTTCTTTTACAGAACCCAAATCAGCTGGAAGTAGAATTTTTACTTCAACACAAGCAATGAAATAGCTACTTCCCATATCCTTAAAGATGGCAGGTTAGTTTAGAAGTTTTGATACATGTCTTGGAACTTTAATGGGGAGGAATGCCTGACCAATTCAGGAGGAAATTTGGAATTACTGACGCTGCTACCACCATCCACTACCTTGTTCTGTCTGATAATAAGACCAGCAAAAAGTCAGAGAAAAACCAAACTTACAACTATAATATTTTATAGTGTTCATTATCCATACAAAGTATCAGTGGTGCGGTGGCCTAGAGGTGGAGCTCTCCCCTCACAATCAGGAAGCTCTGAGTTCGATCCTAAGTCTAGGCAGATATTTCTCTCTCAATGAGAATATATCAGGGTTGAAATGCTATCTGTTTGGACCATTTCACCCAACCGTGGAAATAAATGCTACCGGTTCAGGCGAACTGGTAGTAAAAAAAAATGCTACTGGTTCTGCCAAACTAATATTTCCAACAATCAGCTGTATCATGCAATTTATATTTGCTAGAAAGCAGAAAACCCTGCTTTCTAGTGAATCTAAATCGCGCGCCACAGCTGTTCCGCCCCTCGCTGTTCTACTTACTTTTGAAGACCCAGAAAAGGCTTCTTAATCCTCCTTTTTCAGCACTGAGCAGTAGCGCCTGCAGTGCTCATGCGTGCAAATTGTGCATTTGGCACGCATCGCGCATGCATGTGAGAAGCAAACCAGTAGCAAAGTGAACCAGTAGCAGACTTCAGAGCATTTCACCCCTGGAATATATCTGCTGAACAAAACTCTGCATTGGTGATAGGAAGGGCATTCAACCAGTAAACACTCAGTTCCATTCAGTTGCCCAGATTCTTGCCAGCAAAAAATTGGGGGGTCATTAAAAGGAGATGATGATTATCCATAAAAAGTATCCCCATTAGTTTTGAAGGAGGGTAAGAAATAAAATCCTTTTCCCTCACTTAGACAAACTTTACATTTGGAGAATGGAATATATTAGGCTATTTTGAAGTGGTATTCTTGTCCTGGAGATGCAAAGCAGATCCTTTATAAGCAGATCCTTATCCTGAAGAAAATACACCAAATGTATTTCAAGAGTCGGGGGTGACTTCTTCTCCCTTTCAGCAAACTCTTGCAAATGCCTTTAATATAGATTAATTATTCTTATCATCACTGTACAAAAGACCAACAAAGGGAAAAATCATGTTGGATAGACTGAGCTGTGGACTTCTAGATTATTGCTTTTAGTCATTATTTTAGGCCAGCTGCCAGCCACAGGCTTGGTCCAATCCCTTTGAGTCAATACTTAATCCATACCTGGGAAAATTCTAAATCCCCAAGCAAGGTGATATTCATTGTCATATCCCTTTGCCCTTAATTAGGGTAAGTATGTAAGAACATGAAACAGACCTTAAAAATCAGTGAGTCTCTGAAGCCTCTCTTTACCTACAGGCTAATAGGTTGTTCTCCACTTGATCAATTCTAAGTAAAAGGCTGGCCTTTTAGCTGATCCAGAGAAATCTTGAGTTTGGCTCAAATGATTCTGTGGATTCTGTTATCTATAGAAGCAATTCCTACCATGTCTATGTTTCTGCACTTTTCAACATTGCAGCTAGTACATCTAAAAAGAAGTCTGAATATATTTTTCATTCTATGCAAAGCATCAGGAAGAGAGAGATGAAAACTCAGCTGAGATGGCAGGATTAGCAGTGGTCCAATATCTCAGGAGTTGCCATAAAGAAGAGGGAGTCAACCTATTCTCCAAAGCACTTGAAGGCAGCACAAGAAGCAATGGATGGAAACCAATCAAGTAGAGACACAACCTAGAACTAAGGAGAAATTTCCTGATAGTTAAAACAATTAATCAATGGAAGGACTTGCCTTCAGAAGTTGTGGATGCTTAAACACTGGACGTTTTTAAGAAGAAATGTGACAATCATTTGTCTGAGATGTTATAGGACTTCCTGCCTGAGCAGGGGGTTGGACTTGAAGACCCCCAAGGTCCCTTCCAGGTCTGTTATTCTGATTACAGTAAAAAAATTTAGAAACAATTTTTGAATTAGTCATGGTGGCTATCTGTTTGAAGCATTGCATTTCATTCCCACGGAAGGAGAAATTATCCCTGAAATTGTCACTTAATTCTGTTTCAAAATAATGAAGTGACACATTTTGGTTGGGGATCACAAAGTTATTTAGGAAACTGAGAAAACTGCCATCTGTGTGAAACCACAAGAAGGTTGATAAAGTTGCTTAATGTGTAGGATTAACACTATTTCTTTGAGTCTTCCAAGGACCCTACAGACAAAGATTCTGTACTACTTGAAAAGCTGTTGGCTGAACCACTGCAATCCCAAATTGAGAGCCAATTTGCTTCTGGCTCAGCTATAATATAATTGCAATTGCAAACAAACTACTATAAGTTTCTTTTTTGCAACACTGAAGCTCCACAGGCCTTATGAATAATAATAATAATAACAGAGTTGGAAGGACCTTGGAGATCTTCTAGTCCAACCCCCTGCCCAGGCAGGAAACCCAGACAAATGGTTATCCAACACTTTCTTAAAAATTTCCAGTGTTTGAGCATTTACAACTTCTGCAGGCAAGTTGTTCTACTGATTAATTGTTATAACTGTCAGGAAATTTCTCCTTAGTTCTAGGTTGCTTCTCTCCTTGATTAGTTTCCACCCATTGCTTCTTGTTACCCTCAGGTGCTTTGGAGAATAGTTTGACTCCCTCTTCTTTGTGGCAGCCCTTGAGATATTGGAACACTGCTCTCATGTCTCCCCTAATCCTTCTTTTCATTAAACTAGATAAACCCAGTTCCTGCAACCCTTCTTCATATGCTTTAGCCTCCAGTCCCTAATCATCTTTGTTGCTCTTCTCTGCACTCTTTCTAGAGTCTCAACATCTTTTTTACATCGTGGCGACCAAAACTGAATGCAATATTCCAAGTGTGGCCTTACCAAGGCATTATAAAGTGGTATTAACACTTCACGTGATCTTGATTCTATCCCTCTGTTTATGCAGCCCAGAACTGTGTTGGCTTTTTTGGCAGCTGCTGCACACTGCTGGCTCATATCTAAATGGTTGTCCACTAGGACTCCAAGATCCCTCTCACAGTTACTACTATTGAGCAAGGTACCACATATACGGTACCTGTGCATTTTGGTTTTTTGGCCTAAATGTAGAACCTTACTTTTTTCACTGTTGAATTTCATTTTGTTAGATAGTGCCCAATGTTCAAGTCTGTCAAGATCTTTCTGTATCTTGAGCCTATCTTCTGGAGTTTTGGCTATTCCTGCCAGCTTGGTGTCATCTGAAAATTTGATGAGTTCCCCATCTATCCCCTCGTTCAAGTCATTGATGAAGATGTTGAAGAGTACTGGGCCTAAAACAGAGCCTTGGGATACTCCACTGCATACTTCCCTCCATGTGGATGTAGTTCCATTGAGGACTACACGTTGAGTGCAGTTGGTCAGCCAGTTACGAATCCATCTGGTGGTGATGCTGTCTAACCCACATTTTTCTACTTTATCTAGTAGTAGGTTATGGTCTACTTTATCAAAGGCTTTACTGAAGTCCAAGTAAATTATATCGACAGCATTCCTCTGGTCCACTAATTTTGTCACTTTGAATGACAAATGACACTTTGAATGTTTTGAGAATGTTTTGTTTCTCTCCTGGTTGGATCACCTGCTTCACTGAAGCTCTTTTATAATGGAGACATGATAGCTGTCTTCCAGTACTTCATTAATTCACCAAAGCACCTGAGAACAGAACACGAAGAAGCTCGTTAAAAGAGAGATGCAACCTAGAACATTCAGCTGAGTCCTTCGGGAGAAGGGCGGTATAAAAATCGAATTAAATAAATAAATAAATAAATAAATAAATAAATAAATAGAACTAAGGAAAAATTTCCTGACAATGAGAACTATTAGTCAATGGAGCAGCTTGCCTTCCAGAATTGTGGATGACCCATTGCTGGTGGTTTTCAGAAGAGATTGGAGAACCAATGATTGGGATGATATAAGATCTCCTGTCTTGAGCAGTTGGTTGGACTAGAGGAGCTTTCCAAGGTTTGTTTCAGCCCTGTGATTCTATGATTTTATTCTATGAGTATTTGTCATCCAACTGGGAAATAATGGATTGACTTGGCTAGAGTAAAATTGGCGTAAGTTTTGTTTTCTTCTTCTTTTTAGCACAGAATAGGCTGAAGTGGAGTCCTACAATGAGTACCAGTTCCTGCAAACCAAAAATAAGCTGATCTATTTGGGATGCATTACTAGTTTGTCTGCTTTTAGTATTTGTAGCCATGGCTAAAGGCACTTAGAAAAGCATTTGGTTACTAAAGCTATGGTAAGGTATCACAGTTCTCTGTGGGATTTTAAACACCTGTGGAATGGTACCTTTGTGGCCAGGAAGCATTACCTGTTAGTCAGGCTCAGACTTTTATTTTATTTGCAGTTGAGAAAACAAAATTCACACAATATACATCGGAATCCTGGATGTGAAGACCATTTGTTACAGATTTTATTGTCTTTTGGGTGGAGTGGAAAATGAGAGGATTTCCCCACTTCCCCCCATTCTTTCTAGCAAAGGAGACTGATGAAATTATATTAGTGCAGATTTCAGTTGAGGATAATATAGGTTGTTTCATTGCCTTCTTAAAATCAGTAGTTGAGAAAAGCAATAAACATGGGCATATCCACTGCCATGAAGAAGTGTTCTTAGGGATTAGATAGGGTTATCAAGTAAGCCGAAACACATTTCCACAGTTGCAACCTGATGAGGTGGGGAGACAAAATGAAAAATACCCAGACTAGTGTAACCTATTTCATATGAAATACCCAGATGGCTTTTCTACAACCTCCCCTGACTTTGCTAGTAAAGGTTAATTCCATCTGAAATCCCTTTGAAGGACAAAAAGAGACAGCACAAGAAATACAAATGTTAAAAAGGGACTCCTCTGGCAATTACTTTTTTCCAGGTCCAGTGCAATGACCATAGAGAGATGCAGTATTTGTGAGCTTACATATCAAAACAAGATTGCTGTCTCCGATACAACTTGAGGACACACCCACATATGCCACACACAACACTATTTTCAGGTGCCATAGGCTTAACATTCATAAAGCACTATGGAGGGAAAGGTGTCTACTTTGTATGAATACTCTCCTCAAGCCTCTGGTGGCTCTACAAACTAATGCAGTCTGTTATTAACACAGCTGCTTGCAATTACTGCAAGTTCAAGTCCCACCAGGCCCAAGGTTGACTCAGTCTTCCATCCTTTATAAGGTAAGTAAAATGAGGACCCAGATTGTTGGGGGCAATAAAAGTTGACTTTGTATATAATATACAAATGGATGAGACTATTGCTTAACAATGTAAGCCGCCCTGAGTCTTTGGAGAAGGGCGAGATATAAATCCAAATTAAAAAAAAAAAGCAGTGATGAAAAGCTACTGGTTCGCATCGGTTTGGGCGAACTGGTAGTAAAAGAAATCTACAATCCTGCTTTTTAGTGAACCTAAATCATGCGGCACAGCTGTTTTCTACTTACCTTCCCAAGCCTCCTTTTTCTGCGCAAAGCATGCATTTTGCGTGCACTGCACATGCGCAGGCAGCGAACTGGTGGCAAACTGGGGAAGATTTCACCCCTGCCCTCAAGGCATTTGTATGCAGATACAGCAGGGATTCTCTTCCATGCATTTAATTATCTTCTGTTTCCCTGAAAATTACAACCCACTAGAAATTTTTGGAAAGGCTCTGGAGACTGCCCCAAGGCCTGGGTTAGAAGAATAACACAATAACAGAGTTGGAAGGGACCTTGGAGGTCTTCAAAGTCCCTTCTAACTCTGTGATTGGGAACCATGCTGTGGTGTGAAAAGCATCATATGAGATAGGGATATATTGGTATATTGAATTGGGTTATTTGGCAGGATCCAGTATGTAAAGAAAACTAGTAGGAAGAGAAACCTGGTAGAAGGGAGGTCTGCTTAATCTCTACCTTCACATTGCTCAAATGTTTGGGGATTTAGAGGTAGGCAGTGGAAAATGCCTTAGATCAGTGATGACTAACTTTTTCCAGACTGAGTGCCCAAAGTGCGAGTGCGAGCATGGGCGCGCGAATGCATGCATGCCTGAACCCCCAAAATGCAATGTGCGTGAGACCCCTGCACATGCACCCCACCCCTGCGCATGCATGGCAGAGACTCGAAGACCAGCTGGCCGGAGGGAGGCACGCACACATGCACGGTAGAGCTGAACTGGGGTGATGGCTCGCATGCCCACAGAGAGGGCGCTGCGTGCCACCTCTGGCACATGTACCATAGGTTCGCCATCATGACCCTAGATGATGGGCTAAAGCTTTGAGGAAAGAGAGGGCCCTCAGGGAGAAGATGGGATGGTAGGAGATAGACCTAAAGTTCTTCTAGGTTTCTCAGACTAGAAATTTGGAGACTTCTGATTTGGTATACTTTATGAACATTGAAGACTCTTTCTCCACTGAGAAAGCTGTGGCAGCACAGTGGTTAGAATGCAGTGTTGCAGGCTAATTCTGCTGATTCCCGATTGCCAGCAGTTCGAATCTCAACAGTTCAAGGTTGACTCAGCGTTCCATTCTTTTGAGTTCAGTAAAATGAGGACCCAGATTGTTGGGGGCAATAGGCTGACTCTGTAAACTGCTTAGAGAGGGCTGGAAAGCACTATGAAGCGGTATATAAATCCAAGTGCTATAGCTATTGTTAGTGTTCATGTTCTCAGGAACTGATAGGGATGGCTGAGTAGTTGGCTAACTTGGGAGAAGATTCAATCTGGACCAATTAGATTTCCTTCTGTTTTAACAGTTCTTACAAATATGGTACTGAGAACATACCCACATTTACCACATGTGCCTATAAATAAATCCATAGACACAGCAATATTTTGTGGGCTCGTATTTTCCAAATGACACTGACAGTGCCAAGGTATCTATCAAGCCCTTTAGCTATAGAGCACAATCAAGGGAACAGGATGCACATGGGAATTATTTAATGATTGTTAATGCCAGGAATTAGAATAAAGAATCTTGAAATTTGAGATAGCCTTCCTTTCCTAGTAGGTCATTTACATGGGCTATCTTTTTGAATTTCTTGAATTTCTTTTCTCCAGAAAGTTCAGATCAGTTAATTTATTTAATCTGCATGAATTTGTTTAGCTGAAATGGAATCTCCCATTCATTGAATATATTTAAATATGCCCCTCCTTTTTTTTCTCAGCCTAATCTCTTACAGTGTCTATGCCTTCTCCTTCAATTTCCAAATCATTTAAATAGGGAATGAAGACAATTACACAGAACATGCTTTATTGAATCTGTCATCTGAACCTCCATAACTGTCAGGTTTCGCTCTGCAACCAAACAAGACGAACACAGATTTCAACGGATAATTAGAACTGCAGAAAAAACAATTGCTACCAACCTGCCTTCCATTGAGGACCTGTATACTGCACGAATCAAAAAGAGGACTGTGAAAATATCTACAGACCCCTCACATCCTGGACATAAACTGTTTCAACTGCTACGCTCAAAATGACACTATAGGGCACTGCACACCAGAACAACTAGACACAAGAACAGGTTTTTTCCTGGATGCCATTATTCTGCTTAACAACTAATTCCCACAACACTGTCAAATAATTTACTAAGACTGTATTACTATTATTCTTCTCTTCCTTACTAGTATCTATCGCTTCCCATTTATGGCTATATCCATGTTGCTGTATCTTTCAATTTATATTGCTTTTATTTGTTTCCTAGTACAACTTGATAGCTTATTAGTAACCTTGACTATCACTCAGTGTTGTATCTTTTTATTCTTGATGAATATATTTTATTCTCCTTATGTACACTGAGAGCATATACACCAAAGACAAATTCTTTGTGTGTCCAATCACACTTGACCAATAAAGAATTCTGTTCTGTTCTGTTCTGTTCTATATTCTATATTCTATATTCTATTCTAAATTTTCTCTTGAAGTATCTTTCTCTCATGAGGTTCTACCAAGATTTATGTCAGAAATTTATTTTATTTTATTTATTTTATTTGTCACAACAGTATATATAAGCATAAGCATGAAATAACTATATGATATATAAGCATAAATATAATCATAAGTATATAATAACTATATGAAATTGGATACAATCAAAGGGAACATTAGGACAGGAACGGTAGGCATGTTGGTGCTCTTATGCACGCCCCTTATAGACCTCCTAGGAATGGGGTGAGGTCAATAGTAGACAGTTTTTGGTTGAAGCTTTGGGGATTTTGGGAAGAGACCACAGAGTCTGGTAGTGCATTCCAGGCATTAACAACTCTGTTACTGAAGTCATATTTTCTGCAATCAAGATTGGAGCGGTTCACATTAAGCTTAAATCTATTGTGTGCTCGTGTATTGTTGTGATTGAAGCTGAAGTAGTCTTCAACAGGAAGGACGTTGTAACAGATGATTCTATGAGTTAAACTCAGGTCATGCTGAAGGTGGTGGAGTTCTAAATTTTCTAAACCCAGGATTTCAAGTCTGGTGGCATAAGGTATTTTGTTGTGATCAGAGGACTGGAGAACTCTTCTTGTAAAATATTTCTGGACACGCTCAATTGTATTAATGTGCGAAATGAGGTATGGGTTCCAGACAGGCGAGCTGTATTCAAGAATTGGTCTAGCAAATGTTTTATATGCTCTTGTTAGTAGTGTTGTGTTTCTGGAGAAGAAGCCACGCAATATTAAGTTAACAACTCTTAAAGCCTTTTTTGCGATGTAGTTGCAGTGAGTTTTGGCAGATCATTTGATATGAAAACTCCAAGTTCTTTAACGGACAATATTTCCATAGTTGGGAGCTCCACTTAATTTTGGAGGCGGGGAAGAAGTGACAAAGCAGCAGCAAGTCAGGTAAATCCAAGTCATGCATATTTCAGAGAGAAAGATGTTTCATTCCTTTCTGGCAGTCACTGTCAGGAGAAATTTCCTGACAATGAGAACAATTAACCAGTGGAATGGCTTGCCTTCAGAAGTTGCCAGTGCTCCATCACTGGAGGCTTTTAAAAAAGAGACTGGACAGCCACTTGTCTTGAATGGTATAAGGTCTCCTGCTTGAGCAGGGGGTTGGACTAGAAGTCCTCCAAGGTCCCTTCCATGTTATTCTGTTCAGGGTAACTGGAGATGTTTTGTTTATAAATCAGGATGCTTTATAATTCAAGACTTTCAGATAGAAGTTAGATTAGTTTTGGTGCTTCTCATTTCAGAATGGTAGGAAACCAGGCAACTGATATTTGCCAATCATGAGACTGTGAAAGTTGCCTAATCCTGAGCTAACCATTACATTAAAAATGTAGAGGAGCATACAAAGCATACCTATTTTTTATTTGAACACACAAGATGCTTTCAATTTATATTCCGCATAATTCACCATAAAATAGAATAGAATAGAATAGAATAGAATTTTTTATTGGCCGTGTGATTGGATACACAAGGAATTTGTCTTTGGTGCATATGCTCTCAGTGTGCATAAAAGAAAAGATACTTTCATCAAGGTACAACATTTACAACACAATTGATGGTCAATATATCAATATAAATCATGTTTAAATCAAGCCATGAGTTTATCTAGTCCAGGTTCTTGTTCGTGCACTGGCCATTAGAATCATGCCAAGAAGCAAGCTCAAAAGCAGAAAAGAAAGCAACTGATCTACACCATTGTGTCTCATTGTTTACTTCTGAACACAGAATCATTCTCTTGAAATCTCATTGCCAAATGATTGTCTCAAGCTTCCATTAATTCACACAATCCACTTTGCTGTTACTGCTTCTAATATAATTACAAGTACAATGCCATTTATTTCAGAACTGTAGCATACTGAAAGGAGGGGGGGGAGTAAATTAACTCAAATCCTATTGCAGAAATCATCACTCATTATAAAACTAAAAATATCCTTGTTAACACAAAGGATTTCACTTGAGATGTGAAATAAAATCAGATGTATTTCGCCTACAGAGTTTTTGTAGAGAGAGTGAGAAAGATAGGATGATGATGATGATGATAGTATTTCAGAAAGCTATAGAACAGTGTCAGTGAACCTATGGCACGCATGCCAGAAGCGGCACACAAAACCATCCCATGAAGAATGCACAGCCTCGTTGGCTCCTATTCCACCTTCCTGTGATCAGACGTGCACCGCTCAGCTGGCTATCGCGCACATAGGAGCGGCAGAACCTGGAAAAGTAGCGTTCCGTCACACGTGTGCAGGCCGGCACCTGACCTTCCAGGTTGATGTTGCGCGCATGCACGATGGCCAGCTGTTTGTCGGGTGCGTTTCCATGCTGGTATTTGGTGTTTGGGTGCCGGCTTGTGCATGCGCGATGAACCGCCTCTCTTCCGGATATCAGCACTTCTGTGCGCACGAAGGCCAGCAAGGCTGCGCATTCCTCAAGGATGGTTTCGCGTGCCATTTCTGGCACGTAGGCCAGCACGCAGGCACGTCAAAGGTTCGCCATCAAGGCTATAGAATATAAAAACAATTGTGCATTTTCTATTCTGAAAATAGGAAAACTAATTTGGATAGTCCAGTCATCTGACCTGAAGGATTTGCAAAGATTTATTCTCTATAGAGTATCAGTAAAAACACCTGAACATCTGAAGCCATTATTCTTCCTTGTCTTTTTTCAACCATAAACTTTGCTGCTCTCATAGCTACAGTGCAATTCGGGGCTAGACATTGATATTCCAGAGCTGTCATTCTTGTGTGCCCAGCTGCATGGCAGCAACCCAGGACAGAAACAAAAGCTCTGCTGAATCTAGATTAAAGCTACAGAGCTCCAGACCGCATAAGGAACATCCCATACATTTGCAAACTATATATTTTTTGGTAATATTATGGAAATTACATCAAACAAATATTACCTTTCTCTATCATTTTTTTTAAGGTACCTTGAAGAACTTACAATGTTTCACGTGGGGAGCATTTGCAAAAACTTAATAAAACTGAGACCTGTTAAAATTGTAATTAGAGGGATAAGTAATATTTGGGGTGATAAAATAAGTCGAGGAGGCGCAGTGGTTAGAGTGCAGTACTGCAGGCTACTTCAGCTGACTACCAGCTGCAGTTCGGCAGTTCAAATCTCACCGGTTCAAAGTTGACTCAGCCTTCCATCTTTCTGAGGTGGGTAAAATGAGGACCCAGATTGTTGGAGGCAATATGCTGACTCTGTAAACCGCTTAGAAGGGGATGTAAAAGCGTTATGAAACGGTATATAAGTCTAAGTGCTATTGCTATCAATTTTTTCTATAACTTTGTTATAATGTAAGCAAATAAAGCATAATAACTTGATTGACATATAATTAATAAAGCTAAAAATATAATCATCAGAACCTTCAACTTTGTGTGTGTGTGTGTGTGTGTGTGTATACACACATATTTAGCTACTTGTAATGTTGTTATGTGTGCAGTTCAAAAGAAACAAAGGAACAAATCTGACAACTTAAAATTCAACAACTCAAATGCTCTGGATACTAACAACCAGCAATTAAGAAGTCCTGCAACCTTCGATTTGCCAGCAGTCATATGCATCTCAAGAGAATACTATGAATAGAATCTAAGCAATACAGTTTTTAAAGAGGCAGATCATCTTTGTTTCCATATTTACCCTTCCCCTTCCTTTTGCCTCTAAATAAATAAATAAATACCATTCCATTATGGACTACCAAGCATGAAAAAATCTTGCAATTGGATTGTATAGAATCATAATTCGCATCTGTTGTCCACTGACTTGTGATTGTTCCTAATGTTCCTATGCTCAAGCTATCTTAGACATAGACATAAAGATGATAGAGGTAGAATTGAAATAATAGAGACAGAGATAGACATAGAGATTATATAGATAGAGACAGAGATAGAGATAGAGATAATAGTGATAGAGATGATGGAAATAGGGACAGAGATACAGATAGAAAGATAAAGATAAAGATAGAGACACAGAGAGAGAGAGAGAAGATATAAGGAGGGATGTCATCAACATTCTGTGACAGATGCACACATTTTTTTATTCATGATTCTGTCACCATTTTTTGCTTTATCCTGCTAGATCTTGCCTGAGCACTGAAGCATCTGGAAACCACTGTTTTTATTGATCTTTTCTGTAAAGGAAATTTGTCATAGATTTCTGTGGGATCTAATCCACTCAAAGAATCCAGCTGCCGCTCAGATGGCACCATTGAATAATATCTACCTTTCTCTTTTCTTAAATTTGTCCAAAAAGTGGTACATATCTTTCTGGGGGAAAAAATGTTCCTAAAGATTACTTATAATAGCCCTTCCCCAACTCTTCACTCCAATTGCTTATGTTATGTACCATTAAAAGTCCTGCTGAGTAGATATATAAGTAACAAGGGACCCTTTTTAGAAAATGTGCATCAAACAGATTTCTCAGGAAATCAACATTAACAACCTAGAGTAAATTACACACACAAAAAGTGAGACTTTTATGTATCTTTTGAAAAATTCTCAGAAAAACTGATAGGGGAAAATACTGCCCTACTAGCATGGGCAGTAAAAGAAACATCAATATTTATATCTCAATCCTTACATTTTTGATTGGCATCTCTTGGATGTGGTGATGACATTTTGCTCTCCAAAGTGAGTATACAAGCTATCCACACATGTCAACTGTGCATAGTCCAAGGGAGTTTGCCAAATGTTTGCTGTATTTATGAATGCAAATACCAAGAATTGGTTCCAAACATATATTGCAAATATGGGCAGCTCATTCCCACCTTAACTAAAGCTACTCAATTGACTCTTCTCAATGAGTTAAAAATGAAACCTTGATGAAATGGTACCTGTAACAAAATACATTGACATCAGAATTGTTGTTGTTAGTTGCGAAGTCGTATCCGACCCATCGCGACGCCATGGACAACATTCCTCCAGGCCTTCCTGTCTTCTACCATCCTCTGGAGTCCATTTAAACTCATGCCTACTGCTTCAGTGACTCCATCCAGCCACCTCGTTCTCTGTTGTCCCCTTCTTCTTTTGCCCTCAATCTTTCCCAGCATTAGGCTCTTCTCCAGTGAGTCCTTCCTTCTCATTAGGTGGCCAAAGTATTTCAGTTTCATCTTCAGGACATCAGAATAACAGAGCGCAATTAATGATATCTGTTGTGACCGAGGCCCAAGTAGTGATTACCAAACACAATTAGTCCTGAACAAACATATTTTATTAAAACAGCTGAGAATTAATTCATTTTCAGCTTAGTCCAAAACAAATTCTTCATAAACAGTCCTTCGGCCTTATCACCAAAATTTGTTGTCTTTGGCAACCTGCAAAAGGCTTTTCTTGGCAAAAACCCCACAAAGTTCAAGAGACACTGACAAGAAGCAATGGGATCAATGTTGCTTTTCTATAAAGAACCCAATGACTTGTTACTGTTCTTTTAAGCCTTATGGGAGTGTCCAATCATTTTCTGGCCTTATTCCCAAGTCATCCTTTTTGCTTCAGCTGCTCTTGCCTTCTGGCAGCTCTTCTCATGCATGCGCTAGGAACAGGCTCCTCCTGTTCCTCTGCCTCTCTGCTGTCCACCTCTGGAGGCTCCGGAGTCCGCACATCGCTCCCAAATAGCCCTGGCCTTGTCTCTGCCTCCGACGCAGAGCCCTCCTTTGGGCCTTCCCCTGACTCCAGGACTGGCCCATTGTCCTCCCCAGCCTCCTCACTGTCCACTCTGCTGCCAGGTCTGCAGGCTGCTGGCGGACCACAGCAACATCCTACAAACACTGCCTTTATGTACTCATATCATAATGTGGGAAGTAAGTGCTTAAGTCACATCATTTACCTGATGATGTCATCACGGATGCCCATCCTTGTCCGCTCCATGGACATATGTGCTTGGTCAATGTAGATAAAGACTTTTAGTTTCTGGAATTGGACCAATTAAGCAGACAGAGTGGCAAGAGGTTAGAGAAAGGAAAGAACTGTGAACATATTAAATTGTCCTATATTGGGAGAAGTTTTGGTTCACCTAGTTTAATACTGGTGCTGTCCATGCCACTGATTTATAATGTGTTCTAGCTTTTTCAATGGCTTCACATGACCCACAGAAATAACTATAACTTTCTAATGTCTATTATAATTTATAATAAAATAATAAGTCATTTACAATTGTACACTAACTATAATGTCATTATTTATTACTGACAACACTTCTTCATAGGTTCTGGGTACACTTTTATTTTTCTAGTTCTGCTTGAAAATTGTGAAGATTGAATCTTCTGGGATATTTTGTTTGTTTCACAGTCTAGTGTTAAGGTATCCTGGTTGTCTTCTATCCCAGTATTAAATGATGGCTAACTTACTTAGCTTTCTGGGGAGAGGGGAGGGGAATCAACCAAAATTGGCTAGCTGTTGCCCCATGTTGTTATTTAACCATCTAAGTAATGTAAACATGATTTTCATAATTCAACTCCTGATGACTCTTTGTGGTAGATCCTTGTGGTTTTCATCAGAACAACATAGAAACAGTTTAGCATTCTCAATCTAGCCTACAAATCTGGCGTTTCATGTCAAAGCCTCATTTCAAGTTCTACCCAGGAAGAATCCTAGTTAGCTTCTGAGCCTTGGCAAGGTTGCTCGAATTGGCAAAGAAATGATGAGGGTAGAGGTTCTGCTCTATATTTAGCATCTTTCTTACTCATTAGTGTCAGTAGAAAGTCAACTTCAGAAATTCCAAGAGCCAAGTAAGAGGTTGTCTTTATAAGAGATGAAATAACTGCTTTTTATACATCACTAACACAACTATCGTTGTGTGTAAAGTCTTCAGAGATTGGCAGCAGGGTCACACGGTGTTAAACTGCCTATGAGGAAAGGACAAGGAAGGCTCAAGGACAGGGTCAGGGAAAGGCTCTTGGTGGTGGGGAGGGGAGGAAGGATCAAATGGGAAAGATAAAAGAGAGAGAGAGAAATGGGGACAATTATAACCAGAAAACCCAAAGTAGACAAACTACAAAGTACAATAACATACTAATTGTGTCCTTTATCACATGGAAATGTAGCCAATTTCAACCCAAAATCTTCAGGTCACTCTAGACTAATTATTTGATCAATCAATCATATCTGTAGTCTTAACAAAGAGAAGGACTAGGGGTGATATGATAGCAGTCTTCCAGTATTTGAGGGGCTGTCATAGAGAAGAAGGGGTCAGTGTATTCTCCAAAGCATCTGAGAGCAAGACAAGAAGAGTCCTTAAAAAGAGATCCAAACTAGAACAAAGGAGATATTTCCTAATGGTGAGAACAATTAATCAGTTATGAGTGCTCCATCAGTGGAGATTTTCAAGAAGAGATTGGAAGCCATTCATCCAGAATGGTATAGAACTGTGATGGTGAACCTATGGCATGTGTGCCACCTGTGGCACACGGAGCCATATTGGTGGGCAAGTGAGAGTTGGCCTAGCTTAGCTAAGCTAAGCACATTTGCGTGCCAGCCAGCTGATTTTCGGGCCTTCCAGGCCCACCAGAAATCTGGAAACAGGCTATTTCCAGCTTCTGGAACACCAATCCTGCGCAAAGTGCACTGGCTGCCTGTGGTCTTCCGGGTGCACTTCAAGGTGTTGCTTACCATCTTTAAAGCGCTCCATGGCTTAGGACCGGGGTATTTACGGGACCACCTACTGCCACCGTTTGCCTCCCACCGACCTGTGCACTCTCACAGAGAGGGACTCCTTAGGGTGCCGTCAGCCAAGCAATGTTGGTTGGCGGCCCCCAGGAGAAGGGCCTTCTCTGTGGGGACTCCTACCCTATGGAACAAACTTCCCCCTGGACTCTGACAACTCCCTGACCTTCGGACCTTCCGCCGCGAGGTGAAGATGTACCTATTTTTCTGCGCAGGACTGGCATAGAATTTTTAGATTTTATTATTGGGTTTTAAATTTTAATTGGGTTTTATGGTTTTTAAATGTATTTTAGAATTGGGGCCAAATTTGAATAAGTTTTTTAGTTATTGTTTTATTTGTATTGTGTTATTGATTGTTATTTTTACTTGGCTGTAAACCGCCCTGAGTCCTTCGGGAGAAGGGCGGTATACAAATTAACACACACACACACACACACACACACACACACAATAATAATAATAATAATAATAATAATAATAATAATAATAATAATAATAATAATATTATTATTATTATTATTATTATTATTATTATTGTGTGTGTGTGTGTGTGTGTGTGTGTGTGTGTGTGTATTATTATTATTCTGGAGGGCCTCCGGGTGGGTGAGGAAGGCAATTTTTGCCCTCCCCAGGCTCCAAGAAAGCCTCTAGAGTCTGGGGAGGGCAAAAAATGGGCCTACTGTGCCCACCGTGCCATCATGTGTCAAAAATGAGGGGAGCATGGGGGGGTTGCGCGTGCAACATATGGGGTGGGACACATTGAATTATGGGTGTGGACCAGGGGTGAAATGCTCCTGGTTCAGACCGGCTCGCACGATCTGGTAGCGATTGGGACAGGTAGTTCGGAGAACCAGTAGCAAAAATCCCTGCCCCCTCCCCCAATGCCCACGCCTCGCTGTTCGTCTTCTCTGTCCCTGAAGCTCTCGGTGGTGATATAGCTGCAAATGGCCTTAAATGACTGCTGCGGCTCTTCAAAGGGCCACACTACCACTGATCAGCGCTGTAGGCGGCTAGTAAACCAGTGCCTCTATTTTTAAAGAAGGTAGACCGGTGCCTGCCAAAAAAAGGCACTTGGTAGACCGGGGCCTCTCAGTAAAAGACAATTGGTAGACTGGGGCCTCTCAGTAAAAGGCACTTGGTAGACCGGGGCTTCTCAGTAAAAGGCAATCGGTAGACCGGGCCCTCTCAGTAAAAGGCAATTGGTAGACCGGGGCCTCTATTTTTAAAGAAGGTAGACCAGTGCCTCCCAAGTTTTATATACTTTATTATTTTTATTATTTATTATTATTAACCATGCCCATTCAGTCACCTGACCATCAAGCCACACCCATCAATTAAGCCACACCCACAGAACCAGTAGGGAAAATCTTTAGATTTAACCCCTGGTGTGGACATGCGCGTGCATTCCCCCCACTCCCGATGCTCTCCCTGCTTTTGGCATATGACAGCAAAAAGGTTAGCTATCATTGGTATAGGATATCTTGTTTAAGCAGGAGTTTGGATAGGAAGATCTCCAAGGTTCCATCTAAACCTATTATTCTATGCTCTATCATCTGTCTAGGAGATAGGCCACTGAGTTTCATTTTCACAGTAAAGTAGTCATTATCAGATTCCTAATGACCACCAAGATGATCTGTTCCTGTCACCCTTAAACATGTCTAAATGTCACTGCTCCTGAGAAGGCCATTTCCATAAACTACACCATTGTAGTTTCTGAATTGTCCATGTATGGACCTTTAGTTTAGGTTCTCTGCCTCAGCAAAAAAAAAAAATTGTTAGTAGAAATATTATTGCCTATTGTACACCGCCCTGAGTCCTCGGAGAAGGGCGGTATAAAAGTTTAAATAATAAATAAATAAATAATAAATAAATAAATGGAGATTCTCATTCATCCAGGTCATGGTTGTCCCGAAGGTGCTTTTTTTCAAGAAGCAACTGGACTTTCTGGTAAAAATATTATTATTTCAACCTAGGCATTCCTGTAGATAGAAAGATCCCATTGGCAAGGTCACTGATAATCCTGTGTTTTTATCAGCACAAGATTAATAAAACGACCACAACTTCAAAATCAGCTTTTATGAGACCTCAACTTTTCTAGATAACACTATTACAATAGTAAAAAAAAATATGTATTTTTAGAATCCAATAAATTTTCCTGGACCAACTGAGAGACTCCCTGAGTTTATATGCTTTAATTTAATTACTTGTATATTTACTGATGAATGTATTTTCATAGTGACTATATATAGGTAATGCTGTAAGTACTGGCATATTTTCCCTAATTAATTGAATGGTAGGCACCCTAGCTGAACTAGGATTTTACATGTACTTTGTATTTAAAAATTGTTCAAAAAATAATTATCTTGGTTTAGTTCTAAAGTAGTTTCATGAGGGTTGTATACTAAACAATTTTCCTTCTCCTTCTTCCTTTTTCCTTCTCCTCCTCCTTCCTCCTCCTTCTTCTTCTTCCTCCTCCTCCTCCTCCTGCTTCTTCTTCCTCCTCCTCCTCCTCCTCCTCCTCCTTCTTCCTCCTGCTTCTTCTTCCTCCTCCTCCTCCTGCTTCTTCTTCTTCCTCCTCCTCCTCCTTCCTCCCCTCCTCCTTCTCCTCCTTTTTCCTCCTGCTTCTTCTTCCTCCTCCTCCTCCTCCTGCTTCTTCTTCTTCCTCCTCCTCCTCCTCGTGCATTCCTGCAGGTGCAGGGTCCACTTTTTGGATCAATTCTATTGTCATTACTAAATACTAAAAAATTCTATTGCCATTTTTTTTAACTTGTATTGTTATCTAGGACAAAATAAATATAACACTTAAATTCAAAGAGGATTACTTACGAGTAAACATTCAATTAATTGTTCCATTAGAGATTTGGAGTTTATGAGATTATTAATCTGGGGGCCCATTAGAAGAGTCTGTGAGGGGAAAATTCTGGGGGGAAATCATGAAAGTAGTATTAAACTATTGTGCTCCCATACTCATGTGCAAAAGGAGCAGAGGCAGTGGTGGTATTGAGTCGGTTCTATCTGATTCAGGTGAACTGGTAGCGGCAGCTGCAAGTGGCTCTGCCCACCCGCCCGGAATAATTACATCCTATTTATCCACGTTTTTGACACTCTGCGCATGCGCAGAAGGCTCTGTGCATGCGCGGAGGTTCACACATGCACGCGCACTCACATTTACAAACCGGTAGCGAAGGTAAGTGAATACCACCCCTGAGTAGAGGTTGTGGTGCAATGGCTTAGTGTTCATTTTGAATAAATCACTGGATCCTGTAGACCAGGGATCTCCAACCTTGGCAACTTTAAGACTTGTGGTCTTCAACTCCCAGAATTCCTCAGCCAACTTTGCTCTGGGAGTTGAAGTCCACAAGTCTTAAAGTTGCCAAGGTTGGAGTCCCCTGCTGTAGACACTTCTATAAACATGTTCACAGGGTCAGAAGGAAATCTAGCATTTAAGGTCCTGAGAGGTGCTGCCTTCGAAAACAGCATCCTTCATTATTTCTTTTAGTTTACTACCAGGAGGGAGAGGGAACCGTGTGGATTTTTTCTTTCTCATGATGAAAAATAATTTGATTGGTTTGGTTACAGGCACTTTGAGTGGGAGCAGGGCTAATGGATTGCTGCAACCTCACCACAAGGAAGAGAATTACTTGGGTCAATTCTTTTTACTAGTAGCAATCAACAAGGAAAAGCTCTATTATAGACTGCCACTGGAAAAACATTTGAAAAGCATCCCAGAAGGGTATAAAATCCCAGCATAAGAATAGGCCTTTTTAGACCATTCATCCTGCCCAACAAGAAGCTTTGGCGTGCTCTTCTCAGCTGAGATGGAGGTATGGTTTCCCACTCCAACTGTTACTTGAAGACATGCTCCCCTACCCTCAATTATCTCTGTCTATTTTCCACACACATGCTATTTCCTTTCTCAAAATAGACTATCAAAAGTTACTGGTAGCAACAATCTGCCACTCATTCAGGTGAGGATGTGTGTGTGCGCGCATGTGTGTAGGGTGTAAATGCATTCATAAATCCACCCATATCTACATAGTTCTCTTTGTTTCGGGAAAGATCATGATCAAATAATTTCTATCAGACTTTAGATCAAAGAGCATATATGTTATTCTCCTGATATCACTTACAAAGGACACATTTAAAAATAAATCATCATTCAGCGGGTGTAATATATAAAAAGAAGCAACGTTCTCTCCAAACAGTGGTATCCTTATGTTGTTGTTGTTTTCGTCAAAACTCCTGCTGGGTTTTGCCCCTAGCTGTTCATCTTAGCATGATTTTAGCAGAGTCCAATGTGAGGTTTCATTCTTGATTGGGAGCATATTTTAAGTGGAAGTCAGAGTGTATTTATTTGATAATAGCCTCTGTGGTTTGTTTGCTATTTTGTAAAGAGCGAATAGTGCATGACCTTCTTCTTCAGTGGTTTATATTTGCTGTTCAAAATTTTGACTGGATAGAAGAAGAAAGGGGAAAAAAAGGTCCTTTGATTGTTTATTAAGGCCTACTGTATGTTAGCCAACCATATCTTGCCAATATCGGTAGTCTGTTGAGTATTTTAATATGGAAACATCGGAATCTGATTTTTCTTTTCCAAATATTCCAATAAATTCACTATCTGCCTAACATTATTCCTCATTTGTCTCCCTTTTATAAAACCAGACAGGTCAGTATGAATCCTTTGTTGTACAATTTCCATTAACCTATTTGCCATTATTTTCACAAAAATCTTATAATCATTATTTAAGAGTGAAATTGATCTATAATTCCCAGGCTTAGTACAATCCTGATCCTCTTTTGGTATCAATGAAATAAAAGTAGTCCTCCATGTAGTCCTTTTTGTATGGAAACATCAATCAGTACTGTTGATTGGAAGGTAACGGTTGCTATAAAGCCCACACATATACACATCACTTATATAATTTTGTTACTCATCAGACAGCTGAGCTATTTAGAATAGTGATTCTCCAGAATTAAATGGAATGCTAACGTATCTTTCCAACAGAATGTATTGCACATTATAACAAGAATTTGTGAAGGTTCTGATCACAGCACAAAGTATAAAACCTGCAGCAGCAAAGATAAAATAATAGATTTAAATTGGAAAAATGAAAGCAAACTGTCAGACCTGCCCCAGCTAGAAGAAGAAAGACCCTCGACGCCATTTGGTTGAAGTGATTCTTTTACCAAGGATTAGAGATTGCAATAAAAGCAAGCCAAGGTCTGAGTATTCATGCACAAAGTTGCAAGCTTTTCCCTTGTTCATGGCCTCCCCCCGCCCCACAACCAGACTGTCAATGTCCAACAGCATCCTGGTTTGATGTTTTGAGAATTGCTTTGATTGTAGGTGCATCTTGAAGAGGTTTCATAGTCTTTCCCAGGTCAGCAGGAATAAGGCAGTGGAATCTGGTCGCTTAGCACCTCTGCATCCTGTCAGTGTCTTTTCTGGGGGGGGTACATCGGGGGTATCTTTTCTGGGGGGGTATGGGGGGGTACATCCTTCTTCTCTCCACCTGCACAACATCTCCAATTTCCTCCATTTATGGCAGGATGTCAGCAAGTCTGACAAAGCATAGTGAAGACGGCAGACCTGACACAAACTATATAGAGCAAATATTAGCTTACAGCTGATCAATATGTTCAGTAATGCCTTGACTAGAATAGTAAGAAGGGGGGATGTTCTGAAATGATGCTCCATATGGTTTATTCCAGGGTTGTCAAACTCTATTACATTAAGGGCCATATCAGGGTTGTGTTGGATCTCAGGGGGCCAGGGTGGGCATGGCCAGCTCAATATCACTTGTGTTGGGGGGCACTTGTGGCAGCCTGAGGGCTCTGCTGGTGAAAACGGACTCCCGAGCTCTGTTTCCTACAATCCTCTGCCAGTGAAAACAGAACTCAGGAGAGCCAGCCGCAGCCCTTTTGAGCTCCGTTTTCAGCTGCAGTGGTTCTCCTGCAACCCTCTGCCAGCTAAAATGGAGGTGGCTCTCTCAAGCTCCGCTGGCAGATGCAATTCGGGCCAGTCCTTTGCTGTTTCCAGGGCAACCCTGTGAGCCAGAACTAAGCACCCTGCAGGCCAGATCCGGCCCCCGGGGCTTGAGTTTGACACCGAGAGCATATGCACCAAGACAAATTCCTTGTGTGTCCAATCACACTTGGCCAATAAAAAAAAATTCTATTCTATTCTATTCTATATCAAGTTGATAACATTCACTCAAGGGCTGGAACAAAGCAAGAACTCAAAAAGAGCCCATGGTGATATTTTTAAATGTTTATTTATTTATGCTGGTGCCTATGACTTGTTGACTCCTGCTGACTGCCTGGGTAGGTCCTTGCAGTTTCAGATTTCAGAAGTGGCTTGTGTTACATTCGGGCAATAACGAGGCAGGAGACCAGGATAGTGACAACAGCTCTTTACTATATGGTGAACCCAGCAGCTCGGGCTGGGAAAACCCTCTCTTTATATACAGTTTAGCCAGAGGCTTCATCCAATCAGCAACGTGCTTTTTCCCGCTCAGTTTTCCCTCCACAACTTTTAAAGATACATTACACTCCTTCCCTCCCAGAGAACACTTTACCAATATTTACATAGAATTAACATCTTATTTTTCAACGTAATCACGCAAGTAGACTGGGCGTCTCCTGACTCTTTCGGACCTGCGCAATTCATTTTCTGGGAGTGAGTCGAGCTGACCGGAGGGACTGTTTGTTCCTCTCAGCTCCTCCTCTAGGCCATCCGGCCCTGGATTATTTGCAGAGTCGTCCCTGCTGTTTTCAGGAGGAACCGGTTGGCGTCGCTGGACCTCCTGGAACTCAAATAAGTCCCGCGTTTGCCCCGGGTGTGAGTCAGCTGTGGATTCAAACATGGGATAGTCAGGGCCTGTTTCGCCTGATTCTGATTTACCGTTATGCTTCCTTATTTGGTCTATGTGGCCCTTCCATACCCGGCCATCCTCTATCTCTACTAGATATGATTTTGGTCCTGTTATCTCTAGGATTTTTCCTGCTAACCAGGTCGGGCCCTCGCTGTAGTTGTGTGCCCACACTAGGTCGCCTACTGCCATCCCTCTTGTTTTTCCGTGTGCCCCTTTGTAACCGCCTGGTGTGTAGTTTGGGTTTAAACGGTCTAGTGGGCACCTAAGCTTCCGACCCATTAATAGCTCTGCCGGGCTGCGGCCAGTTGTTACACAGGGGTTCTGTGTTGGACTGCTAGGAATGTATCGATTTTTGTTTGCCAATCGCCTGGCCTGATTCTGGACAATGCTTCCTTTGCGCTCCGAACGAAACGTTCTGCAAGGCCGTTCGTCGCAGGGTGGAAAGGCGCCGAGAGGACATGTCGGATGCCCTCCTCTGCCAAGTACCCCTCAAACTGGGTTGCCGTGAATTGCGGGCCGTTATCGGAGACTAAAGTGTCGGGCAACCCGTGGGTTACAAATAGGTGCCGTAGGACTGAAATCACGGCCTCGGCTGTCATGGATCTCATGAGAATGATTTCCAGCCATTTGGAGTAGGCATCGACTACTACCAGAAAGGTTTGGCCGTGGAAGGGGCCGGCAAAATCGATATGGATCCTAGACCAAGGGCCCTGGGGTCTCTCCCATTCCCGAATCGGGGCCGTTGGGGGTAGCGGTCTGGACTCCTGGCAGGCCTGGCATTTCCTACCCTTTCAGCAATTTCCGTGTCCATTAAGGGCCACCACACATAGCTTCTCGCTAGACCCTTCATTCTCACGATCCCTGGGTGGCCTTCGTGAAGGAGCTCCAATACCTTTTCCTCAATTTCTCCGGGATCACCACTGATCCCCCATAGCAGGCACCCCTTGAGCTGAGAGTTCCCACGTTTTTTACAAACTCTTTAAACGCCGCCGGCCGCGGCGGCCCAACCTCTTTGTACCCAACCAATTACAGTCCTTATTGTAATGTCCTTGTACGAAGCCCGAGCCACCTCTTTGGATGTGACTGGGCCAGAGTCCAAAGAGTCAATTAGCAGAACTGGTGTCCCCGGAGTGGGGTCTTCGATAGTCTCTGGTAACGGGCATCTGCTCAGGCGCCTGCATGCCCTAATTCCTTCCTGGCCGGTGTAGTAGTTTGTAAGAATACGCTGCCAGGAAGATAGTCCATCTGGTCAGTCTGGGCGAAAGTGCCACGGGCGTTGGGCGGTCGCCTGCCAACAGGCCTAGCAAAGGTCTATGGTCCGTGATGATTTCGAAATCACGACCAAATACATATTCATGGAATTTCTTTACTCCGGAGACTATAGCCAAGGCTTCCTTATCAAGCTGGCTATAATTCCTTTCAGCTGATGACATGGTTCGGGAGTAGTATGCAATAGGGGCCTCTTTGCCATTTGGCAACCTGTGGCTAAGCACAGCCCCCACCCCATAGGGAGATGCATCGCAGCTTAACACTAATGGCAGCGTGCCATTGTATTGGATGAGGAGGCTATCACTCGATAGGAGATTCTTTACCCCTTCGAATGCCCTAGCTTCCGCCTTTCCCCAAGACCATGCAGCCGTCTTTGCTAGTAGTTTATGAAGCGGCTCGGCTACTGTTGCCTTATTTCTTAAGAATACCGCATAGAAATTGACCAGACCTAAGAATGCCTGCAACTCCGTTTTGTTCTTTGGAACCGGGGCCTTCCTGATGGCCCGTACCTTGCTCTCAGTGGGGTGAATCCTTCCCTGTCTATCCGGTAGCCCAGGAATTCCACAGATTCAACCCCGATCTGGCATTTGTTCAGTTTAACTTTGAGACCGCAGACCGGAAAATGCCCAAAACTTTTCGCAGCCTTACCCCTAATTCCTCTAGATTCTCAGCGGATACCAGTACATCGTCAAAGTATGGTACCACCCTGGTAGTCCCTGCAATAGCCGCCCATTAGGTTCTGAAATAACCCTGGAGCCACACTAACCCCAAACTGTAACCGGGTACACTTAAAAGCCCCTCTGTGAGTCACAATTGTCTGCGCTCGCTGTGCTGTTATCTACAGGCAGCTGTTGATAGGCTTGGGCCAAGTCTAGCTTGGCAAAACCTGCCCTTGCCCCATTGAGTGCAGTAAGTGCTGTACCACCGACGGGTAAGCACTCTTTGCAACGCTTTGTTAAGCGTTGCCTTATAGTCAGCGCAACCGGACCGACCCGTCCGGTTTGACTGGGGTGACTATAGGGTCTCCCACTTAGCATGGTCAACTGGCACTAGAATTCCCTGGTTTACTAGCTTGTCCAGTTCCCGGTCAATCCTGGGCTTTAGGGCTAACGGGACCCTCCTAGCCTTTAGACGGATAGGGGCAACTTGTGGGTCTAAGTTAAACGAAATAGGGGTCCCCGTGTACTTGCCCAGGCAGTCTCTGAAAACGTCCCCAAATTCCTTCATGAGTGCGTCTTTGAGGTTGACTTCGTTTCTGAAGATTCCAGTCACTCCCATGCCCAATGCTCGGAACCAGTCCAGTCCCAACAAGCTTGGTAGGGTCCCATCGACTATGGTGATGGGCAGAGTTTTCTTTTATTGTCCATACTCGACGTGGACGGACGTTACCCCTCGAACAGGGATGCGATTCCCTTGGTAGTCTTGTACCTTTAATTTCTGTGTTTTCAGTTTGTGCTTTGCGATGGCGGGTAAGGCTTTCACAAGAGTGTCCCAGGACATGATCGTGATCGCTGAGCCTGTGTCCACCTCCAATCGGCACGGCACCCCCTCAATCTTTGTTTTCGTAAAGTTTTTTTTTTCTAGGCGTGTTGATGCGTGACCCACTCTCACGGCAGTCTGATTCAACTTCGCACCTTTTTTGAATTGACCAATCACGGGCCGCTTCGCCGTTCCCGCGCTCTGATTGGTCGGTTTGAATTTTTGGCGGGAAGGTTGGGGTGCTCGACAGACCTGTGCTATGTGCCCCTTCCTTTCGCACCGCCGACAAGTCGCATCCTTAAATTTGCATTGTTGTCGTTGGTGTTGCCCTCCACAACTCGCGCAGTCACCCCGGTCTTCTTTCTCCGGCCTCCCGGTGTGGAAGACTCCTTCCTCCTCCTCACCGTCCGACTCGGCCTGGACCTCTTCATTGTGGACCGGGGTTGATTTCGCACCAGCCGTTGGTGCGACCTGCTTTTGTAGGGTTTCCGCCGCTTGGGTAGACATCTCATTAGCCCTGGCTTCATCCAAGGCGTTTGCCAGCGCTGTTGCTTTTGGACAGCAGCCGCCGCAAACGGATGTCCCTGACCCCACGAATGAGTTGCTCCAGCAATGCCTCTTCCAAGTCTCGAACTCGCAATGGTTTTGAGGCTTTCCTCAGGGCTGCCATGTATACGCTGATGGACTCGCCCTCTTGCTGCCTACGCTCCCTGAATTCGTACCGTTGCACATACTTTGACGGCGTTGGTGCATAATGGGCTTTCAATATGGTCTGTAGAGTCTGCCACGGCACCGATTGTACCGGCGTTGGCTCCGCCAACGATTCTGCGGTGTCGAAAACTTCTGGACCGCAGTGGCTCAGGAAATACGCTCGCTTCCTGTTGTCTGAGACTCCTTGAAGTTCGTTCGCCTCGAGGAAACACTCGAAACGAGCCATGTATGACCCCCATTTTTCCTTAGCTGGGTCGAATGGCGCTGGCGGTGTGTAGCTGGATATCGCTGCTTTCCGCCCCTTGTTTGCTGGGTTCGCGTCTTCCTGGTGACTTCAGCTTTTTTCCCTGGCGCTCCTAGCCTCGAGATCCCACCCTCGTCGCCAGTGTTACATTCGGGCAATAACGAGGCAGGAGACCAGGATAGTGACAACAGCTCTTTACTATATGGTGAACCCAGCAGCTCGGGCTGGGAAAACCCTCTCTTTATATACAGTTTAGCCAGAGGCTTCATCCAATCAGCAACGTGCTTTTTCCCGCTCAGTTTTCCCTCCACAACTTTTAAAGATACATTACAGCTTGCCATTGCCTCCTTCCTAGGGCTGAAAGAAAGCGCCTGGCCCAAAGTCACCTAACTGGCTTTATGCCCAAGGAAGGATTAGAATTCATGGTCTTCTGACTTCTACATGATTAGAATATGGATGGAAACTAGTCAAGGAGAGAAGCAACCTGCAACTAAGGAGAAATATCCTGAGAGAACAATTAATCAGTGTAACAACTTGCCTCCAGAACTTGTGGATGTTCCAACATTAGAGGTTTTTAAGAAGGATTTTGACATTTGTCTGAAATGGCATATGGTTTCCTGTCTGAGCAGGGGGTTGGACTAGAAGACCTTCAAGGTCCCTTCCAAGTCTGTTATTCTGTTCTGTTATTCTATTATTACAACAAGCCATTTCCCACCATGAATTGTGTTTAAGCATCAATAACTGGCAAAAACAGATTTTCTGGCTTGTTTGCAGTACACCCCAGTCCCAAGAATTCTTCACATTTTATATCATATACAAAAAAAAAATGATCCTTTCAAAAACTATTTAAATAAATCTTCAAAATCAATATCAAAATTCAAACTCAGAAACACACACACACACACACACACACGAAAAAAAAACCTCAAGATAGGCACCAACAGACAATCAATCAAAAATAAGGGGCCGTAATAGCTCAGGCTGTTAGAAGCCTGTTATTAGAACACAGCAGCCTGCAATTACTGCAGGTTCAAGCCCGGCCCAAGGTTGACTCAGCCTTCCATCCTTTATAAGGTAGGTAAAATGAGGACCCAGATTGTTGGGGGGCAATAAGTGTAAATATACGAATAGAATGAGACTATTGCCTTATACACTGTAAGCCCCCCTGAGTCTTCGGAGAAGGGCGGGATATAAATGTAAATTTAAAAAAAACAAACCCTGGATGGAAAGCATTTGAAGTGAAAAAAAAAAGCTTTAAGTTGTTGACGGAATTGCAGTGATAATTGCAGAATAGTGGGAGGAGGGAGGAGAATTCTGTAAAGTGGGGTTGTCACAATACTAACACCCCCAAAATCCAGCTGATGCAACTGGCTGGGCAAATTTTATTCTGCCAAGGTGTTACCTCGTGTAACTTGGGCTGCTCCAGGGGTGAAATCCAGCAGGTTCTGACAGGTTCTGGAGAACTGGTAGCGGAAATTTTGAGTAGTTCAGAGAACCGGCAAATACCACCTCTGGCTGGCCCTAGAGTGGGGTGGGAATGAAGATTTTGCAATATCCTTCCCCCAGGAGTCGGGAGAGAATGGGGATTTTGCAGTATCCTTCCCCTGCCACGCCCACCAAGCCACACCATGCCCAACAAGCCACGCCCACAGAACCGCTAGCAAAAAGAATTGGATTTCACCACTGGGCTGCTTCATGGAGTACTTTGACGGTGATGCCCAACACTTAAGTTGGGGCTGGAAACCTATGCTGCAATGTTGGAGGAGGTATAATTCTCTGTTGGTGAGATTTTCCTGTCAACAGCTATCCTTCATGTTCTATGAGGTTCAACAACAGCACCTAGGTAAATTGCATTTCAATGCTTTACTGGCTTCATTGGAAAAGTAATAATTTTTTTTTTTTTAGGAAAAACAGAAAATAAATAATAATAGAGTCAAAAACAAGGATACATTCTAGGTCAGAGGTGTCAAACTCAAGGCCCGGGGCTGGATCCGGCCCATGGGGTACTTAGATCTGGCCCACGGGGCCACCCTGGAAACAGTGAAGGACTGACCGGCAGTGCTTTTGTTAGCGGAAAAGGGCTCCCAAGCTCCGTTTTCGGCTGCCATGTCCTCCTGCAACCCTCTGCCAGTGAAAATGGAGCTTGGGAGGGCTGCACACGGCCCTCCCCAGCTCCGTTTTCACTGGTAGAGGGTTGTAGGAGAACGTTGTGGCCACCACAGGTGCCCCTGACAGGAGTGACATCGAGCTGGCCATACCCACTCAGGTCACACCCACCCTGGCCCCCTGAGATCAAACACAATCCTGATGTGGCCTTCAATGAAATCGAGTTTGACACCCCTGTTCTAGGTTATTGAAAGCCTCAAATAAGAAATTCTAAGCAGTTTTGTAAATCGCTACCTTTCCATCAAAACTGTAATTATGGTTTTGATTCCCTGATAAAAACATGGGGGGGGAAAAAACCCTTCTCCTTTCCACTATATATTATATTCTTTTAAAAAATGAGATAGATCCTACTGATGCAATTACATAGCTGCATATATATTACAGTTATGTAGTTATTTACATTTTTTTAATGCAGATCAGAATATCAAAAGTGAAATCTAGTGTGATGTTTCTCTGAATGAGCTAGAGAGAACAATTTGCTTTTCTCTATATCTCCACCTGGGTCTTCAAAGTCCAATTGGGTAGTGAAAACCCACACTATTCCTGTCAGGGAATTTAAAGCTCTTATAATATCACAATTGTTGGGGCACATAGATTAGTCCCCCCCCCCCAACCTCAAACATTAATTTGACTGGGATCATTAATTTTTAGTTTTGAAAATTTAATCCAGATTATTTGATTTTTTTCAAAGTGAATTAATTTGATTCATCAATGTGACTTTTCAATTCAGTTTGGAAAGCCAATGTTGTTCGCAGGTTCAGCTGGATTGCCTTTGAATTGAATCTCCAAATCAAAGTTTTACACAACCCATACAAAGTTTAACGCGTTCAACTTCTTAGCCCAGTATTCACACACAGAAATATGCTTTATTTTTCCTGACACTTTTTGACAGTCCATTTTCTGATTTGCTTTCACTGCGTATGAAAACTGGTCTAGCAATGCCCAATTTCCACATGTAATGAAATGTGGAACAAGAGAGAAGGCCAAATAACTTCAACATGCGTTAGAAGAAGGTAAGAGATAAGACACATGAGGTTGGCTTCCTAACTTTCTCTGTCAGAAGAGAAATTCATTCTCTCATACTAATGTAAGCCTCAAAGGTTAAACAGTTGCGAGAGACATAATGATTTTCAAGCTCATAGAAAAGAATTAAGAATAGCTTATTTTAGATGTGTTTTCTTTTTCCTATTTCTTTTATTTAGCATTCACTGTTATCTCGACAATATCTTTGGCACCACTGATGTATGACCCTTTCATCTCAGCACTTTTGTAAAGCAATTCCAGCATGCTTCTCATTATATCTTACTTTCTTCGTGACCCTACCATATAATAAATGAATGAGCAGGATGTTTTTAAAGGAAAAGATAATGTAAAAACTGAGAAAATTGGAACATCTACAACTAGTATCTTCTTAAGAAGATATCGTCATCATCCTCATCTAGCACTAGATATTACATTATGCGTCTCCAACCAGATGATGATGATGATGATGATGGACAAGAGATATCTATTGTTACTTGTATATTCTTTTTAATTATTAAGACATCAGCTGCTTACATTTATATGTCCAGTATAGCAGCCTTTTCCATACTATTCTTGTAGCTTGTCATTTTAAAATTCACTTTAAGATGAGTTTCAGTTTTGTCCAGTAAAACTTTTTCTTCTTCCATAACATTTTTAATCCAGTCCCTCTATAGAGGCAAACACTCTTAAAATTAACTTTTACCTCACGGTCCATAGATACTCTTAAATGAACTTCAGATAGATAAGTCACATAGAACAACTTTACTTGTGTTAGATAACAAATAGATCAGCAGTCGCCAAACTTTTGGACCTCAGGGACCACTAAATTCATAATTTTAAATCCCGCAGACCACTAATATGAATGTTTTAAAAAAGATAAATACATTTGTAAAATAATAGGCCTAGTGAAGAGGATGGGCATGGCCAGCAGAGGCGGAAGCCCTTCCCTTCCCCGGTCACGTCATGGCTGCTTGGCCCTTAACCACGGTCCCTGGATCAGCTGAGCCAGCGAGGGCCGGGTGTTCTGTCTCTTCAGGTGCCTAGAGATGTTTCTAGCGCACTCTTGCTAGCCCCCGCCCTGCCCACAGTGCCAGGCAACCTTGCAGCTGAGGGCCCCTCTCTTCCTCCACTCACCTTATGGCTCTGGAACAGACAACAACCACGGTTTGCGCTCCACCGGGCCTGGAGCTTGGGAGGGCTGCACACGGCCCTCCCCAGCTCCGTTTTCACTGATAGAGGGTTGTAGGAGAATGTTGTGGCCACCACAGGTGCCCCCGACAGGAGTGACATCGAGCTGGCCACACCCACTCAGGTCACGCCCACCCTGGCCCCCTGAGATCAAACACAATCCTGATGTGGCCTTCAATGAAATTGAGTTTGACGCCCCTGTTCTAGGTTATTGAAAGCCTCAAATAAGAAATTCTAAGCAGTTTTGTAAATCACTACCTTTCCATCAAAACTGTAATTATGGTTTTGATTCCCTGATAAAAACATGGGGGAAAAAAACCCTTCTCCTTTCCACTATATATTATATTTTTTTTAAAAATGAGATAGATCCTACTGATGCAATTACATAGCTGCATATATATTACAGTTATGTAGTTATTTACATTTTTTTAATGCAGATCAGAATATCAAAAGTGAAATCTAGTGTGATGTTTCTCTGAATGAGCTAGAGAGAACAATTTGCTTTTCTCTATATCTCCACCTGGGTCTTCAAAGTCCAATTGGGTAGTGAAAATCCACACTATTCCTGTCAGGGAATTTAAAGCTCTTATAATATCACAATTGTTGGGGCACATAGATTAGTCCCCCCCCCCAACCTCAAACATTAATTTGACTGGGATCATTAATTTTTAGTTTTGAAAATTTAATCCAGATTATTTGATTTTTTTCAAAGTGAATTAATTTAATTTGATTCATCAATGTGACTTTTCAATTCAGTTTGGAAAGCCAATGTTGTTCGCAGGTTCAGCTGGATTGCCTTTGAATTGAATCTCCAAATCAAAGTTTTACACAACCCATACAAAGTTTAACGCGTTCAACTTCTTAGCCCAGTATTCACACACAGAAATATGCTTTATTTTTCCTGACACTTTTTGACAGTCCATTTTCTGATTTGCTTTCACTGCGTATGAAAACTGGTCTAGCAATGCCCAATTTCCACATATAATGAAATGTGGAACTGAAGAGAGAAGGCCAAATAACTTCAACATGCGTTAGAAGAAGGTAAGAGATAAGACACATGAGGTTGGCTTCCTAACTTTCTCTGTCAGAAGAGAAATTCATTCTCTCATACTAATGTAAGCCTCAAAGGTTAAACAGTTGCGAGAGACATAATGATTTTCAAGCTCATAGAAAAGAATTAAGAATAGCTTATTTTAGATGTGTTTTCTTTTTCCTATTTCTTTTATTTAGCATTCACTGTTATCTCGATAATATCTTTGGCACCACTGATGTATGACCCTTTCATCTCAGCACTTTTGTAAAGCAATTCCAGCATGCTTCTCATTATATCTTACTTTCTTCGTGACCCTACTATATAATAAATGAATGAGCAGGATGTTTTTAAAGGAAAAGATAATGTAAAAACTGAGAAAATTGGAACATCTACAACTAGTATCTTCTTAAGAAGATATCGTCATCATCCTCATCTAGCACTAGATATTACATTATGCGTCTCCAACCAGATGATGATGATGATGATGATGGACAAGAGATATCTATTGTTACTTGTATATTCTTTTTAATTATTAAGACATCAGCTGCTTACATTTATATGTCCAGTATAGCAGCTTTTTCCATACTATTCTTGTAGCTTGTCATTTTTAAATTCACTTTAAGATGAGTTTCAGTTTTGTCCAGTAAAACGTTTTCTTCTTCCATAACATTTTTAATCCAGTCCCTCTATAGAGGCAAACACTCTTAAAATTAACTTTTACCTCATGGTCCATAGTGAGATACTCTTAAATGAACTTCAGATAGATAAGTCACAGAGAACAACTTTACTTGTGTTAGATAACAAATAGAATAGTTCAGCAGTCTCCAAACTTTTGGACCTCAGGGACCACTAAATTCATAATTTTAAATTCCGCAGACCACTAATATGAATATTTTAAAAAAGATAAATACATTTGTAAAATAATGGGCCTAGTGAAGGGGATGGGCGTGGCCAGCAGAGGCGGAAGCCCTTCCCTTCCCTGGTCACGTCATGGCTGCTTGGCCCTTAACCACGGTCCCTGGATCAGCTGAGCCAGTGAGGGCCGGGTGTTCTGTCTCTTCAGGTGCCTGGAGATGTTTCTAGCGCACTCTTGCTAGCCCCCGCTCTGACCATAGTGCAAGGCAACCTTGCAGCTGAGGGCCCCTCTCTTCCTCCACTCACCTTATGGCTCTGGAACAGACAACAACCACGGTTTGCGCTCCACCGGAGCTCAGGTGTTGCTCAGGCTACCACTACAATGAGGCAGAAAGCCATGCGGCCCATCAGAATTGGCTTCCCCACCCCAGCTGCTGATGTTTGAGAAGAGGATGATTGTGGGAATGTATGCTTATGGTGGAAGTAAGAATTCCAGGTGTTGTGGTCCACCAGCAGCCTGCAGAGCTGGCAGCAGAGTCAGACAGTAAGGAGGCTGCGGAGGACAATGGGCCAGTCCTGGAGTCAGGGGAAGGCCAGACGAGGGCTCTGCCTCAGAGGCAGAGATGGGCCCAGGGCCATCTGGGAGCAATGCGCGGACTCCAGAACCTCCAGAGGTGGACAGCAGAGAGGCAGAGGAACAGGAGGAGCCTCTTCCTAGTGCACACATGTGATGAGCTGCCAGAAAGCAAGAGCAGCTAAAGCAAAAAGGACAACTTGGGAGTAAGGCCAGGAGATGATTGGCCCCTCCCATAAGGCTTAGAAGAGCAGCAACAGCTCTTGGGATCTTTGTAGGAAAGCAATGTTGCTACATTTGTTTCGGCATCTCTTGTTTCTGAACTTTGTGGGGCTTTGCCAAGAAAAGCTTTTGACAGGATGCCAAAGAAGACAAAGGTTTGTGATAAGGCCGAAGGACATTTTCTGAAGGATTTGTTTTGGACTTAATTTGGACTAAGCTGAGAATGAAGTAATTCTCAGCTGTTCTAATAAAATATGTTTGTTTAGGACTGATTGTGTTTGGTAATAACTACTTGGGCCTAGGTCACAACACCAGGCCCCCGGTGGCTCAGCTGATCCACAGGCCATGGTTAAGAGGCTGAGCAGCCACGAGGTGACTGCGCTGACTGCCTCCTATACCTCAAAAAACAAAAGACCTCCCCAAAAATAAGCCCAAGTGCTTATTTTCAAGCCTAAAAGAAAATAAGTCCAGGGAAAACACGATAATAAAACATTAAAAATACAAATAATGTCCAGATTTTTCTGTGGACCACCAAAATTTTCTCGTGGACCACCAGTTGGTCCACGAGTTGGTGACCGCTGGAATAGATGATTGGCATGGTCCTATTTATTTATTATTTTATTTATTTTATTTTATTTGATTTGATTTTTATACCGCCCTTCTCCCGAAGGACTCAGGGCGGTGTACAGGCAAAATAAAACCAACAATACAAATATACACATTTAAAATACCTTTAAAAAACTTATTTAAAATTAGCCTGATGTTAAAAAATTACCGTCAATTAAAACCCCATTTAAAATTGCTAAAATTCACTTTTAAAATCCAATTAAGCCAGCCCCGCGCAAATAAAAAGATGTGTCTTCAGTTCGCGACGAAATGTCCGAAGGTCAGGTATTTGACGTAAACCCGGGGGAAGCCTGCCCAGAGTGTGGGAGCCCCACAGAGAAGGCCCTTCCTGGGGCCGCCAGCCGACATTGTTTGGCGGACGGCACCCTGAGAAGTCCCTCTCTATGGGAGCGTACGGGTCGGTGGGGGGCATGTGGTAACAGCAGGCGGTCCCGTAAGTACCCAGGTCCTAAGCCATGGAGCGCTTTAAAGGTCGTAATAACATTTTAAAGTGCACTTGAAAGGCCACAGGCAGCCAGTGCAGTCTGCGCAGGAGCGGTGTTACATGGGAGCTGCAGCTCCTCTATCACCAAGAGCTGCATTCTGACTAACTGAAGCCTCCAAGTGCACCTCAAGGGAAGCCCCATGTAGAGAGCATTACAGTAATCCAAGCGAGAGGTAACGAGGGCATGAGTGACTGTGCATAAGGCATCCCGGTCAAGGAAGGGGCGCAACTGCCGGACCAGGCGAACCTGGTGGAAGGCCCTCCTGGAGACGGCCGTCAAATGATCTTCAAGCGACAGCCGATCATCCAGGAGGACGCCTAAGTTGCGCACCCTGTCCTTTGGGGCCAATAACTCGCCTCCAACAGCCAGCTGCGGCTGCAGCTGACTGAATCGGGATGCCGGCATCCACAGCCACTCCGTCTTGGAGGGATTAAGCTTGAGCCTGTTTCTCCCCATCCAGACCCGTACGGCTTCCAAACACCGGGACAGCACTTCAACAACTTCATTGGGGTGGCCCGGGGTGGAAAAGTACAGCTGGGTATCATCAGGTCCTAATGTTTTCCTTCAGGGCATGCACAAATTTTCACCTGTTTGGGACTGATTTCAGCCCATTACGATCTGCCATCAGAAAAATATCCTGAAATAGATAGGCAAACAGAAACCCTTTGCAATCCCGGATGGCATCTCCCCAGTAATTAATAATCTCTGAAACAGGCCATTTTAAAATTAGATGATCTGGCTGGAGACACATGCTCCAGATGACTTCTGCCTTCCAGGCAAAATTGAGTTGTTTGCTCCCCCTGAGGTCCAAGAAATGATGAATGCCTTTTGGGCACATGTGGGCAGAACTGCCTCTTTCAGACAAATGCTGCCATGTGGACAATTTGCCTGGGAGACAGTATCCATCTGTACCACACCAAGGATTTATCACTGTTTCCCTGAAAGTCACTGAAAAAGTAACCTGTTTGAATTCTTCACAAAGCTGCATCACCATTAGTCGATGGCCCAAAAGATAAGCTTGCATCTATTAAATAAGTATCACACCTTATTTATATTGTACCGACAGGCACATTTACTGGTAGAAATAATATCAATAAGGGCCTTCATAGAATAAAGGTAAAAGGTAAAGATTCCCCTCGCACATATGTGCTAGTCATTCCCGACTCTAGAGGGCGGTGCTCATCTCTGTTTCAAAGCCGAAGAGCCAGCGCTGTCTGAAGACGTCTCTGTGGTCATGTGGCCGGCATGACTAAATGCCAAAGGTGCACGGAATGCTGTTACCTTCCCACCAAAGGTGGTCCCTATTTTTCTACTTGCATTTTTTACGTGCTTTTGAACTGCTAGGTTGGCAGAAGCTGGGACAAGTAATGGCAGCTCACCCTGTTACGCGGAACTAGGGATTCGAACTGTTGAACTGCTGACCTTTTGATTGACAAACTAAGCATCTTAGCCACTGAGCCACCCTTTTCATAAAATAAAATGCCCTGTTATATTTGCACAGTGCTGCCCTATTCTGTGAGTGCAATTAAATTTCATGAGAAAAGAACCATTTAAGAACAAAACATTATACCTGTCTGTTCACAAAGCTCACTGAATTCATCAAGGTTGACTCCCAAGTCAATTATGGTGCTCTCTGCAGTGCCTACCACTGAACTTCTCCCTTGGCATCCTCCTAGCTTCCATTTGGGACAGCCAGTTTGTGAACAGACAAGAGGTCTCTTCCTACGACAGCCAGGGTGCCTACAGTTTACTTTTGAGACTCCAAACAGACCCTTTGTTTTACAGAAACACAGTGTATGTAGCTTAGCTTCCAAGACACGAACTTCAGAGGATAATTAGAACTGCAGAAAAAACAACTACTACCAACCTGCCTTCCACTGAGGACCTGTATACTGCACGAGTCAAAAAGAGGGCTGTGAAAATATTTACAGACCCCTCACATTCTGGACATAAACTGTTTCAACTCCTACCCTCAAAACGACACTGTAGAGCACTGCATAACAGAACAACTAGACAGAACAATTTTACCCCGAACGCCATCACTCTGCTATACAAATAATTTCCTCAACACTGTCAAACTATTTACTAAGTCTGCACTATTATTAATCTTCTCATGGTTCCTATCACCAATCTCCTCCCACCTATGACTGTATGACTGTAACCTGTTGCTTGTATTCTTACGATTTATATTGATTGTTCCTAGTATGATTTGATTGCTTATTGTATCGTATGACTGTCACTGGGTGTTGTGCCTTGTGATTCTTGATGAGTGTATCTTGTCTTTATGTACACTGAGAGCATATGCACCAAAGACAAATTCCTTGTGTGTCCCATCACACTTGGCCAATAAAGAATTCTAATTCTTGGAGGAAAGTAATATAATTATATATCCTAGTAATATAACACATGCTTTTGATAGGTAAGTTTCTAAATTCAGTTCACAATGTCTTTAAATAGAGGGAGAGAAATTCTCACCAGAAAACCTGGAAAGCCATTGACTTGGCTTTCTTCTGTTCCCAAAAATGAATGGAGTGGTGACTGCATTATCTCCAGGACTGGATTCATATTTATTTCCTGGATAAGATGTTATGGAAGTGTAGCATTTAGTTGAAAAAGATACCAACATTAGTACTCTTGTTTCAATCATGTTTCGTTTGTGGCATTTGAGCATTGTTATGCCTACAGCCCTTTATTAACTCTTATGCAAAAGGGACCATAGAAGGTGTGACTTTACAACATCTGTGCCTGCACATCAACATCACATGGCTCATCCAGTAGAGCCAATGGTTAGTGAAACTGGAAACCACTGACTTCAATCCAGCTGGTCAGAAACATGCTAATCCATCCACTCTTCTCAGCAACATGCCTAATAAAGTGTGTGTTTTAGCAATAAAACGTCCTTTGAGTAATCAATTAAACACCAAATAAAATCAAGACACTTTATCACAAATTATGCAATTATGTCTGTCAGGAAATAATACGTTCAAAGGAAGCTGTTAAAGAAAAACAAGAATGCAATTGTTCACCAATGAATATTAACTGGCTAAATTTATTATCCTTTCTGACAAGGTGCAGGCAGGAAAGAGGAGGTTTTGTAGATAGAGTCTGCGAAGGGAGAATATAAATGTCTTATTTCTTCCTCTTGCCCACCTTTTAGAATAGCAAAATAGAACTCTTATGAAACACTTCACCCTCCTGAAGTGAAAAGGGCTTTTGAAGTGGAGGGATAGAATAACCATCGATCATCTCTGAAAATATAGGATAGAAGAACTGGCAGACTGAAACTGAATTAAGTTACTCATTCACATCTTCTTCCAATTTGGTAACATGAAGATGTATCTCCCCCTCAAACATATATTTCATATATATAAACGTTGCAATTAAAAATATAAAAACTAATGCTGTGTTTCCTCAAAAATAAGATCCTGTCTTATATTTTTTTGAACCCTGAGATAAGTGCTTGGCCTTATTGCCATGCGCTCAAAAGCCCAATTGGGCTTATTATCAGGGGATGTCTTATTTTGGGGAAAACAGGGCACACATTAAAAAATAATAATCAAAGACTAAAAAGAAATATCGAAAATGCAGAAAAAATAGAAAGAATATAGTAAAGAAATGAAAAGAAGTGTATAAAGAAATGACTTTTCCCTTCATTACAAGTATAAAGAATTTTAGTAACTTATCACTTTCTTTTAAAATACAACTAATGATCACATCTTCTTCTATTGCTTTATCTATAAACAAACCCTTAAAGCATCATTGTTCAGTGAAAGTTTCAAGGGTTACCAGAGATAACAACATTTATTTTAATCTTGATCAAATAAACAAACTTTATATTCCTTCTTTTTACTTTTAATAATCTTGATCTTTAGTTCCTTCAAATATAATGCCCAAGAATTTAATTTTTTTAAAAAAATACATTTTCTCTTTCAGGACTTACAAAATTCTTTACATCTTTAACAAGCCTATTTGTAAATTCAATATAAGTCACTCTCTTGGTTTGTTGCTTGTATATTTCTTTTAATTATTAAGTTATCAGCTGCTTTCATTTATATCTCCAGTATAGCAGCTTTTTCCATACTATTCTTGAAACGTCATTTTTAAAATCACTTTTAGATGAGTTTCAGTTTTGTCCAGTAAAACTTGTTGTTCTTCCATAACATTTTAATCCTGTCCATCTACAGAGGCAAACACTCTTAAAATTAACTTTGGGGTTCATTATCCAAAAATATTCTTCAGTGTGTCCAATGTTAAAATAGTTTGTCCATTCTGTATTAATAAGTCAAATTTAAATGTTCTTCTCTTTTAATTGTACCCTTTAGTTCCATCTGATTCCACCTAGTATCCAACCTTCAAAGTCTTATCCTATCATGTTTTTAAAAGAATTCAAAACAAAAGTGGGAAGGATTCTTATAATTAATTCCAAAATCTTATTTCAAATTTATCTGGACCTGTAGTTGATTTGTAGCTTTACAAAATGAAAATTCTAATCACCCTTTGGCTATTTATTTCAAAAAAAATATTTTTAAGTCAAACTTCTTTTTAAAATTTCTTTCCTTTAAGATTGAAGGAAGATCACCTGGAATTGGTTGAAAGATTCATAATAAAGAACAGTTAATGAGCAATTTCTGAAGAGATTAGGAAAAGAAGTATGTGAACCTAATGGCCTTTAAAAGGCACCAACCACAGTCTGAGCAAAAAGATGGCCATTCTCTTATCTCTCAGAACTCTAAATCTGCTGGAGACTGCTATCCAGGGATGGGCTTCAAAAATTTTAGCCAAGGATTCTCTGCATGGTTGCTGGGTGGGCATGGCCATGGTAGGTGTGGCCTAGTCGGCCTCCTGCACCATGGTGGCTGGGGGGCATTTTTGGCCTCCCTGGGCTCTGGAGACTTTCCTCAAGCCTTCGGGAGGGCGAAAATGTCTTCCCCAGGCTCCAGAGGCCCTCTGGAGGCCAGAAACGGGCCCGTTTCCAGCCTTCCTGAACTTCCGGTAGGTCCTTTTTTCTCCCTCCCCGAGCCCCTGTGCACTTCCTGCACTTACCTGCTTCCAAAACAGGCAGCATGGGGACTCCTGGGAGGGGGGGCATCCAGGAGTGGGATTTGGGGGTTCTCCAAACTTCACAGATTCTTAGCGAGAGGTTCTCCTGAACCCCAGCGAACCCCCAGCAGCCCACCCTTGCTGCTCACTTATAGAATCCTCATGAGGAGCAACTGTCTGGATTACTTATGGGTGATCTCAAGTTCTCTCCTAGTCCAGAAAGGAATTCTGGAGTACTTGCTGGCTCTTTATTCCACTGCAACTATTTTAAAGCAGCCATCTTCAGTTCACCATTTCTTCCCCATAAATCCCACCACAAACAAACATTTCTAAATGCACTTCCCCATTATGGCACATTTTTGTCTGCATTCCTTTTTATTTATGAGCTACATCACAACATTTGGAGAAGGATTCCCATCAACATTCTTTCCCAGCTGAAAGATAATTTGCACCTATAAATGTAGAAAAACTTAGAATATAAAAGAAATTTCCAGACTGGAATTCTTCACCTGGTTTTCACTCAGTGAAAGAAACAAAGTTTCTACCACAGCTTCAGGATAACTTAAGGTATGTGGTCACTGCCAAAGGGGCTATCCACATTTAAATAGGCAATTAGTTTAAGTAAACATGAGAGATAATAGCATAATAATATAACAATAGAGAGCCAGTTTGGTGCACTGATTAAGATGCTGGCTTAGAAACCAGGAGATTATGAGTTCTAGTCTTTTGTTAAGGACAAAAACCAAATGAAAATACCAAAAAAAACCACTTTTTTTTCCTTGGGTGTCAAAAGCACAAGTGTGCACACGATAGCACACACATGCGTGACCACACAATAGTGCACATGTGCGTGCCCACACTGATAATGCAATGCCCTCCACATGCCCCTCCCCCCTGCGCATGTGCATGCAACCCCCTGCGTTTCCCCGCCCCCCCTGCACAGGTTCAGAATTCAGCTGCGCGGGTGATAGTGGGAGCCACACGTTGCTCCCATGTAACACCTCTCCTGCGCAGTCTGCACTGGCTACCTGTGGTCTTTCGGGTGCACTTCAAGGTGTTGGTGACTACCTTTAAAGCGCTCCATGGCTTAGGGCCAGGGTACTTACGGGACCGCCTGCTGTTACCGAATGCCTCCCACCGACCTGTATTCTCGCACAGAGAGGGACTCCTTAGGGTGCTGTCCGCCAGCAATGTCAGCTGACCCCAGGAGGGCCTTCTCTGTCCCACCCTTTGAACGAACTTCCCTGGACTTGCAACTGCTGGACCTTCGGACTTTCCATGAGAGCTGAAGACCTATTTGTTTGTTCACAGGACTGGCATAGGATTTTAATAGGATTTTAATTAGTTGTAATGTTTTAACATTTTAAAATTTGGGGTTTTATTCTAAATGTTTTAATTTGGCCATTTGTATAATAAGTTTTTTAAATTATGGTTTTATGTGTATATTGCTATTGTTTTTTATTATGGCTGTAAACCGCCTGAGTCCTTCGGGAGAAGGGCGGTATAAAAATTTAATAATAATAATAATAACAACAACAACAACAACAATAATAATGATGATGATGATGTGCGCACAAACCCCCTACGCCCCGTTTTTGGCCTAGCAGGCCTCCTTGAAGCTTCTGGAGGCCAGAAACAGCCCGTTTCTGGATTACTTATGGGTGATCTCAAGTTCTCTCCTAGTCCAGAAAGGAATTCTGGAGTACTTGCTGGCTCTTTATTCCACTGCAACTATTTTAAAGCAGCCATCTTCAGTTCACCATTTCTTCCCCATAAATCCCACCACAAACAAACATTTCTAAATGCACTTCCCCATTATGGCACATTTTTGTCTGCATTCCTTTTTATTTATGAGCTACATCACAACATTTGGAGAAGGATTCCCATCAACATTCTTTCCCAGCTGAAAGATAATTTGCACCTATAAATGTAGAAAAACTAGAATATAAAAGAAATTTCCAGACTGGAATTCTTCACCTGGTTTTCACTCAGTGAAAGAAACAAAGTTTCTACCACAGCTTCAAGATAACTTAAGGTATGTGGTCACTGCCAAAGGGGCTATCCACATTTATATAGGCAATTAGTTTAAGTAAACATGAGAGATAATAGCATAATAATATAACAATAGAGAGCCAGTTTGGTGCACTGATTAAGATGCTGGCTTAAAAACCAGGAGATTATGAGTTCTAGTCTTTTGTTAAGGACAAAAACCAAATGAAAATACCAGTGATTGCTAACTTTTTTTTCCTTAGGTGCCAAAAGCGCAAGTGTGCACACGATAGCACACATGCGCGTGACCACACGATAGCGCACATGTGCGTGCCCACACTGATAATGCAATGCCCTCCACATGCCCCTCCCCCCTGCACATGTGCATGCAATCCCCTGCGTTTCCCTGCCCCCCCTGCACAGGTTCAGAATTCAGCTGCGCGGGTGATAGTGGGAGCCACACGTTGCTCCCATGTAACACCTCTCCTGCGCAGTCTGCACTGGCTACCTGTGGTCTTTCGGGTGCACTTCAAGGTGTTGGTGACTACCTTTAAAGCGCTCCATGGCTTAGGGCCAGGGTACTTACGGGACCGCCTGCTGTTACCGAATGCCTCCCACCGACCTGTATTCTCGCACAGAGAGGGACTCCTTAGGGTGCTGTCCGCCAAGCAATGTCAGCTGGCGGCCCCCAGGGGGAGGGCCTTCTCTGTCCCACCCTTTGGAACGAACTTCCCCCTGGACTTCGGCAACTGCTGGACCTTCGGACTTTCCGCCGAGAGCTGAAGACCTATTTGTTTGTTCGCGCAGGACTGGCATAGGATTTTAATAGGATTTTAATTAGTTGTAATGTTTTAACATTTTAAAATTTGGGGTTTTATTCTAAATGTTTTAATTTGGCCATTTGTATAATAAGTTTTTTAAATTATGGTTTTATGTGTATATTGCTATTGTTTTTTATTATGGCTGTAAACCGCCCTGAGTCCTTCGGGAGAAGGGCGGTATAAAAATTTAATAAATAATAATAATAACAACAACAACAACAACAACAATAATAATGATGATGATGATGTGCGCACAAACCCCCTACGCCCCGTTTTTGGCCTAGCAGGCCTCCTTGAAGCCTCTGGAGGCCAGAAACAGCCTGTTTCTGGATTACTGGTACTTCTGGGAGGCCCATTTTTTGCCCTCCACAGGCTCTGGAGGCTTTCTTGGAGCCTCCAGATGTGTGAAAACGGCCTCCCCTGGCCCTCTGGAGGCCCGAAAACAGCCTGTTTCCAGACTTCCAGTAGGCACATTTTTCACTCTCCCAGAGCCTCCATGCAAGCTCTGTACTTATTGGCATCCAAAATGGGCCATGTGGAGACTTCTTGGAGGGGAGGGGGAGCATGGGCATGTGTGCGTGTCTCCTGCATGCACAGCAGAGACCTGAAAATCAGATGGCCGGTAGGAGGTGTACGCACATGCACGGTAGAGCTGACCTAGGGCGACGGCTTGTGTGCCCACAGAAATGGCTCCATGTGCCACCTGTGACATACGTGCCATAGGTTCGTCATCATGGGAATATGCAGTGGTACCTCGATACTTGGGATTAATTGATTCTGGGAAGCGCAATGTGTACGAAAAAAGATGAGTCCCAAACAAACCACATGACTTACCACATGGCCCTTTGTCTCAGCTGGGATGAATTTTCTTTCTGTTCCTTTTCCTACCTCAGTGACCTTCCCAGCATGGCTGACTTCATGTCCATTCCAACAACCATTCCCTTCTTCCTATATCAGCATGTCACGTACCAAACAAACGCTGAGTACTGGGACAACATTTTCATGTAAAATGCGTTGAGTACCAAAAATGACAAATTTTGAAGCAGCTGAATACTGAGGTACCACTGTAATTTAATAAGTTATCTTCAGTTTGGCATATTTGGAATGGAACAGGCAAACTCTATGATGTAAGTATGACAACTTGCTGTAAATGATTCTTTCTAGCATTAAAATCTCTTTCCACTATGAATTCATATTTTGGGAAGTCAGTTAAAAGATTAATACTATATATTTTCTAGCATGAGGCCAAAGTTTATTGTATTAATCTGACAATTGTACGGAACTAGATAAATTTTGAGAAGCAGAAATCCACAGCTATCATACATTCTGAAAAATGCAGGCAGAGATCAAGTGCCATCATCTCAGCCTGTAGGCAGAAATGGAATTCTTTTATTCCTAACAATGGGTGAAGCATTCGGAACTTATAAATCAAAGCTGCTGAATTCAATTCTCATATTCCGTTGGGGGTGTTCCTTGGAAGCCTGACATTATCTATTTTTCCAGAATGAGAGCATAGCAAACTGTAGAAATGAAATCAGCGAAGAAGCTATTCACTTTTTGGTGGGGTTTTTTTAGCCATATTCTGCAATGTTTTATAAAATTATAACAATGCTGCATTGATTTGCATACCAAAAAGTATGCTAAGGGATATCTGTGTGACCATAAGTAACACAAAATAGTCCTCTTTAATATTGGACACAGTACCATGAAAAGAAATCTCAGAAGGAATGTCTGTAAGCTATTAGGTAGCATGAACGGAAGCTGGACTCATTGTTGCAGAAAAATTCAGCTGCATTTACAGAATACAGAATAACAGAATTGGAAGGGACCTTGAAGATCTTTTAATCCAACTCTCTGCTCAACCAGGAGATCCTATTCCAGGGGTGCCAACTCGCAGCCCACAGGCTGGATGCATCACGCGCTGGCCATTCCCACTCCCCGGTTTAGCAAAGGGGGGGGCGGCGAAGTCATGATACATCATGTGACAATAACCTGATGCCACGAGTTTGACACCCCTTCCTTATACCATTCCAGACAAATGGCTGCCAGATTCTTCTTAAAAACCTCCAGTGATGGAGTACTCACAACTTCTGGAGATAAGACCTTCCGCTGGTTAATTGTTCTTGCTGTCAGAAAATTTCTCCTCTAGGCTGGATCTCTCCTTGATAATTCTCCATCTTGTTCTGCCCTCAAGTGTTTTGGAAAATAGGTTGAACCCTCTGCTCCGTGACAGCCCCTCAAATATTGGAAGACTTGAAAAAAAAAAAAGATTAAAAAATTCAGATCACTTTTTACATTAATGATTGATTGATTAAATAACCTGTAGGCAACTGTAAATCAAGAGGGTATGATAGAATTTTTTAAAAATACTGATTTCCCCAGAATGATTATCAAGTGTTTTAAGGTGATGTAACTGTAAATGCAATCCTAAATTATGTTCAGAGGATGGCAATGAATAAGGCAACAGGACAATTCAGATAGGAGAAGGGTTGCTAACTTGGTCTTTGCTTGAGTTTTCATCTTATCTGGACTGTTCAGGAGTTCATCAAAGTTTTCCAGTTTTGCAGTAGCAGCTAGAACAAGTATTTCCTGATTTAAAGCCTTAATGTTAATCATCACTTCTGAAAGGAGAGAAGTGCTTCAAATAAGTGACATTATTGTTTACTAAACCCTATACTTTACAAATAAAGGGACATGGTGGCTCAGTAGCTAAGACGCTAAGATTGTCGATCGAAAGGTCGGCAGTTCAGCAGTTCGAATCCCTAGTGCCATGTAATGGGGTGAGCTCCTATGACTTGTCCCAGCTTCTGCCAACCTAGCATTTCTAAAGCACATAAACAATGCAAGTAGAAAAATAGGGACCACCTTTGGTGGGAAGGTAACAGTGTTCCATGCACCTTTGGTGTATAGTCATGCCAGCCACATGACCATGGAGATGTCTCCGGATAGCACTGGCTCTTTGGCTTTGAAACGGAGATGAGCACCGTCCCCTAGAGTCAGGAATGACTAGCACATATGTGCGAGGGGAACCTGTACCTTTACACTTTACAAACAATTTCCAATTGTTAATGTTTTGTTAACTTGCTGAATCCTGGCTTCTAATGTTTATTGCAAGGCTTTTCATCAAATGCAGATTGGCTGTTTAAGTTTTTTGTTTTCTTTCTGGTTTGTGGGTAGTCCAGGAACATTGGGGACATTATCAATTGGCAATTTATCCATGAACCTAGTGTCAACATCTATTGCTACAGCTGTCTCACTTGTACTAATTAGTGGGTTTACTTTCTCATTGCAAAATGTCACATAAAAAAAAATATAGACCACAGCTAGAACGATTTTTTATTTTATTTTACAGAGTGTAAGTAAGGGATTGTAGAACAACTAAATATTACAAGAACCTTATTTCCTCCCACTGTACTTGGCAGCCACTTAACCACATTTAAATCAGTACCATGGCTTTGGCACCCAAGAAGTTGATTCAAAGTGTTTACTATAACTTTAAAGGAGAATACATGTAGCTCAGGGTTGAAGTGAGGGGTCCTTGGAGCCCCCCGCAATCGCCACTACTGGTTCGCGTGATCCAGAGAAAACAGGCTGAATCCCCCAACTGCATGGGTGCTAAGATATTGAGACTCTAGAAAGAGTGCAGAGAAGACATATGAAGATCGGTTGCAGGAACTGGGTATGTCTAGTTTAATAAAAAGAAGGACTAGGGGAGACATGATAGCTGTGTTCCAATATATCAGGGGTTGCCACAAAGAAGAGGGAGTCAAACTATTCTCCAAAGCACCTGAGGGTAGAACAAGAAGCAATGGGTGGAAACTAATCAAGGAGAGAAGCAACTTAGAACTAAGGAGAAATTTCCTGACAGTTAGAACAATCAATAAGTGGAACAACTTGCCTCCAGAAGTTGTGAATGCTCCAACACTGGACATTTTTAAGAAAATGTTCGACAGTCATTTGTCACAAATGGTGTAGGGTTTCCTGCCTGGGCAGGGGGTTGGACTAGAAGACCTCCAAGGTCCCTTCCAACTCTGTTATTATATTATGCTAATTTATGATGCTTTCAAAAAAAGATCTTATCTATATTTGTTCCCAATCTCTGTGGATAAATTAAAAATGTCACTGGGAGTCTGGTGCTCATAGCCTTGTTTTATGCATGAGAAAAACAGCTCAAATTTCATTCGATCCTGGTTTGTTTTCATGTTGCAAATTCCTATGTGTGCTATGTTACAAATGCCCTTGTTTGGGGAGAAGTTCCTACAGAATGCATAAGCAGATCTGGGAAGATTGTGTGAATGGTTTATGTAGGAAGTACAGTATGCTCATATGGACTTATGGGCAAAGAGGGAAAAAAAAGCTTCACACGCATATTTTGGCACTTTCAATCTCTGTAGAGATTTAATACATAGCAAGGTGAGCACAGCACAAAGATGGAAATGTCCACTGAGAAATTTCATTCATGACTAAACACAGATGTTGTCTTATTGTCTCCTCATGTGCAGCCTTGCTCAGAAATAAATCCATTTTTTTTCCAGTGAGATAAATTCACCAACATGTGTGCCTGAGGACTATAAATACATAGCTCTACACTATGCAGCTTGTTGCATCTAAAAACATTGATTCCAGTCATGTCTAATTCTGCACCGGATAAAACTATAAGTACAGTATCTTCTTGAAAGAATGTGAGTATAGCTGTCTTCTAATACCTATATTTATTTGGCAGTAAATCCCATTAACCTCAGCAGGCTACAGTACAGAGCTGACCTTGAGTTAGCGTAGAGATTAAATAATGATGGTCCACACTGATATTTGGAGTGGAGATCACCTGGGATGAACCACCTGTTGGTTAGGTTGGATTAAAGTGGGGGGGGGGAGATATCCTGGAAGAAGATAATGGCAAACCATATCAGTGAAGCTGGAAAAAAAAATAAGCAGCTGAAGTCAGAATATATTATCTTTTAAAGTCAGTAAGCTCAGTATGGATTTACTTTTTAAAATACACATAGAGCAAGCTTGGGAAACTTTTTTTATTTATTTATTTTGTTTGTCACAACATTATATATAAGAATAAGCATGAAATAACTATACGATATATAAGCATATATATAACCATAAGTGTGTAATAACTATATGAAATTGTATACAATCAAAGGGAACATTAGGACACGAACGTTGGTGCTCTTATATACACCCCTTACAGACCTCTTAGGAATGGGGTGAGGTCAATAGTCGATCGTTTTTGGTTAAAGCTTTGGGGATTTTGGGAAGAGACCACAGAGTCTGGTAGTGTATTCCAGGCATTAACAACTCTGTTTCTGAAGTCATATTTTCTGCAATCAAGATTGGAGCGGTTCACATTAAGCTTAAATCTATTGTGTGCTCGTGTATTGTTGTGATTGAAGCTGAATAGTCTTCAACAGGAAGGACGTTGTAACAGATGATTCTATGAGTTAAGCTTAGGTCATGTCGAAGACGGCGGAGTTCTAAATTTTCTAAACCCAGGATTTCAAGTCTAGTGGCATAAGGTATTTTGTTATAATCAGAGGAGTGAAGAACTCTTCTTGTAAAATATTTCTGGACAGGCTCAATTGAATTAACGTCCGAAATGAGGTATGGGTTCCAGGCAGGCGAGCTGTATTCAAGAATTGGTCTAGCAAATGTTTTATATGCTCTGGTTAGTAGTGTAGTGTTTCTGGAGAAGAAGCTACGCAAGATTAAGTTTACAACTCTTAAAGCCTTTTTGCGATGTAGTTGCAGTGGGCTTTGGCACTTAGATCATTGGATATGAAAACTCCAAGGTCTTTAACGGGGTGGGGGTCATCTATAACGGGGTGGGGGTCACTAAATCAGGGGTCCTCAAACTGTGGCCCCTGGACTGGATACATGCGATGAATGCTTGTGTTGCTGCAGAGAGTCTCCCCCTTCAGAGTCTTGTTGTGTGGGTCGAGGTCTGCTTCAGCCTCCTGGTGTGGGGCTTTGGGCAAAGGCTGGAGGGAAGTGCTGGTGGTGGTGAAGAGCCGGAGGGCCTAGTGGGACTGTATCATGGCCTGGAACTGGCTGACCATCTCAGCCCGCTGAGCCTCCAGGCATCAGTACCTGGCCTTGCACTCCTGCAGATCTTCCCTCTGCTTGGAAAGCCTATTCTCCTAGTCCTCAATGAGGTGCTTCTGCTGAGCCTCCTTCTTGGTAAGATCCAATTTGAACTGAACCAGCTGTTTTGCCAACTCTTTCCCATGGTGGCTGCTCAGCTCCAATAACTGCTTCCTGTTGGGGCCCTAAGAAGCCTGGGCAGGCAGGGGAGGAGTGGATAGGAGGGGAGGGTTGAGTAGAGGCCGGTGAGGTGCCCCTCGACGTGAGTGACATCAAGTTGATCATGGCCACCCAGTCACATGACTACCTAGCCACACCCACCCAGCTGGTCATTAAGCAGATCATATTAGTGGTCCACGGGATTTAAAATTATGAATTTAGTGGTCCCTGAGGTCCGAAAGGTTGGGGACCCCTGATTTAGATGATGGAAAAGAAGGGGGACCAATAAAATTTGCAGATGACACTAAACCAACACCCCAGAAAATAGGCTCAAGATTGGGATGGATCTCGAAAGACTTGAATGCAGTGATAAATAGATGTGTTGTTATTTCTATTAACCGTTAATGGTTTTTTGTTGATCACGACCAAATGATGAGACTTTAAAGATTTGTTTGTAGGTAAGAGGTGGACTATGGGAAGCAAAAATAATTTGTTCTGTTTTAAGAGAAGTTGGTAAGTTACTGAAATTGTTTATACATGTTGTTAGGAAGAGGAAGTTTTCTTTTTCTTTACTACATTCTTTTCTTTTCTGCACTTTCTATTTTTATTCTTTTAATTTTTTTAGTTTGTATTAGTTTTTATTGGGGGGGGGTGTGTGCATACACACAAAGACACTCAGACACGTACTTTAATCTACCGGTACTTACAGTTCTCCTTATATAAGGAGCTTCGCTTTTGTTACTACTTGCAACAGCTATCACTATGTTACCTTTGACCCTGAGAAATAACATGATTTGGGTCAGATAGGTAAGTGCTTGATATGAAATTGGTGCACACATTTTAACTTCTTTCTAAAGTTAAAAACCACATGAAAGAATCAAAATGAGTGAAATGTCAGTTGATTGAAGAAGAAAAGTGTTTTATTTTCAACATCTACTTCTTGGGTCTCTTCGGCAACCCCTCCTCCCATGGATATTTTCTAACACATCTCAAGAATAAAAATAACTGCTTTGAAATGGTATGGTATGGTATTACAGGATGTGTTTCTCTGTTTATGCTAGATAACATCCATATAGAGTAGACTGATACCAGCTAAGAATGTTTCTCTGATGATGAATGAAGAAGTCAACAGCAGGAAGAGGACATATATTATATCTGAACAATTGTTCATTCCTGCTCTAAAATCTCAAGTCCATTTAAGTCTATTTAAATGTTGGCTATAACTGATTAAGTATATCTCTTGACCAACAACAGGCTATGTAACTTAAAGCCAACACAATTCTGGGCTGCATAAACAAGAGGGATAGAATCAAGATCACGTGAAGTGTTAATACCACTTTATAATGCCTTGGTAAGGCCACACTTGGAATATTGCATTCAGTTTCACCACGATGTAAAAAGGATGTTGAGATTCTAGAAAGAGTGCAGAGAAGAGCAACAAAGATGATTAGGGGACTGGGGGCTAAAACATATGAAGAACAGTTGCAGGAACTCAGTATGTCTAGTTTAATGAAAAGAAGGACTAGGGGTGACATGATAGCTGTGTTCCAATATCTCAGGGGCTGCCACAAAGAAGAGGGAGTCAAACTAGTCTCCAAAGCACCTGAGGGTAGAACAAGAAGCAATGGGTGGAAACTAATCAAGGAGAGAAGCAACCTAGAACTAAGGAGAACTTTCCTGACAGTTAGAACAATTGATCAGTGGAACAACTTGCCTGCAGAAGTTGTAAATGCTCCAACACTGGAAATTTTTAAGAAAATGTTGGATAGCCATTTGTCTGAAATGGTGTAGGGTTTCCTGCCTGGGCAGGGGGTTGGACTAGAAGACCTCCAAGGTCCCTTCCAACTTTGATATTATTATTATATTATTAAGAAACTAGCACTGAATGGAACCAGTGAAGGGTGTTATATAGCTAGAGAATAACTTGTTTACGGGTCAAGAATTTTATCTCTTCCATCTGCTTTCTTTGATTTGAGCAATTGAAAAGATAATATAGTGTCCACTTCCTATTTTCTCTATGAATAGAAAAAATGGTACCTTGAAATATGATTTGGAAGCTCCTTTAGAAAAAAAAAACCCCGATTAAATTCAATGATGTCTCCAGAACAACTATTTTCAAACCTTCCTTAGCAGTACTATACAATAAATATAAACTTCACATCTTGTGAAGATAATCTCCAAAATTTAAGTTAGATTTTTAACAATCACATTTGGACCATTGGCATATAAAGTTGTAAAGCAGGTATGAATTTTAGAATAGCTTGAACTAATCATGAGGACTCAATTAGAACCTTATATAGATTTTATTCTGTCATTAACTTTCACTAAATCAATGTTTGTGGTTGTTTATTTGAATGCCTAACTTCCATTACAACCACTCAAGAGTTTATCTAGAGCTTGAAATTCAAACTTATTACCTGACTTAACACTATTCCTTTCATAGACAGAGTTACTGACTTTCTCATGTAAGTATAAAATATACTTGGGCATGAAACCTTCTCTAAGGTAGCATTACATACACCAGGGGTCTCCAACCTTGTCAACTTTAAGACTTGTGGAGACTTTAAGCTAAGTTGGCTGAGGGATTCTGGGAGTTGAAGTCCACAAGTCTTAAAGTTGACAAGGTTGGAGACCGCTGACATACACAACTCTGCTTTACAGGTTCATGCATCACCGGTCTAAAATAATCACTATTGCCTGGTCTTAACCCCATGTAAAAAAGAGAGAGACTTTAATATTTAATATCTAGAGGAATATCTCTTTTGTTCTGTTACGAAGACCTTTGAAATTGGACACCTTCTTGGACCTTTCTCTACGAAAAATATTTCCCACAAAGTATGATTGGCCTTCACTTCATTGCTTCTCTGAAAGGCCCTGAAGATGTGGCTTTGTCCACAGGCCTGGGAATGGTGAGTGGAGATTGAGCCAATCGGGTGGTTGATTTGATTGTGTTGTTGCTGCCATGGGGAATGTTGTTTTATAAGTTTTCATGTTGTGCATTGTTGTAAACTGCCCATAGACACCTGTGTGTCAGTTGGACAGCCATATACTGCTGGGGTGGTTTTCACTTACTTTCCCTACCAGTTCGCAAATGTCGCCCGGCCTTCCGTGCATGTGCTTTGTTGGCGCGCACGCACCTTCTGCATATGTGTCCGGCCTCAAAAACATGCCTAAATAGGAAGGCATAGAGCCAGGGTTGGGGGCCGGGCCCACCCCACCTGCAATTTTCACTACCGGTTCGGGTGAACCGGTATGACCAACTGAATACTACCTCTGGCCATATATATTTTGTTAATAAACAAGACAGATGAATAAATAAGAGTTGCCCTACTTCTCTTTTTAATGTTTTAAGCTCTCATGAGCCTAAAAGTTGACCAGCCACCACTGTTCTGCAGATTCTCAGTCATCTAGGTCATGGTTGTCCCAAAGGTGCTTTTTCTGGAGGCAACTGGAGTGACTTTCTTGTTTTTTGTTTGAAGATGTTCTGCTTCTCATCCAAGAAGCTTCCTCAGCTGTGACAGGATAGTGGGGAATGGAAGGATTAATATTCCTTGCAGACAGTCATTTGCATCCTTTTAGAGGGTCATTGAAGTGATTCTTTTTAATTCCATTCTCAATGGGTTTTTGGTCTAAAACAGTGGTAATCAACCTGGTCCCTATCGCCCTCTAGTGGGTGTTCCAGTTTTCATGGTGGGCGGTAGGGGTTTTGTCCGATACTGAAGCACTTTCCTTTTTTTTAAATTTAACTGACTTTTTAAAAAAATTTCATACCATTATTTAAATACAGTTTCATTAGGTTTTCATAAAATTCCCCGTAACAATTTAAATTTCTGAAAATATACTATTTGTATCGCCCGCGCATAGGTTTAGTTCACATTACGTAAGTGAAACTAAATGGCGCTATAGTGCGACTGCAAACAAAAGAGCCTCGTCCCAGAGTAGCTCAGGAATCTCCCTCCACACCACCCAGCTGTAACAGACAAGCAGAGCTGGTAGCCAGCGCCCCCCCCCCAAAAAACCCAAACCACGATGCGGGAGAGGCATGCGCAGATGATGATACACGGTGCATTACTGTGGAACTGGTGGGCGGTTAGAAAATTTTACTACTAACAGAGATACAAAAGTGGGCTGTAGGTATAAAAAGGTTGACTACCCCTGGTCTAAAGTATGTCTGGGCAGATTGGCCACTGTTTGGCCTGATGACCAAATGTACATAAGTTATTCCTCTTCAATGAAAAGTTGAGGTAGAACTTCTGTGCCTTATGTGGGCCACTTTGCATCACAACCAGGAGTTTTGTACCTGCATCTCTCACATTGTCATGGAGCCAGCAATAGGGCATGTCTGCTCCACTCTACTATTCAAAATCAGGTTGCTGCTTTGCCCTTTGCCAACACTTAGAAATGGACCTTTACTCCAATCTTACATGCTAGTTATCCCTTCAAAGGTTTGCATCTTAGTCCAGTTTTTTAAAAACTGAATGGTGTTTTAAAAGAGAGAGAGGGAGAGAGAGAGAGAGAGACAGAAGGAGATTGAAACAATGAAAGTCAATTTGAGACAGGACATGGCTGTCATTCTCACTGGAATTGCAGAGCATTTTTTGCAAATCAACAAGGCACTGAATTGTGCAAAGCGGGGTTATTAATAAGAAATAACGGACAGTAGGTATATGGAAGAGAACAGACACTGTTGTTTATCAGCTCTCTCAATCAGTACATGTTTTATAGCTTCCTTTCTCTCTTTTTTCTTTGAAGATGCTTGTTTCAGTAGATAATATTTTTAAAAAATATGTATAAGCATGGAACATATTACAGCTTTTCAAATCTGAAGGGAGTGCATGAATTATCTGTGTCAATGGAGCTATGTCAAAGATACAGTGGATGATGATGATGATGACAATGATGATACAGGTAATATCACAGCAGGGATGCTAAGGTATTTTGTCCAGTTTATATGTATTGACCTTAATAGCGTCTCAAAAATTAAAGTGCAGATGGGATATCCTTACATTATAAATGTTTCACTCTTGCATGTAACTTAGGGAATGGCTGGTAATTTAGAAGTTCTTTTATCTCAATTTGTGGTAGCAATTCAAGGCAACTAGAAAACCTGGATAATATTACAATTGGATGCATAGGTTCAAAATGTGATGTCAGATGTATGTAAAAGCGAGTGGCTACAACAGTTAATGTAATCACTTGCTTTCGTTCCAAGGAACATATACTCAGAACGTTTGTGTGTGTTTGCCTTCACATCAGTATTGTCTCCTGGTACCTGCTTGGACAAGTTCCTGAAGTTTTCTTGGCCAAGTTTTAGAAGTGGTTTACCATCACCTCCTTCCTAAAGCTGAGAGAGGATGACTGGCCAAAATTACCCAGTTGACTTTGTACTTTAAAATTCACAGTCTCCTGGTTTCTAGCCTGGTGTACTAAATTGGCTCGCTACTACTACTACTACTACTACTACTACTACTACTATTACTACTACTACTGTACTACTATTACTATTGCTACTAGTATACTGTGATCTTGAATTATTATTTGATTACTTTGGTCTGCCTGTATATGGTATAATCTTGCAGACTCGACCAGAAACAGTTCTCAAAGATGTTTTTCTAAAACAAGCAGTAGAAAAACCTACACTTGACTCACATATTTTTTCTTTAATCAAGAGAAAAGACACAATGCTTAGAACTCTGAAATAGATTCTCCATGAATCCAGTCCAACTCAATACCACTGAAAAAGAAAAACGAGAAAAAACCAAGATCTCTCTCACCAAGTGAAAAAAAAAGAGGGTAAGTAAAAAAAAAAAAAAAACAACGGAAAGAGGGAATACATAACTAAGGCAAAATACCAACAAATAGCCCAAACCTGCAAAGATGAAGTTAGGAAAATAAGGTTCAGGACTAAATAAGACTTGCAACAAATGTCAATTAAAAAACAGCAACTGTTTCTTTCAACACATAAAAACCAAGGACAAGTCAAAGAAATTTTCTGACAGTGAGAACAATTAACCAATGGAATGGCTTGTCTTCAGAACTTGTGGGTGCTTCATCACTGGAGACTTTTAAAGAGACTGGTCATCCATTTGTCTGAAATGGTGTGAGGGTCTCCTGTATGAACAAGGGGTTGGACTAGAACACCTCAAAGGTCCTTTCCAACTCAGTTATTCTGTTACCTGAAGTTCTGGATGCTCCATCGCTGGAGGTTTTCAAGAAGACATAGGACAACCATTTGTCCAGAATGGTATAAAGCAGCGGTAGTCAACCTGGTCCCTACTGCCCACTAGTGGGCATTCCAGCTTTCATGGTGGGTGGTAGGGGTTTTGTCCGATACTGAAGCACTTTCCTTTTAATTTAATTGACTTTTTTTAAAAAATTCATACCATTATTTAAATACATTTTCATTAGGTTTTCATAAAATTCCCCGTGACAATTTAAATTTCTGAAAATATACTATTTGTATCGCCCGCGCATAAGTTTAGTTCACGTTAGGTAAGTGAAACTAAGTGGGACTATAGTGCGACCGCAAACAAAAAAGCCTCATCTCAGAATAGCTCGCGCAACTCCCTTCACACCACCCAGCTGTAACAGACAAGCAGAGCTGGTAGCCGCCCCCCCCCACCCAAACCCCAACCCACAATGTGTGAGAGGCATGCGCAGACGACGATACACGGTGCATTACTGTGGAACTGGTGGGCGGTTAGAAAATTTTACTACTAACAGAGATACAAATGTGGGCGGTAGGTATAAAAAGGTTGACTACCTCTGGTATAAAGTTTTCTGTTTTGGGAAGGGTATTTGACTAGAAGACCTTTAAGGTCCCTCCCAGCCTTATGATTCTGTTATATTCTAAGACTAAAGTGCCTTTCTTTCATTTCAAATGCTGAGGGAGGTTTTGCAGAATCCCTACCCCCATGCTCACAGTGCTCAATGACACATTTTCCTACAGACTGTCAGGCTTTCAGCACAAACATCTGCAGCAGCGAGCCTTCTGTATAACAGAATAGCATTTTTAGGAATTCCCCCCCTATCTTTATCTTGCCTTAGGTGAAACTGCTTGCTGTTTCAAGGCAAAGCCAATAGGGTCCTTATTTAACATGTGATTAATATGCCCTGAAATAACCGTGGTGTTCAAAATGATGATTATGCTTTGTAGTCAATTGTTGACTCTTTTTGAGGAATATCAGCAGCTGCAAGGATATTTCCTTCTTCCAAAAAAATAAAATAAAAATACCCACCTTGGTTTCTGATACCATGGTTCCTTCTTATTGCAGCTAATGGCTGCATTATCTGGAAGGCAGCAGAAAACCAGATTTCTTTTCACAGTATGATTGGAGCCGTGAGAAAACAGCTCATCAAGGCTACCCACAAAACTCTGATTGATTGCATACCATCAGGCTTCACTGCCCTCTTTCTTTATTACGGCTGTGGAATAAATGATAGCATTTTATAGCAGCCATTCTAAGGTTACATAAGAATATGTTTAAAATTAACATAAAAGGATGAGCTGCATTCACTCTTTTTTGACTCCAGTCCTTTTGTGAAAAGCATTTTTCATTTCAAGAGAGTATGCATGAGGGTCAAAGCAATAACTCACAAGCTAAGACATGATAGGCATAACACTTTCTGGAGGTATGTATGTATATATAAAATGCAGAGATCATGACTGCCATTCTTTAAAATACCCATTAGTAAATTTAGAAAAAGGTTATATATAATCTTAAGGAAGGAAGGAAGGAAGGAAGGAAGGCAGGAAGGAAGGAAGGAAGGAAGGCAGGAAGGAAGGAAGGGGTTTTGTTTTCCTTGGTTTACTAGAGAAAAACATCAAACTTGGTGAAAAATTGAGATATTTGGTAATAGGGAGAATGTGAAATTGTGCCATATTGAATTCTAGAGGATGGAAGGGTAGATGGATGGATTGATGGATTGATGATAGATAGATAGATAGATAGATAGATAGATAGATAGATAGATAGATAGATAGATAGATGTAAGTAAATTTATTACAGCCATAGGCCGGAACAAATTAAAAAAACACTCAGTAAATATACAATTAAAAATTCAAGAATAAAATAATACATATCAAATAAAATCTATGATAAAAACCAATTATCTATTATGTAACTTAAAATTAAAATACTACTGACATCAATCGTGTCTAGTACCTTTCCTATAATTAAAATACACGATCTCAACCAATAGGGTCTTTTCCTAATTTACATGCATGGAGAATCGTCAAGTATGTGAGTAAATGTATTTTTCCCATAACTCTTATATATATATCTCCAACAAGTTGGCATCAGTTAACATCTATAATTCGGTAACCAATTGTTTTCTTGTGGACATTGCAGCGACACAAAATTTTGCCACTGCACGTGTAGTAGCCGGATTTGAGTCTTGGAGGAGAAAATCTATGTAAAAGTCGTCTGTCCTCCCTGGCAATCTCACTAGTAAGGGGAGGATAGATAGATAGATAGATAGATAGATAGATAGATAGATAGATAGATAGATAGATAGATGGATGGATGGATGGATGGATGGATGGATGGATGGATGATAGGTTTTAAACCTTGAATGGGATTACTAAATGGGAACACTAAAAATACAATATGTGTTGTCAGTCTGGTTTCCTTTTGTGCCACCCAATGTCTACCTTCTCAAATTTCCATTATTTATGAGTGCAGAATGAATTTGCATTTTTGCAACATTTTTTGTAATCAGTGCTTGAAGGCAAACAGAATGGTTTATAACAATCAGGAAAACTTCTGTGGTGGAGTTCCAGAATCAATGGGCCTTCTGTGAGCCTTCTGCTCATATTCAAGCCCACTACAAACCATCCAATTCAAGAAAATCTGACCAGATATTTTGAGAATGCAACTAGTATGAATGATTCCATCTCTCATGCATATGTTGCTTGTACTCTGTTTGGGAATTGACTGAATGTAGTGTTCCAAAGTACTGGTGGTTCTCGACTTTTGTCCAATCATTTCATAACTAGTAGTATTAACTGTGAGAGGGATCTTGGAGTCCAAGTGGACAATCATTTAAATGTAAGCCAGCAGTGTGTTGCAGCTACCAAAAAAGCCAACACAGTTCTAAGCTGTATTAACAGAGGGGTAGAATAAAGACCACATGAAGTGTTAATATTACTTTATAATACCTTGGTAAGGCCACACTTGGAATATTGCATTCAGTTTTGATCACCATGATGTAAAAAAGATGCTGAGACTCTAGAAAGAGTGCAGAGAAGAGCAACAAAGATGATTAGGGGACTGGAGGCTAAAACATATGAAGAATGGTTGCTGTATATCTAGTTTAATGAAAAGAAGAACATGGTCTGACATGATAGCAGTGTTCTGATATCTCAGGCTGCCACAAAGAAGAAGGAGTCAAGCTATTCTCCAAAGCACCTGAGGGCAGGATAAGAAGCAAATGATGGAAACTAATCAAGGAGAGAAGCAACCCAGAACTAAGAAGAAATTTCCTGACAGAACAATTAATTGATGGGACAATTTGCCTCCAGAAGTTGTAAATGCTCCAACACAGGAAGTTTTTAAGAAGATATTGGACAATCATTTGTCTGAAATGGTGTAGGGTTTTCTGGCTAAGCAGGGGATTAGACTAGAAGACCTCCAAGGTCCCTTCCAACTCTGTTATTCTATTCTATTCTATTCTATTCTATTCTATTCTATTCTATTCTATTCTATTCTATTCTATTCTATTCTATTCTATTCCATTCCATTCCATTCCATTCCATTCCACTCCACTCCACTCCACTCCACTCTACTCTACTCTACTCTACTCTACTCTACTCTACTCAACTCTACTCTACTCTATTCCATTTCTAATGGATTTCCCCAGGACTACTTATGACCTGGATTCAAACTTTTTTTTTTTTATTGAAAGAGTTTTAAAAAACAAAAACATTTTCCCCCCTTTTTTCCCCCTCCCTCCCAAAAAACAAAACATTTTCCCCTTTTTCCCCTCCTCCCCCGGCTTCCCGGGTCAATCACAAGGTATTGTTATACATAAACCAAACATAGAATAAAGTTTTCCCTTCCCAATCCAAATAACCTCATCCAAAGCTTTTCGTCTCCCAACCCCTCCCATTACATAAAATAACTTTCTAATTATTCAAAGGCAATCTGATATTTCTTAATCTGATATCTGTTTTGTAGATAATCAATCCATTTTTCCATTCAATTAAATATCTTTCCTGCGTATTGTCTTTTAAAAGCTGAGATTTTAGCCATCTCAGCCAAATTAATAACTTTCAATATCCATTCTTCTATTGTAGGTATCTCTTCTTTCTTCCAGTATTGTCCAATCAACAGTCTTGCTGCTGTTATTAAATTCAGAATCAATTTAGTCTCAATCCCTGTACAATCCATTATAATTCCCAAAAGGAAAAATTGTGGCAGGAACTTTATCTTCTTCTTCAGTACATTTTGAATAATCCACCAAATTCTTATCCAAAAGACCTTAATTTTCTTGCAAGTCCACCAAATATGAAAATATGTAGCATCATCACAATCACACCTCCAACATTTCGCTTGGATATTAGGATACATACATGATAATTTTTTAGGATCTAAGTGCCATCTATAAAACATCTTATAAAAATTTTCCTTAAATTCTATGCTTGTGTAAACTTAACATTTCTAACCCAAATTTTCTCCCATGTTTCCAACATTATTGGTTCCTGAATATTCTGTGCCCATTTTATCATACAATCCTTTACCAAATCCTTTTCCGAATCTATTTCAAGCAACACATTATACAATCTCTTTATATGCTCCTGGGTCTGATTTCTAATTTGCTTCATTAAATTTTCCTCCTTTGCATTATACCAATTTTTGATCTTCTTTCCATCTAGCACTTATTTGCCCATATTGAAACCAAGTATAATTCCTCCTTCTTCATTTAATACCTGTAATGATTTTAATTGCAATCTACCTCCTTCAGCATACAAAAGTTCTTTATATGTAATCATTTCCTGTTTCTGTTCTATATTTATATTCTCTATTGCATGTCTAGGGCTCGCCCATAAAGGAATCTTGTAATCTAATTTATAGGAATATTTTTCCAGACCCATAAAGAGCACTTCTCAACACATGATTCTTAAAAGCCCTATCCACTTTTTTCATAAAATAAATCGCATGCCATCCATATAACAAGTCATAACCTTCTATATTCAAAATTCTTTCCTCTGTTAAGTTAAACCAGTCACTTATTACTGAAAGGGTTACTGCTTCATAATATAGTTTAAAGTTAGGCATTCTTAAACCACCTCTTTCCCGTGAATCCTGTATTATTTTCATTTTAACCTCGCCTTTTTACCCTGCCATATAAATTTATTAATCCCAATCTGCCAATCTTCCAAATTTTTATCCTTTTTAATTATAGGTATCATCTGGAACAGAAACAAAATCTAGGTAACACATTCATTTTAATAGCAATCCTTCCCAATAGGGATAACTGCAATTTCTTCCAGCCACTCATATCATTCTGAACTTTTGCCATAGCAAGTCATAATTATTCTTATAAAGTTTCTTGTTCGATGAGCTAATATAGACCCTAAATATTTAACCTTTTTTACTACCTCAAATCCTGTCATTTCCTCTAGTTTTTGTTTCTGTTGTATAGACATATTTTTAATTATCACTTTTGTTTTATTCTGATTTATTTTAAATCCTGATACCTTTCCATATTTATCAATTACTTCCAACAAAATCTACTTGAATTTATAGGATTCATTAACGTAACCACTACATCATCTGCAAAAGCTCTAACTTTGTACTCATATTGTCTAATCTTAATTCCCTCTATTTTCATTAATTCTCGTATTTTATCTAATAATGGTTCCAGAGTCAAAACAAACAATAATGGTGATAAGGGACATCCCTGTCTTGTTCCTTTCGCAATCTTAATAACTTCTGTCAAACTACCATTTACTATAATCTGTGCTGTTTGCTCTCCATAAATCGCTTTAATTATTCTAATAAAACAGTCTCCAAATTGCATTTTCTCTATTAATTTAAATAAAAAATCCCAATGCAATCGATCAAAGGCTTTCTCTGCATCCAAAAAAATAAGTGCTGCTGAAGTATTCTTCTTTTCCAAATATTCCAATATATTAATAATCTGTCTAACATTATTCCTCATCTGCCTCCCTTTTATAAAACCAGATTGATCAGTATGAATTCTTTGTTGTAAAACTAACATTAATCTATTTGCTATTATTTTTACAAAAATCTTATAATCATTATTTAAAAGTGAAATCGGCCTATAGTTACCAGGTTTAGAGCAGTCTTGCTCCTCTTTCGGTATCAGTGAAATAAAAGATGTTTTCCATGACGGGGGTATTCCACCCTAATTGTATCTGATTAAATAATTCTTTAAGTGGGCCTAATATTTCATCCTGTGTTTTTATAATAAGTTGCTGTAAGACCATCTGTACCAGGGTTTTCCCATTTTAATTGTTTAATTGCCTCCACTATTTCTCCAGTAGCTATCGGCCGTTCAGCTCCTCCTCTGTTCTAATGTTAGAATATTAACCTTATAATCTTTCAAATAATCATAAATGTCCCTATCCAATATTTTGTCTTTTGCATATAGTGCAGTATAAAATTCTGAGAATGCCTTTTAATTTTATCCTGTTGGTATATCTCTTTACCTTTATATTCTATTTTTGTATGACACGTGCTTTCTGTTTCTTCCTTAAATTATATGCCAACCATCTCCCAGGTTTATTTGCATTACAAAAGGTATTATGTTTAGCATATTGTATATTCGTTGCCACCTGGTCTGCCATTAACATATTAAATTGACTCTGTAATATTTTTATAGCCTCTTTAAGTTTATGATCTTGTGGGTTTTGAATTAATAACTGTTGCTTCCTTTGAATTTCTTCTTCCAAATATCTCGCTGCCTTTGTTTATTATTCCTTTGCCTGTTGTCCAAATAAAATCAATATCCTCTAATAAACGCTTTGCTCGCTTCCCACACAGTTCCTATAGGTGTCCCTTTGTACATATTAAAATCAAAAAATTCTTTTAACTGTTTCTTACAATAAGTTACATTATCCTCATATCTAAACAGATTTTCATTCAACCTCCATGTTCTACCACCTTTTTTCCCTTGTAATAATTCCATCCATACTGGGCTATGGTCAGTTAAACACCTCGGAAATATCTTCGTTTTCTTCACCCTAGAAAGCAAGTCATTAGAAATTAAAATAAAATCAATGCGTGAAAAAGATTGATGCCTATCAGAAAAAAAAGTAAAATCTCTCTCATCTGGATTCCGTAACCTCCATATATCTCTAAACTCAAAGTCTTCCATCATTTCAAAAAGATTTTGGTAATTTTGCATGTATAGGTATCTTCTTGGAGGAGGTTCTCTTATCCTTCTTGTATCAATTACTCCATTCCAGTCTCCTAATAAAATAAACGAACTATAATCCCAGAGGGTCAACCTCTCATGTAACATTTTGTAAAACTTTTCTTGTTGCTGATTAGGTGCATAAATACCTATCAACAAAGTCTTTTGCATCTATCACCAGTTCAATAGCAATAAATCTTCCTTGAATATCTGCCTCAATTAACTTAGCTGGTATATCCTTCCTGATATATACAACAATTCCATGCTTCTTTTCCAAAGCTGATGCAACAAAATGGTTACCCAATTTTGAATTAATTAAATATTTTTGGTCTGATAATTTTATATGTGTCTCTTGCAAACAAATCACATCATTTTTAAATTGTTTCAAGTAGTGAAATATTTTCCTTCTTTTCTGAGCTGAATTCAAGCCATTAACATTCCATGACAAGATTCTATTTGCCATTACTGGCCTCCTGAAGCTTTGAAGCAGACAACGAAGCTCCTCCTCCGGTATCTTCCGTCTAGCTCCTCCCACAGCTTCCATAATGGGATCCTGACTTTTACTTTGAGACTGTTGCTCTTCTTTACGCTTAAGGGCTCCTCTTGTCACCCTTTGCTCTTGTGGTTCCTCTAATACTGGCAGCAATAAAGGCTCTTGGATCACCACGCCTTCTTGAGTCTCTTGAAGTTTTCTATCACTTCTATTTCGACTTTCAAAACTGTAGAAAGAAAATCCTTTGCCTTTAAAACAGTGTCAATTCTATATCTCCTTCCTTGATAGAATAGTGTCAGTCCAACTGGCACCTCCCATCTGAATTGAATCTGATGTTTTTTAAGTTCTTGTGTAAAAAGCAAATTCCTTCCTGTCTCTTAACATCTTTGAAGGAATCTCTTTCAACACCTTCAACTCCTGTTCTCCAATTTTTAAAGTTGTCTGATATGAAACTTGCAGAATTTGATTTCTCATAGTCCTTTTCACAAAATAAACCACAATGTCCGAGGAAGCTTTCTCTGTCTTGCAATCCAAGAATTAACTCTATATATTTTATCAATTTGGTAAGCTACCTCTTGGGGTCCACTTCAATAAATTCAGCCAATGCTTCTGATATAATTTTTCTTAAGTCTTCCACGCTCTTCTTGCATACCACGAATTCTAAGAGCTCCTTCCATAAGTTTATATTGTAATATCACAACCTGATCTTCATTTTGATCCACTTTTTCTGAACACCTTTCATTTCGTCTTCTAAATGCTTATTTGACTGAGAGATCTGTTGCATTTCCACTTCCAATCCTTCAATTTTTTTACTCAGTCCTTGAACTGCCATAAGAATATCTTCTCTTATTTTTGCATTAAAATTCTCCATCATTTCTTTTGCCTATCTTCAGAAAGTTTTAATTGTTCTTTCAATATTTTCCTCAAGACTTGGTTCAGATCCCTTCTTCCAGAAGGCTTTAAAGGTTTAGCTGCCATTCTGTCTTCAAAAGAATCAGGAATTCAAACTTAATAACTCTCCTTCCTCCTTTCAGTATAAAAAAACTCCGTTTGTAACAATCCACAAGTAACGCTGCTTCATCGTACTAAAAAAATTTTACTTTCACTTTTAGACGCCATTTTAAAAGTCAATTAATCAAAGACAAAGAAAGGTTTCAAGTTTCAAAAAGGGAGTCGGTACTTGCCGTGCTGATTCTGCATCAAAGATCGAACGCTTGTGAAATTCCCGTCTGCTTGGAATATCAATCAATTTAATAAGTCCTCTAGAGCAGAAGCGACATTCCTCTCCTTTTTCCTGATAAAAACAGGAGCGTGCTGAAGTTGGAGGGAGTGGAATTCGGTGGGGTCATAAATCCAGGAAAATTCGCTCTTGAGAGCAAACCCCCTGTCAGACCTGCCACTCTTCCACAACTCTGATAAACTCTTTCACCCAGAGATTATGCTAAGCTCAGTGAACAGTGATTTATTTTCTGTTTCACTGACTTTTACAATCTTCTAACACGGAGTGCTCTGTTAGAGCACCCAGCAGGAGGGTGACGTCACTGGAGCCCCTGGATTCAAACTTTTGATGGCTGCCCCCTTCCAAGTTCATGTGCTTGCATGTTGGATGCTTGGCAACCAGCCCACATTTATGGCCATTTGCAGCATCCCATGGTCACGTGACCACAGTTTATGATGGGGTGGGATGTTTGGTAGAAACCAGCATTTATTTTTGGTTTCCACCAAAAAAATAGAGCCTATTGCAGACAATGGATTTGTTTAATGACCATGGTGTTTCACTTAACAACCACTGCAAAAAATATAATAAAAGCAGGCACAATCACATTATGACCTGCTTAATGGCCAGCATAATTTACAGACATAATTCCAGGCTCAGTTATATTCATAGGTTGAGGATTATTGTGATAGTATTAGAAAAATCCATAACTATGCCTATATTCAGTTGGGTAACTGATAAATATACCTCATGGGTTGCATTTTCAAGGAGGAGGTGGAGGAGGAGGAGGAGGAAGAAGAAGAGGAAGAGGAAGAGAAGGAGGAGGAGGAGGAGAAGGAGGAGGAGAGGGAGAGGAGGGAGGAGGAGGAGGAGGCAGTGGCAGCAGTATACTGAGATAAATTTTTCCAGAGCTAGCTAGTGATGACCAAAGCAAATGGCTCTTTTGCAGCCTACAAGTTGAAAATTATCCAAATGAATTATCTTCATAATCATTTCAAACAGGAAGCAAATGAGAAGAGATTACATTTTGTTCAGAGCAATTCCCTAATATAAGAAGTGAAATTCATCAAAGCAATTGTTAGCTATTGTTAAGAAAATTGCTAACATGATTGCTCAGTTCCATCCTCCGAGTTGTATTTTGCCTCACTGACTTTTTGATTCTGCAGTTTATGCAAACAGGCAGGGCCCGCAATTGCATTTAGCTTCACTGAATAGGCTTGATACCTATTTCCAAGCAGAAAATAAGGTTTATGTCTTGAGGACATACAGATATATGAAATTAGAGAACCAGCAGCTTAGGCCTCTCAGCTTATTCCCATCTATTTCTGCTTTAATAATGGCAGCTACTTCTCGGGGATACCATCCTATATTTTTTTTTAAGCAAGTGAATCTATTATTTCAGGGTTTTCAGTACAGTGCTTTTCTTTATTTCCATTTATACTCCTTTCTTCTTTATAGAATGAGAATGGTAGCATCTCTGTTTTTTTTTCTCTTTTGTTAGTATTGAGTTAATACCTTTCCTATTGTTTGCGATTTTGTGCACTTCAATGAAATCTTATGGTAGCTTCTTGTTCTGCAGGCTCAGCAGCTGATGCTCTTCTTTCAGCTAATCTCTACTGCTCTGGAATGCCATTTGTATTGTCCTTTATACTTAAACAAATAATCTCTCAATAAAAAGACAAGCAAAAATGCCCATGTACATATAGCTTCTGTAAAATGGCAGAGCTTCTTTGTAGTCTGTGGTTATTTTCCTACATTTGTTCCCTAGCAATAGCACTTAGACTCATATACCAGTTCACAGTGCTTTACAGCCCTCTCTAAGCAGTTTACAGAGTCATCCTATTGCCCCCAACAATCGGGGCCCTCATTTTACTGACCTCGGAAAGATGGAAGGCTGAGTCAACCTTGAGCTGGTCAGAATCGAACCGCCGGCAGTCAGCAGAATTAGCCTGCAATACTGCACTCTAACCACTGTGTCACTGTGGCATCCTGCATCTGGGATCATTCCAGGGTTTTTGTTCTGGTGATATTTTTTTGTGGGCGAGAAAATATATATTTTTGAAAATATTTATATTATTAGTGCTCAGCAGGTAAAAGAAGTGTGTGGCTTTAATTGCGAGATCGTGATGTCATTTTGACTTTTGGATACCTTCATCATCAAAAAAGGACAACAAAGAATGTTCTTTCTGCGCCAACTCAGGAAGCTCAAACTGCCCAATTCAGTTCTACAGAGGAATTATTGAGTCTGTCATTTGCACCTCCATAACTGTCTGGTTCGGTTCTGCAACCCAACAAGAAAAACACAGACTTCAGAGGATAATTAGAACTGCAGAAAAAATAATTGCTACCAACCTGCTTTCCATTGAGGACCTGTATACTGCACAAATCAAGAAGAGGGCCGTGAAAATATTTACAGATCCCTCACATCCAGGACATAAACTGTTTCAACTCCTACCCTCAAAACGACGCTATAGAGCACTGCACACCAGAACAACTAGACACAAGAACAGTTTTTTTCCCGAAGGCCATCACTCTGCTAAACAAATAATTCCCTCAACACTGTCAAACTATTTACTAAATCTGCACTACTATTAATCTTCTCATCATTCCCATCCCCAATCTCTTTCCACTTATGACTGTATGACTGTAACTTTGTTGCTGGCAATCCTTATGATTTATATTGATATATTGACCACCAATTGTGTTGTAAATGTTGTACCTTGATGAACGTATCTTTTCTTTTATGTACACTGAGAGCATATGCACCAAGACAAATTCCTTGTGTGTCCAATCACACTTGGCCAATAAAAAATTCTATTCTATTCTGTTCTATTCCTCCAGCAATAAGCTGGCTGTTAAGCAAAAGTATAAAGTCAAACATTTTTATAGTTTTCCCTATAGGATAATTTTCCCAAAATTTGAATTACCATATTTTTCGTACTATAGGATGCTTTGGACTATAAGACACACATTAGCTTTAGAGGAGGAAAACACAGAAATTTTTTTTTGCCTCCACTGCCTGTTCGCCGCTGCCTGTTCACTGCCACTGTGGCCCAGTCGCTTCCCCAGTGGCCCATTTGCTGCAGCCCATTCACCATTGCCACAAATCATTTGCTGTCGCGGTGGCCCATTCGCCACCATCCGTTTGCCGCCAATCTCCATGAACGGGGAGCAGCAATAGGCGGCCCAGCAATCTCTGCCACCTAGAACAGATGATCGGTGCTGCACCAACGCCTCTTCCCGCCACCTCAATATTCACTCGATAAGACGCACAGACATTTCCACCCACTTTGAGGAGTGGGGAGTGCATTGTATAGTCTCAAAAATACGGTAATCTTTAATTTGTTGGAGAATTTTTGAGTTGATAGTTGCCTTAATTTTAAAAGAGGTACTGTACATTAAGATCTCTTTGTTTCTTTCCCTTATTTCTTATAAACAGGAAAAGATGGTCAGAAGGCAAAAATGTTTGGTTTGGATGCCCAGAATATTGAAACCAAATGTACAGTATATACTGTATATAAAAGAAGAAAATCTTTCAGCAAAATATAGCTTTACTCTACCAAGTTCTGTTATACCTTTTACATCACAAAATCTAAAAGCAACAATGAAAGTTTGTAATGCCCCACTAAAAATACATGTTTTCCCTTAAATGCCTTCTATATTTCTCCTATAGTTATCTCTCTCAAGATGGCCATTTGTACTTCTAAAACTTTATTTTATGACAACCAAAGCAACATGCAATTTGAGAAGAAAATCCTTGAAAACAGTCATCTCATACGAACCTAAGCAGTTTTCTCTCTCTCTTTGTGCTCAAATGGAACACCCATTTTGCCTCTGTATAGAAATATATAGTAAAGAAAGCATTCTATGAGCCAATCCCTTCAGTTTCTGCATCTGTTTCCAGCTATTACCAGCCCAAAAGAGATGGTAATAAAGGAATCTGCTTCTCTTTAACTGCACAGATGGAACTCTTTTTTGTAGAATGTAGAAGTGCAGTTTGAAAGAAAGTGAGGACTCAACCGGAGATAGGTTTTCAAAGCAGAGAAGCATTATAGAAAACTTCACCAAAAAAAAAAAAATGTTCTTCTCACTTCCTTCTCCATAATGTTTATCAGTATTCAGTTTCTCCTGGAAGAAGATCAGTAAATTTTATTTCCATTTGGTATCATTTGAGCACTCCAGCAATCAATCACTCAGTTAACATTGCAGGAGAATTTTAGACAGCTAGTGGTCTTAGGTTATTAAATGGAATGGCTCAGCCTCACATTATATACAATAACAACAATATGGAAATATTTTGCTGCTGCCTACTTCTGGAATGTTTTTTTTTTAATTCCCCATTTTAGCCTAAAGCTGTGATATTGTGGGTCTAGTAATGTCCCATCAAGTCACTTCCAAATCTGGGCAAGATCAGTTTATGACATAGATCCATCCCAGTGGTGGGTTTCAAATTTTTTTACTACCAGTTCTCTGGGTGTGGCTTGATGGGTGTGGCATGGCTTGGTAGGTGTGACTTGGTGGGCATGGCAGGGAAAGGATACTGGAAAATCTCCATTCCCACCCCACTCCAGGGGAAGGTTCTTGCAAAATCCCCATTTCCTCCCGATCAGCTGGGACTCGGGAGGCAGAGAATAGATGGGGGTGGGACCAGTCAGAGGTGGTATTTGCCAGTTCTCTGAGCTACTCAAAATTTCCATTACCGGTTCTCCAGAACTGGTCAGAACCTACTGAAACCCATTTCTGATCCACCCCTGAACCCCTCTGCAGATGTGAGTTCAGAAGAGGGTGAATTTGAGTCTGCAGATGAAAGTGTGGGACTGAATATTGAACAGGATCGGGACTAGCCTGATGAGCATCCTCAGCTGGGTCATCAGGCTGAGTCTGAGGATGTCAAGCTGCAGATGCAGCAAACTGGCCAGGAGTCTCCAGGCAGGACTGGAAGCAGCTTCTGCCCATTATCAATGAGGAGGAGGTGGAGTCCACACCTCCTCCTGATCCAAGTAAAGGTAGAGCAGAGAGGAGACAGGCACAACGCCAGTCAGCTAGGCTACTTATGAGAAGGAAACATCACAACTCATGAGGGGTTGCACTGGCATTGCCTACTTAACCTTTATTTATTTAGTTTTTATTTATTTATCTATTTGTCATAACAGCATACATAAGCATAAGCATGAAGCAACTATATAACATATAAGTATAAGCATGTAATAACTATATCAATTGGATATAATGAAAGGAAACAGTAGGACAGGAATGGTAGGCACTCTTGTGCTCTTATGCACGCCCCTTATAGATGTCCTAGGAATGGGGTGAGGTCAATAGTAGACAGTTTTTGGTTCAAGATTTGGGGATTTTAAGTAGAGACCACAGAGTCAGGTAGTGTGTTCCAAGTATTAATAACTCTGTTACTGAATACTCTGTTACTGAAATACTCTGTTACTATTTTCTGCAATCAAGATTGAAGCGGTTAACATTAAGTTTAAATCTATTGTTTGCTCTTGTATTGTTGTGATTGAAGCTGAAGTAGTCTTCAACAGGAAGGACATTGCAATAGATGATTCTATGAGTTAAGCACAGATCCTGTCGAAGGCGGCGGAGTTCTAAGTTTTCTAAACCCAAGATTTCAAGTCTGGTGGCATAAGGTATTTTGTTGTATTCAGAGGAGTGGAGAACTCTTCTTGTAAAATATTTCTGGACACGTTCAATTGTATTGATGTCTGAAATGTGGTGTGGGTTCCAGACAGGTGAGCTGTATTCAAGAATTGGTCTAGCAAATGTTTTGTAAGCTCTGGTTAGTAGTGTAGTTAGTAGTGTCCTGAGGACTTGAGTGTTGCTGGAGCAACATGCCCAGTTCTGTTCCTTATTTTCTTGTGCATTGTATCCTGGCCAGTTCGACTCCTGGACTGCTTTTCTGGACTTCTTGTGTGCCTATTGGTCTCAGTTACCCAGTGGCTCTTGCTGTACTGAGCTTAGAATTTGGACCTCTGCAACAGGGCTGCTGTCCAAGGACCGGTTTTGGGAGTGGGGTTTAATAAACACCTGTAGAACTCTTGCCATATATGTGTATCTTGGAAGGAGGAGAGGAGCAGCATAGTTTGGTGCAGTGGTTAAGGTACTGGCCCTTATCCACTCTCTTAGGCCTAAAAGACAGGTTGGTGACTTTAAATTGTTGTAGGGAAAACAGGAGGTCTTAGCCAGTGGTGAAATCTGAACCGGTTCACTACCGGTTCGATGGCTGCACATGCGCACCATGCACCAAATGAAAGCAGTGCTCGCCAAAAGGAAGCATGTGGTAAGTAGAACAGTGTGCACGGAGAAGGGGGTGATCAGCTGTGGCACACAATCTTTTTTTTTTACTTTTAAAAGTGTTTTTTTTTTACAACTTATTCGGCTGAAGAGGTTGTAGAAAAAATGCTTTTAAAAGGTAAAAAAAGAGGCTCTGACGATTGCGTGGCTCAGCTGGGCATGGGCTGGGGGGGAGGGCAGGGATTTTTGCTACAGGTTCTCTGAACTACCCGCCGCCATCGCTACTGGATCGGCCAATCCAGTCCGAACTGGGAGCATTTCACCCCTGGTCTTAGCATTAAGTACACTGCTTTGAGTTGTACAAAATAAAGGTGGGATGTAAGCATTAACCACATTATTTTCAGCAGCGTCCGCAAGCTTTCGCTGTTTTCATCAGGATGACCAAAGCATGGCTGCAGCATCTTACACACCCCACCTCTTTGGGGGCATACAAGCAATATAATGACACTATGTGGGGGGAGAGCAGGACTTTTGTTACCACAGCACTGCTTATAACAATCTATCTCTCCTTGAACAGGTATTGCCACCTATTGCGGGTTTATAAATATAGATATAGAAGATATGATATAGTTACAGATAGTCGTAGCTTTCTGAAGCCTTGTTCAGCAACTATTACAACAACACTGAAAAAGGAGATTTATGACAGATCTTTGAAGTTGCAGCTTTGAAGTTGCAGACATCACAATGTCCTGTGATCATGATTTAGGTGTTTGACAAGTGTTTACAATGTTCACAGCATCCCATGGTCACATGATTTCCATTTGTGACCTTCACAGCCAGCTTCTGACAAGCAAGGTCAAGGGAGAAACCAGTAGGAAGTCGTAAGTCAATGATGTTAAGCTTAATCTCAGATGATTCACATAACAATTGCAACCAGAACTGATGAACTGACATCATAAATTGGGTGAGGTCATCTTGACGTCACTTAGTGATGGAGTTTCCGATTCCAAATGAAGTCAGTAAGTGAGGACTACTTGTATGTTAATAGGATTTTTTAAAACTTTATGGGGTACAATCTTAGTGGAGAATAAGAACGTGGCATTTGATTTAAGTACCTGGGAGAGAATCTGTATTTTTTTTTGTTTTAATTTATCTTTCCTTTTTGTACTTAGAGTTATATGTATTATGTTTGTATTATTTGTATGCAAAATAAAAAAAATATTATATATAAATAAAAAAAATATCTGGGAGAAAGACAGAGGCTATGGGCAAACATCTTAAGGGAAATTTAGGTAATCAAAACTTTCATAAAATGGGAGCAAGATTAGGCCTAAGTGATGTTTAAAATGGCTATGTAAGAACAAATATCTTTGATTTAAAACATACTGTATATGGAGGACAGATACCATAAAACAAAGAGGACCAGATAGATGTGGAGAGAGAGAGAGAGAGAGAAAGAGAAAGAGAGAGAGAGAGACCATAGGAGACCTAAGGCCAATTATCAAACAACCTCAATACATACTTGAGAAGAAAAAGAATGAGAAGGTATGAGAAGAGCTTGTGATGAAAAGAACTTACATAACTAGTGCTGTTGGGTGGCCAGTGAGTGCAATATGATTTAGAAAAATCTAATATAGTGAAATCCTACTTTAGGAAAGTAGGTCTTGGATCTAAGAAACATGGTGGGAACTTTAGGTGAGAATCATGAGAAGATGCACTCCTTATTGGAATTATGTTTGTATAGAAAGAAATAAGAATCTATCCTTGTGAGATGAACCATTATGTAAATCTTGAGGTGTAACCCTTGGTTATTTTCAAAGACATTTTAATAAACTCATTGAGGTTATAGTATTCCTAATAATGCGTCTGAAATCCATTCAGATTATCTCTTGCTAATTCCAGACTTGCTAGCTAGAAAAGAGTTTTCTTCACTCTTTCTAAACAATAATATTCTTGTTGAAATTTGAGATATTTTGCCACTAAGACATTTTGACTTAAAATTAAACTCCCCATAAACAATCCAGAGAAGAAGTTTGTTGTATTTCATTCTGTGAAGGAATATAGACCTGATCTTGGGAATGGGGTAGGAATTAGTCAATATTAAGGGAGAACTTTCGGAAAAGATTACTCAGTTCCAATCAGTCATACTAAGTTGAACATATCAGGAAAATAATTCCACAGGAAAGCTAAAACTAGCTCTTTCATCAAAATTAGCTTTGATAAGAGAATCTTTCAGGCGTAATTATTATGCATCTCCTCTGACTTCTTATATTCCAGTGAATTAGGGAGGCAACTATCTGGGCAACTTCCAAATGTTCTTATTGCTCTAGACATAGTTTTTACATATTTCCACCAAGGTCTTCTTCTTTACTGTTTATTGTTCTGTGTTTGGCATCTATTCTTTCCCACATTTCCCTCAGGTTCTACTGGACGGGGAAGAGTAATTTGAACATATTCTGGATTCTAGATTCAAGGGGGAATATTTAGAGTATCTTATTTACTGGAAAATTTACACTAAATTGAAGAACCATGGGACATCAAATGATGCCCATGTTCCATCAAAAGTAAGGTTCTATATTTAGGCAAGAAAAACAAAATGCACAGGTACTGTATATGTGGTACCTTGCTCAACAGTAGTAACTGTGAGAGAGATCTTGGAATCCTAGTAGACAAACATTTAAATATGAGCCAGCAGCGTGCAGAGGCTGCCAAAAAAGCCAACACAGTCCTAGGCTGCATAAACATGGATAGAACCAAGATCACGTGAACTGTTAATACCACTTTACAATGCCTTGGTAAGGCCACACTTGGAATATTGCAACCAGTTTTGGTCGCCATGATATAAAAAAGATGTTGAGACTCTAGAAAGAATGCAGAGAAGAGCAACAAAGATGATTAGGGGACTGGTGGCTAAAACACATGAAGAGCGGTTGCAGGAACTGGGTATGTCTAGTTTGATGAAAAGAAGGACTAGGGGTGAAATGATAGCAGTGTTCCACTATCTCAGGGGCTGCCACAAAGAAGAGGGAGTCAAGCTATTCTCCAAAGCACCTGAGGGTAGGACAAAAAGCAATGGGTGGAAACTAAGGAGAAATTTCCTGACAGTTAGAACAATTAATCAGTGGAACAACTTGCCTCCAGAGGTTGTGAATGCTCCAACACTGGAAGTTTTTAAGAAGATGTTGGATAACCATTTGTCTGCAGTGGTGCAGGGTTTCCTGCCTAAGCAGGGGGTTGGACTAAAAGACCTCCAAGGCCCCTTCCAACTCTATTCTATTCTATTCCATCAGAAATGCCCAAGCCTCATTCCCAGGAACCACCATCACTGTTATTATTAATCACATTTAATCACTGTTGATAAACAATGGCCCCCAAGTCAAAATGTTGCTTCCTGCCAGTTTGGATCTTCCAATGGTGGTTGCAATGCAGCAAGAGGGGGAAAAAAGACTTTCCACATCTGGCTTCCTTTTCTCTTCCAGAGTTGTCTATTGACTTTGGAACATAGAATAGAATAGAATAGAATAGAATAGAATAGAATAGAATAGAATAGAATAGAATAGAATTTTTTATTATGATGATTTAAAGACAGTAGGGCTGGCCTTGGAGATGAGAAAAGAATGAGCAACCCATGAAGGGCGACTTTCAGAAAAGAATCTACAATCAGATGAAGAAGGAAGCCTGAGAGTAAAACTCAAAATAACCCTACCATGATTTTGTTTGGTATAAGATGGAGTAGAGAGACATTTTTGTCAAGCTTTCAGGGTTCTGTTATTCCACCCTATAAAAAAAAAAAAGTCTTTTAGGCATCTCTATTGTGCTTGTTTCTTGATTTTACCTGTTTCAAAGGACTGGCACTTCCTTCCCTCAAATATAGATTTATAGAAATAAGTACTAAATAAAAGCCTTGATAATACTTTTCTTTTTTCCCACTCTATCAGCTTTTTTATCATTTTCACCAGCCAAAATGGGTTTCTATCAAACCCAGGTAGATTTCTGGTACCATTCCCCCCCCCCCCCGGGACACACTATATTATTGGTATTTAAGTGCCTTTTCCTGCTTCATTGTTTTTGTATTTTAGGCTAGAATATTTAGAATTACCAGGCAAAATCAGTCACTAGGAGTTGACATCAGCATGCCAACAAAGCCATTGTTTTCTCTGTAAAATGAATTATTATATTCTTTATGCTTTTTTGTTTATTTTTTATTTTTTTTAATTTTTTTTGGAGGGGTAGAAACCAGACCTTTTGTGTATTTATTTTTATACTCACATGCTTTTATTTCTTCCCATTGTTTAGGAATATGAATGTTTTTCAAGTAACGATTTTTCCTACTTTCGCAGCTTTAAATACGAACTAATTTTCTCCATATTAACGAGTCGGTGATAGTTATTTCCCACTTAGCAAAGCCAACAATGCATAAATCTACAGTGTTGATGTCAGACTTTAATTAAAAGTTCCTATGGACCAGCTTCTAGCAATAGATGCATAATATAAAGGTTCGCAGGCATGTGGGGAAAGAAGATTTTCAGCAACCGGGTCTCTCTAAATTACAAAACAGGTTAATCATTCAGAGATTTTTAAATAAGTGGGAAAAATCGCCAGCATCCCTATAGCTAAATTCCCTATATTATACATAGTTTAGATGACAAATCCAGTTTTGCATTACCGACAGTAAATGTTGCAAAGAAAAAAAAATCTTTCACAAATCTAATTATAACTGTGCTATCACAATAACGTTCTAGCAAATCACATGTGCCATTGCTACCAGATGCTGCAGATTATTAGAGCTGAAATGAATAGTGGCTTTTCAGTTCGGAAATAGTTGTTGGGTTTTTTCCCCCCAAACTCCAAAATTCATACGAATACCTCTCTCCTTTGAGAATTTTTAAGAAGTCGTGTACATTTGCCAGAAGATATTGCCTTGAGCTGTATATAGTTACCTTCAACAATATTTCCTATGAGAGACAGTTGTCAAATGCAGAAAGGCAGTTTCTGTTGTGGTCCGTCAGCAGCCTGTGGAGCTGGCAATGGAGTCAGAAAGCAATGAGGCTGAGGAAGAACATAGGCCAGTCCTGGAGGCTGGGGAAGGCCCAGATGAGGGCTCTGCATCAGAGGCAAAGGTGGGGCCAGGGCCATCTGGGAGTGATGTGCAGACTCCGGAGCTACCAGAGGCAGAGGAACAGGAGGAGCTTGTTCCTAATGCACGCATGAGAAGAGCTGCCAGAAGGCAAGAGCAGCTAAAGCAAAGAGGACGACTCGGGAGTAGGGCCAAGAGATGATTGGGCCCTCCCATAAGACTTAAAAGATCAGCAATGGTGTTTGGGCTCTTTGCTGGAAAACAACATTGATAGCCTTGCTCCTTGTCTTGCTGCATTTATTTCTTATCGGCATCTTCTGCTTCTGAACTTTTGTCAAGAAAAGCCTTTGGCAGTTTGCCTAATTAGACCAAGGTTGGTGATAAGACTGAAGAATTGTGTTATGAAGAATTTGTTTTGATTTAGTTTGGACTATGCTGAGAATGACTTAATTCTCAGCTGTTCTAATAAAGTCTGTTTGTTTTTGAACTGATTGCATCTACTACTACTTACTTGGGCCTGGGTCATAACAGTTTCAGGTTAACACTGCAGGTCATGGCAGGTATTGAAGTTTGGATAATGGAATGGGACCATTCAATCTGTTGGCCTTATCCTAAAAGCAGTGTTCTGACCCAGCTCCCCAAATACGACAAACCCTCTGACGTGAACTCAAAAGATTCTTTTATTAGGAATGCCAGCAGTCCCATCAAAAAGTTTCTTTCGCAGGCTAACAAGTCTGGCTGGCCGGAAGATGAATAGTTGTCTGCTAAATCTATTCATCTCCACCCCCTGCCTTTTATCCCCAGAGCTAGGGTAGGGCCTCGCTAGCAGTGGCGACTCTTCCTACCCTAGGTTCAGCCCATAGCTTTCCACTGCTCTCCTCTCCTCTGCCTTCTGCGCAACCGTGCATCAGGCACTGGACCCAGCTGTTCCTCCTCATCCTCATCAGCCACCTCCAGACCTGGGAGCTGTTGACTTTCCATCTGATAGACAGCCCAGGCTCCGGCTCTGTCTCTATCTCTGACAGCTCCATTCCCCCTTCCCCCTTGGAGCTCCCAGGTTAACCTGATGCTGACCCTGAGTCCCATGCCTCCTCTTCCTCTGATTCGTCTGCAGGCTACAACAGGCAGACAGCATTTCTACTTCATACAGAAAGATCTCTTGGGTTGACATTGTGCATCATTTTTCATTACTTGACCAAAAGGCCTTCATGTTGTCAAATTATCTACTTTGTATTTTGGAGTGCAGAAGTTCAAGTAACCGCAGACATTGCTCATTGATCGGTATTCTGGCGTACCTTTATAGCTACCATAAATATTCTTATTTTGTTCATCTTGATGAGATGTTATCCAGTTGAAAAAGATATTTAGACTTTACTCTGACTTAACATGAACTTCAAGGCCAAAGCGGAATGGGGTAATTTGAGATTGTTTTTAGATCACTTAAGCCAGACAGCAGTGGTGTCCTACTCTTTCCTGGTGTCAATAATTCAAAACCTTTCATGGTGTTTTGTCTTTGATATGTAATTTGAGAATTCAGCATGCCGGATAAAAAAGATGGTATCACATGTCCAAAAAAGTGAACAGGACCTGTAAAATAATAGTTTCTGGTGCTTGCAAATTTATTGAAGTGATCTGGAGAAGAGAAGTATTGGACTCAGTGATTGACAGGTCTTTCCTTAAATCAGAATGTCCCTTGAAATAAGGTTAAAATCAATGCCTTCAATCACTGCATAAGTATGCAAATTGGACAAGAAGAAATAAAATTTTTAGTTTAACCATCTGCTCATTTATTCTTTTCCATCAGTTATTTTAGAATTGATAATAAGAAAGTTTGTGGATGTTTTGCCTTCCTTTATGACCTAAAGACTATATTTTCTTTTATGGAAATATTAATCTCTTGCATTGCTCTTCAGTTTTTACTTTCAACAGAAATATCAATTTATTCGTGAAGAAGCATAATAGAAGTATAATTATTCCTTGACGCCATCCCTTATTTTCAGATTTTAAAAAATCCCCTTTAACTATCTGCCTGCAAAATATGCAATAGATATTCCTTGCTTAAAAATATCCATTTTTCACTGCAACTATTGCAAAATTCATTATATGCTGGCCTGCACGAAAAAGTTCTGAGCACTTTTAAAAAAACATCAAGAGGCGTCATCTGACAACCAATTTCGATTAAATTTAATATGCTTATCTTCTAATAGCAATCTGTCTTTTCTATAAAAACACCATTGATTTTTTAATTCCTGTGAAAAACAAAATTATTATTGACACATTTTTTTTAAAAAAAAAACCTGTTTTAAAGGGGGATAGCATCAAAGCTATTTCCATGAAATTAGCCAGACTTCCTTGTCATCTAATATGGATTCCCTATGAATTAACTGCAAATTTCATCTCGTTCCCATAAAAGAAGCAACAGCTATTTATTTTTGTTCTCCTTATGCTGAGGAATGGAAAGAGGGAAACTTGACCTTGACAAATAGTGCTTTCAGCATCCATGTTTGCAAATTTGGATGAAATATATTTGCAATCAATACCAGAATAGTTAGGTAACCTCCAGTGTTATTTCTAACCCGGAAGCACTGATGGGTATTGCTATGTCATAACAGAGCTTGTGACTTGTTCTAATTTAGGGTTGAATTGATTTTTATTTCCCCTGACAGCTGCTTTTCCAAAACAAACAAACAAAACCCCAACCCCAAATAGGCTGTATTGTTGTTATTGTTGAAATTGATTGTTTCCACAAAATGCCTTTACACCTTACCAGAAACATGATATATTTATATACCGTTCAGTATGATGAAACATGCTTAGGTATATGGATCTACAACAACCTCCTGATGGATAACGTTAAAAGAAAGGCATATAACCTGGACATTTTATATTACCAATATTTCTGCTTAGCAAAATCTCAGCAGCAGAAAACCCCACATCCTTCCAACTCCCCTTTAATGTGTTGCTTTACATAGGAACTACTTTTAATCCGTGGTGGGATCCTCCCGGTTTAACAACCGGTTCAGTGATCGCGCGCGTGCACAGTTTGAAGAAATCTTCACTACCGAGTTTCTTTGGGGGAGAAACACAGCTGAGACGTAGCAATCTGCTCTGCGGCGCAAATCAGCTGAGAAGATAAAGGTAGGAAAAAGCACGGATGGGTGGGCCCATCTGATTGTCCAGGCGAGTTCGGTCCCAGCTGAGCTCCCGGTTCGCCCAAACTGGTCCAAACCGGTAGAATCCCACCCCTGCTTTTAATTTTACAGTAGGTTATGTCAGTAATACAGAGCAGAGAGGAAAACATGGAATTGCATGTTCTATTTATTTATTATACACACACACATATACAACTTACAGATGAGTTGAAGCTATTCAAAGTTTCAAAGGGATGCTTCGATCTGATTGAGCACAATTGCAACTCTATCCAGGGACTTGTTCTGAAGAAGGAGATTGAATCAGTTGTCACCATCCTAAATATGGGATCAAGGATGACCAATCCAGGACCAACTCTTGGGATCAAACGTTTATCTTAAACTCTTCATGATTGGAGCAGTTTTAAATTTCCCGACAATACAGGTAAAAGTATCAAAGGTATTACTGCTACTGCCTTTAAGAGTAGAAGAAACGGTGCTATGTTGTTCTAGTTATTATTGCCAGCCTTTTTCTTTATAGCTTGCCAGTCTTCCTGGTATTGTATCTCTCTGTGCCACCTGCCTCTGCTAATTAACTAACATAGAATACTGCCAACAAACCACAATTTTAAAACAACGGGTTCCAGCCACTGATGATCTTTCCCATGACAGGCCAAGCTTTCTAAGAAGCAGCGCAAACCCTCTTTCTCCCACACCGAAACTCAGTGATCAGAGTCAGCAACACCAGAGCAGTTCAGATCAAATCATTTTGCTATCAGATCTCAATTTGTAATCGTAGATCCAAACACGGGAGCCTAAAATCTTCATTCAAATCAAATCAAGAATGACTGAAGCAAACAAGAGTTTTGGGAGAAAATGGTTAAATTCTCTGTACTATAACTCCTCATGGAAATGACCAACTGGAAAAGCATCAAGATGGAGCTTTGGGGAAAAGTTATCATTTCCTTTTATTCAAGCAAATGGCCTGTAAAAATGGCTTGGAGGGGGTTGGGGGGTCACTGTTGCCTGAAAACTTGGCTAGGAAAGTATCAAGCTAAGACTTTAAGAAAAGATAGAATCTTATCTCTCATGTGCATCTATTTCTGTTCCAGCCTATCATGCTTATTAGAGGGAATAGATGGGACATTCGCAGAACACAATTTTTAATGGGGGCAGCCTAGCTTGGAGACGCTAAAGCGAAGACTGTGCAGCTTTCCAATGCTACTTTTATTAGCAAAATCTTCCTGGAAAGCTTATCAAACCAGATTTGTGAAACTTCAAATAGGAAGTTTGAATATAGTGTGAAATATTTTTTACACTTCTGGGACTAGGGACCTGTAAGTCATAATTCTAATAAGTATCTTTCACTCCTGAAAATAGCTAGCGTTAGGCCAGGTCCCACAAATTTGCTTTACACTCACAATTTTTTGCTTCTGAGGATAGGGGTCACAAGTTTGCTTGACTCCTGGGACTATAGGTGTTCTGTCCCCCTCGCCTCAGTCTGAGCGATGACTTAATTAGCCGGCACTATCAGCTCTGGCAGCAAACTAGCGAGCGTCTGCCAAGTGTCTCTGTTATCTCCCTTGATGCCGATGAGTCAAACAGTACTTCAGCTCTAGTCAAGCAGTTGATTTGCCTGCTACAAAGAGGCATAGCAGCCCTTGCTGCCTTTATATCCTGTGGGGTGTGGCTCCATGGCTCAGCACTTCCTAGGCCTGCCCCACCCCTGATTCTGTTGTTCCTGCCTCTCCTGCCTACGAAACCTAGGGTCCAGCCAGGCCTGATTGCCATCAACTGGATCTGGAAGCATGGCCTGGGGGGGGGGAAGAGTCAGGGGATGGAGGCCTTGGTATCTCCTCCACCATGCCTGCCTCTGGCTCCTGGAGCTGAGCCAGGGAAGCCGGTGCTCCCGAGATAAGTCCTGATGGTCCTTCCTCCTCACTTTCCAAGTCACTTTCTGGCAGGGGGCCCAGCTCGGGGGGCACAAACACAACAATAGGTCAAATGATGGCTAACCTTTTTCAGACTGAGTGCCCAAAGCGCACATGCACGAGCCCCCAAATGCAATGCGTGCATAGCCCCTGCACATGTGCCCCACCCGTGCATGTGTGCATGCCCCCCCACATTCCCCCACCCCACACACATGCGAGCACTCCCCCATGCCCTGCCCTCATGCATGCACAGCAGAGACCCGAAGACCAGATGGCCAGTGGGATGTGCGTCTACATGCGCAGCAGAGCTGAACTGGGGTGACAGCTCATGTGCCATCAGAGAGGGCCCTGTATGCCACCATCATGGCTATAGGTCATAGCTAGCATTAGGCTGGACCCACAATTTGTTTTATTCCTTCAGATCATAGGGAATCATTGCTTATATAAACAGTACATGTAGGTCACACTTATGCTCGCCAAACTTAAAGAAGACATGTCTGAACTGACATGTGTCAGTTAAGAAAACAATCAGAGGTTGGAAGGTGGAGTCGTAATTTTTTAAAAAAATCTTATTGGGATGGAATGTGCACCTGCAACTCAGAACTTTCATAGGTGTCCCAGATTAAGAGATTCTGAGCTGAAAGGGGGAGGCGGGAAGAGATTCAGGATAGCACCCAGTGGTGAAATTCCACTTTTTTTACTACCGGTTCTGTGATTGTGGCTTGGTGGCCGTGGTATGCCTTGGTGGGTGTGACTTAGTGGGCGTGGCAGGGGAAGGATGCTGCAAAATCCCCATTCCCTCCCCACTCCTGGGGGAAGGATATTGCAAAATCTCCATTCCCACCTCACTCTGGGGCCAGCCAGAGGTGGTATTTGCTGGTTCTCCGAACTATTCAAAATTTCCGCAACCGGTTCTCAAGAACCTGTCAGAACCTGTGGGATTTCACCCCTGGTAGCACCACCCTAGAATCTCTCAGAATATATCTAGTAGTTTAGAAAGTTACAACTTTAGTTTGGCAAAATTCCTGTCTATTAAGTGGAAACCACATAAAGTATTGGAACTTGATTGAATTTAACTGCCTTGTCTCTGTGCTTCAGCCTCATCATTGGTTTCGCAAATTCTGGAAGTTATATCTTTTCCAGTGAGCCATGTAAAGCTGCCTGTGTATCTATATAAGACCCAATCTCATGAGGTCAAACCTTCATATTGGTCTAGCCAGGAAGGAAGCTGGACCTCCTTGACATTACAGGTAGTCCTTGACTTACAACAGTTCATTTAGTGAGTGTTCAAAATTACAACAGCACTGAAAAAAGTTTCTTATGACCATTTTTAACACTTACAACCGTTGCAGCGTCCCCATGGTCTTATATGATTGACATTTGGATGCTTGACAACTGATTCACATTCATGATTGTTGCAATGTCCTGGGGTCATGTGATCACCTTCTGACAAGCTTCTGACCAGCAAAGTCAACGGGGAAACCAGATTCACTTAACATCCGTGTTGCTAATTTAACAACTGCAGTGATTCGTTAACAAATGGGGCAAGAAAAGTCATAAAATGGGTCAAGACTCGCTTAAAAAATTTCTCACTTCACAGCATAAATTTTGGGCTCCACTGTGGTCGTAAGTTGAGGACTACCTGTATTGCTCTTAGAATCCCTACCCTATGAAAGGATCCTTTTGAATAAATGTAGCCCATATCAGACATAATACATAAAAATGAGATGACAGATGTAAGTATGGTAACATCATTACAGAAGGATGTGTTGAACACAATGTAATGGGCCTGTTGAACCCTAGCAAAAATCCCAGTATTAATATCCACTGTCCTTTTAAACTGAAGTAACTTTTAACATTAAAAGACTTTGAAATTAAATTTTAAAATTAAAAGACACTTGCTCCTGGGGAGGAAAGCTATGGCAAACCTAGACAGCATACTAAAAAGCAGAGACATCACCCTGCCAACAAAAATGCGTATAGTCAAAGCTATGGTTTTCCCAGTTGCAATGTATGGCTGTGAAAGTTGGACCATGAGAAAGGCTGAGTGCCGAAGAATTGAAGCCTTTGAACGATGGTTGAAAACTTTGAACACTCTTCATATTACACATTAATGATCTCTGTGACATATTACAAGTAATTGTGTTCTCTTTGCTGACGATGTCAAGTTATTTAAAACCACCAACAATACAGCTATCCTCCAAAAAGACCTTGACTTTTTATCTGAATGGTCTAAAACTTGGCAACTCCAAATCTCAACCACCAAATGCTCAGTCTTATATATTGGAAAAAAGAACCTAAATACTAAGTACAAGCTTGATGGACATTACCTTACTGATGACCCCCACCCTGTTAAAGATCTTGGAGTTTTCATATCAAATAATCTAAGTGCCAAAGCCCACTGTAACTACATCGCAAAAAAGGCCTTAAAAGTTGTAAACCTAATCTTGCGTAGCTTCTTCTCCAAAAACACTACACTACTAACCAGAGCATATAAAACATTTGCTAGATAAATTCTTGAATACAGCTCGACTGTTTGGAGCCCATACCACATTTCTGACATCAATACAATTGAACGTGTCCAGAAATATTTTACAAGAAGAGTTCTCCACTCCTCTGATTACAACAAAATACCTTATGCCACCAGACTTGAAATCCTGGGTTTAGAAAATTTAGAACTCCGCCGCCTTTGACATGACCTGAGTTTAACTCATAGAATCATTTATTACAATGTCCTTCCTGTCGAAGACTATTTCAGCTTCAATTGCAACAATACACAGTAGATTTAAGCTTAATGTTAACCGCTCCAATCTTGATTGCAGAAAATATGACTTCAGTAACAGAGTTGTTAATGCTTGGAATACACTACCTGACTCTGTGGTCTCTTCCCAAAATCCCCAAAGCTTCAACCAAAAACTGTCTACTATTGACCTCACCCCATTCCTAAGAGGTCTGTAAGGGGCGTGCATAAGAGCATAAGCATGCCTACCGTTCCTGTCCTATTGTTTCCTTTCATTATATCCAATTAATATAGTTATTACATACTCATACTTATATATATGCTTATATATTGTATAGTTATTTCATGCTTATGCTTATATATACTGTGTGACAAAAAAAAAAAAAATAGAGCACAGGAAGGCCTGGAGAAACGTTGTCCATGGAGTTGCAATGCGTTGGACACGACTTTGCAACTAACAACAAACATTTAACAGCAGGTTGTTCGCAATAGTAAGAGGCAGTAAAGCCAAATGCATTCTTGGATTTTTCTTTCAGATAAAGTTCTAATCAATCATGGCTTTTTTTCTTTAAAATGCTTCTTTACTTTGCTTGTCACTTTGTCTCTCACATGCACAGACATAATGTACCATGTACACATATACCCATACTGTCCTCATTTATTCTTGGTCAGTGCAATTATAATGGTCTCCCAGTGTTATCGTAGTCCGCTTCCCATTTGTCTTTTGCCTTTATGCTTCTAATTTGTTGAGACATGATATGTTGGAATTGCTTCAGTCGATTCACAGGGGGCTTGAACTTCACCAGGCAAATCCCTGATGAACTCATTGTGTTTGCCTATTAGCCTGGTTCCTTGTCTGAGTGCGAATGCTCCCGTGCATAAGGTGACCGAAACTAAGACAAAACACTTTCTCCGGAGGCTCACTGCATTACATCAGCAGGGAATACAACATGCTCCCAAGGCCCTATGATTATATCCAGATATTGTTTGAAACATTCTTATTTCAATTACAAATTATTCTAAAATCATAATTTCAGATACCTATATTGTCTTCTCCCTCTCAGCCTGTAAGATGTGACCCATAGGGACGGCAATCAAACCCCGATCTTATACAGTACATAATGTCAGTAACTAGGGATGTGCATTGGTCACTGCTATTCAATTTTATGTTCAGTAGTCCCTGCTCAAGCAAATACATCACCCAGCTCTCTGTCCCCCTAAAGCAGTGTAATGTATTTGAATTTTAGGAGGGAAATTTGGGCGGGAAAATGCACGTTACTGATTGGCTGATGCCTCAGCCAAAATACTATTTAAAGAGGGGTTTTTGCCTGTTGGCTTTTGCTGGGATCACAATAAACCAAAGAGCTGTTGTCACTTGTATCGGGGGTTGTCTGTTATGGGGGGATAGAGTTGTTATTCCGGAGAAATTACGAGGGCATCTGTTGGAACTATTGCATGTGGGCCACCCGGGGATTGTAAGGATGAAAAGCCTAGCGAGAAGTTACGTGTGGTGGCCACAAATGGATAAAGACATTAGCGACCAGGTAGGGAAATGCCAAGCATGTCAAGAATCAAGGCCACTACCCCCAACAGCCCCCATAAGGGATTGGGAGAAACCCCAGGGTCCTTGGTCCAGGATCCATATAGATTTTCCCGGGCCGTTCCATGGGCAGACCTTCTTAATTGTGGTAGATGCCTACTCGAAGTGGTTAGAAATTTTACTCATGAAAACCACAACAGCGGAAGCTGTAATCACAGTATTGAGACATCTATTTGTGACACACGGGTTGCCCGACACTCTAGTGTCCGATAATGGCCCACAATTCACAGCCACCCAGTTTGAGGGGTACTTGGCAGAAGAGGGCATCCGACATGTCCTCTCAGCGCCTTTCCACCCGTTTCGTACGCAGTGCCAAGGAAGCGCTATCTAGAATTAGCCCAGGAGATTGGCAATCCAAAATTGATACCTTCCTGGCAGTCCAACATAGAACTCCCTGTGTGACCACCGGCCGCAGCCCATCGGAGTTATTAATGGGTAGAAGACTCCGGTGCCCCCTAGATCGGTTAAACCCAACATACTCCCCTGATGGGTACCAAAGCACAAAGGGAAGAACCAGAACAATGACAACAGGTGACCCGGTATGGGCACATAACTATAGTGAGGGCCCAGCGTGGCTAAAGGGAACAATTGTAGGAGTAACGGGCCCAAAGTCATACATAGTGGACATGGGGGATGGCCGAGTGTGGAGATGCCACATAGATCAATTACGAAAAAGAATACAAAACAATCCAGAAACCAAACAGCCAGACCCTGACTACCCAATATTTGAACCAACAGCTAACTCAACCCCGAGGCGATCGGAGGATTTAGCTGAGTCTGAAGAAGTCCAGCGACGCCAACCGGCTCCTCCGGAGGACAGCAGGGACGACTCTGCCAATAATCCAGGGCCGGATGGCCCAGAGGAGGAGCTGGGAGGAACAAACAGTCCCTCCGACCAGCTCGATTCACTCCCAGGGAATGAATTGCGCAGGTCAGAGTTAGGAGACGCCCTGTCTACCTGCATGACTACGTGGAAAAATAACATGCAAATGTTATGCAAAAATTATGTAAATATGGTACAATGTGTTCTGGGAGGGGAGGAGTGTAATGTATTTGAATTTTAGGAGGGAAATTTGGGCGGGAAAATGCACGTTGCTGATTGGCTGATGCCTCAGCCAAAATACTATTTAAAGAGGGGTTTTTGCCTGTTGGCTTTTGCTGGGATCACAATAAACCAAAGAGCTGTTGTCACTTGTATCGTCTCCTGCCTCTTCATTGCCCGAACTTAACAAGTAGCTTATAAGCTGCTTCCATTTTAGAATAGGATTCTTTATTGGCCAAGTGTGATTGGACACACAAGGAATTTGTCTTTGGTGCATCTGCTCTCAGTGTGCATAAAAAGACAAGATACACTCATCAAGAATCACAAGGCACAACACCCAGTGACAGTCATAAGGTACAATAAGCAATCAAATCATACTAGGAAATGTTAAATGATAATGATGGAGTGACTATATCTTAAATTCAAATTGATTTTAGGAGAGCACTGGAGGCACTTTGCCTATTTCTGAGCTGACAATGGCCTGCAAATTAACTACCAGAACACAAAGATTGTGGTATTTGTCAGAGACCAGGATGACGAAACTGGGTATGTTGAGGATAACATGATCAGGCAAAGTGTTTTAAATACCTTGACATATTTTTCCATGCCTCAGGCTAAAGGAAGGCTCAGCAGAGAAGTGATGTAGCAACCTGGAGATTTTATGTTCAAAAGGAAGAGAATTTCTGCTGCCTTCAAATTATTTGCATCAATTGCTCTGTGGGGCACATTTATCTTCATTATCTAACTACAGTTTCCTGGAACTGGAATTTGCACAATCCAAGATTTGGAAAGTACCGTATTTTTCCGTGTGTAAGTTTCTACTTTTTCTTAAAAATATTTACTTGAAAATGAAGGAACGTCTTATAGACAGGAGGCCAAGAGGAGAAGGTAGTGGTGAAATCCAATTTTTTTTACTACTGGTTCTGTGGGCATGGCTTGGTGGGCGTGGCAGGGGAAGGATACTGCAAAATCCCCATTCCCACCCCACTCCTGGGGGAAGGATACTGCAAAATCTCCATTCCCACCCCACTCCTGGGGGAAAGAATACTGCAAAATCTGCATTCTCTTCCCACTCCTGGGGGAAAGGATACTGCAAAATCTCCATTCCCACCCCACTCCTGGGGGAAAGGATACTGCAAAATCTCCATTCCCACCCCACTCTGGGGCCTGCCAGAGGTGATATTTTCCAGTTCTCCGAACTACTCAAAATTTCCGCTACCGGTTCTCCAGAACCTGTCAGTACCTGCTGGATTTCACCCCTGGGAGAAGGCGTGGCCCATCCCCTTCCTCCAGGTATGCCAGATGAGCCTTTACCTTATATGCAGCTCTATCATTCCTCTCTATTGCAGTTGTTTCCTGTATCAGGTTGCCGCTCTAGGTTTCATCTCTATTGTTCCTGTGATGCATTTCCTGTTCTTGTATTACTCACTCTCTAATTAGATAGCTTCTGCACAGTGATGGCTTGTAGTGTGCTTACTTACTCTACATGAAGCATGGGGAGTTTTCCTATACATGGGGCCATCTTATAGATGGAAAAAATAGGGTAGTGTTCAGAGTTGAGGTGCCTATGGCAGAGATTCAAATGTGGTATAAGTAATTTTTAATTTCTGGGGGAAAAAACGTATGCCCCAATGAACTAGGAGTTCTAGTGGAGCAGTGAGTAGAATGCAGTATTGCAGGCTAGCTCTGCCCACAGCCAGGAGTTCGATCCAGATCAGCTCAAGTTTGACTCAGCCTTCTATCCTTCTAAGCCCAAAATAATGAGGAGCTGGATTGTTGGAGGCAATATGCTAACATTTGTAAATCACTCAGAGAGTGCCCTAAAGCAGGGGTCACCAACCTTTCGGACCTCAGGGACCACTATATTCATAATTTTAAATCCCGTGGACCACTAATATGATCTGCCTAATGACCGGCTGGATGGGCGTGGCTAGGTGCTCATGAGACTGGGCGGGTGTGGCCAACTCAATGTCATTCACATGGCCTCGCCAGACTCCCTTCCCCTTCCAGTCACTCCTTGCCTGCCCGCCTGGGCTCTTTAGGGCCCCAACAGGAAGCAGTTGTCGGAGATAAAAAGCCACCATGAGAAAGAGTTGGCAAAACAGTTGGCTCAGTTCAAATTGGATCTGACCGAGAAGGAGGCTCAGCAGAAGCACTTCACTGAGGACTAGGAGCATAGGCTTTCCAAACAGAGGGAAGACTTGTGGGAGTGCAAGGCCAGGTACTGGTGCCTGTTGGCTCAGCGGGCTGAGATGGTCAGCCAGTTCCAGGCCATGAGGCAGTCCCACTGGAACAAGGCCCTCCGGCTCTTTGCCACCAGCGGCGCTTCCCTCCAGCCTTCACCCAAAGCCCCACCCCAGGAGGCTGAAGCAGACCCCAAGTAGGAATTTCTGTCCCCCTCTGACCCACACAAGGGGGAGAGTCTCTGCAGCAACTCAACTGTTCATTACACGTATCCGGCCCAGGGGCCATAGCTTGAGGATCCCTGATTTAGTGCAATATAAAAAAATGCAAATAATTTTTCTGAGGACCACCAAAATTTGCTTGTGGACCACCAGTGGTCCATGGACCACCAGTTGGTGACCGCTGCCCTAAAGCACTATGGAGCAGTATATAAGTCTCATTGGTATTGGTATTGCAACTGGAACGCTTAATTCTTGAGCAGTATCTGTCTGTTTAGAAAAAAGCTGAAATATTTGGTGACATATGGTTTTTCTCCAAAAGTCATTCTATCTGTGCAATTGTTCAATGCCAATCTTAAGTAAGCAACTATGATTCTAAACCAATGACTTCTGGATATGGAAATGATTAATGATATAAAGTATATGACAGCTTCTAATGAACTTAAATATTGGACTCGGGTCTTAACATGGAACTGGATAATTATCTGACATTCAAATAATGCAGAACATTTTTTTGAACCCAGTTTCATGCATTGCCACCTATCTTGCTGATCTTTAGATTTCATATAAAAAGAGAGATGTATTCTTGGGTACAAATGAATGAACTAGCCATATCATACAACAGTGTGTTTTACAAAGACACGTGCATAAGTTTATATGGCTTGTTTTATGAAAATTACCAGGCTATCTGGATGACTTCTTTAACTTCTCTTATTAGACCAGCACTCAAGATTTACTATTAATGTGCACCAAAATCTGTCCGCCACACATAAAGCCTGATCTAAGCAATCAGTAATTTGCTTTCAAATGGTCATTGTTTCCATTCTGCACATTCCATTGCACTATAATAATTTCTGCATTATTTTTACTTCATTAGAAGCTGCAGCAGTAGTGGGTTTCAATTTCGGCCACTATTTCGTGTGTGCGCATGCGTGCTCACACACGTGCGCAATGCTTCTTCACATGAGTGTGATGCTTCTGCACATGCACAGAGACATCCGGGTGGGTGGCTGGAACCCAATCTGGGACGAACTGGTAGTAACCCACCACTGAGCTGCAGCTACTACTCAGCTTCTGATTAAAAGATGTATTCTGCATGATTCTTTTAAACTAGATGCATTTACATTTTACAAACCTTAAGCTATTATTGTGTATGATCAACTGAAAAGTTTTATTAAATCCAGACATATTGCATACATATGCCTAAAATTGTGTTGCTGGGGTATATGTCCTATGTCCTACAATCTTTGGGATGAGGGTTAACAAAAGATCTAAGACAGGTCAGCAAATAAATTAAACATTTTCAGGTTTTCATGATGCCAACACTAACGCCCAAGGACATTTCTCCCCCCTTCCCGCGTTCTTCTTTTGGCTCAGATAATCTTCATGATGTATCAGTCTGACAAAAGTACATTCTTCAGGCAGTTAATAAGAACTACTAATAATATTTTGTTTTACAAGTAGTTGACACAGAAGTCATGGGTGTGCTTGTACTGAAGGTTGCTTTCAGAGTGTCTATGTGTGTGTCTGTATGTGTGCATCTATGTTTCACTTTGAGTTGTAAGCATACATAATGAGGTACTTGTCTTGTATCGACTGTGATTAATTGATATAAAAATATAATAGGTCTACTGACACATCCTTCGTTTTATCATATTGTTTCAAATTAAGAAAGGAAATGCTTAATTTTCCATTGTCTTTTAGAAATAAAACTTGCAAAGAAAGGGGTTCCACAATATAAATGTAAGGAAAACATTAATTTAGTTAATTTAGTTTAGTTTAGACATTCTAAATATTAGACAATTATTATTTTTATTTATTTATTTATTTGTCAAACACAACAATTTATATAAGTATAAGCAGTGGTGGGATTCAAGTAATTTAACAACCGGTTCTCTACCTTAATGATTTTTTCCAACAACCAGTTTGCCAAACTGCTCAGAAAGTTAACAACTGGTTCTCCCAAAGTGGTGCGAACTGGCTGAATCCTAAAGTGGTGCGAACTGGCTGAATCTGAGTATAAGCATAAAATAACCATACAAATTGGATACAACCAAAGGGAACATTAGGACAGGAATGGTAGGCACGCTGGTGCTCTTATGCACGCCCCATACAGACCTGTTAGGAATGGGGAGGGGTCAACAGTAGACAGTCTTTGGTTAAAGCTTTTGGGATTTTGGGAAGAGACCACAGAGTCAGGTAGTGCATTCCAGGCATTAACAACTCTGTAACTGAAGTCATATTTTCTACAATCAAGATTGGAGCAGTTTACTTTAAGTTTAAATCTATTGTGTGCTGGTGTATTGTTGTGGTTGAAGCTGAAGTAGTATTCGACAGGAAGGACATTGTAGCAGATGATTTTATGAGTTATACTCAGGTCATGCCGAAGGCGGTGAAGTTCTAAATTTTCTAAACCCAGGATTTCAAGTCTGGTGGCATAAGGTATTTTGTTGTGATCAGAGGACTGGAGAACTCTTCTTGTAAAATATTTCTGGACATGCTCAATTGTATTAATGTCGGAAATGAGGTGTGGGCTCCAGACAGGCAAGCTGTAATCGAGAATTGGTCTAGCAAATGTTTTGTATGCTCTGGTTGGTAGTATAATTTTTCTGGAGAAGAAGCTAAGCAAGATTAGGTTTACAACTCTTAAAGCCTTTTTGGAGATGCAGTTGCAGTGGGCTTTGGCACTTAGATCGTTTGATATGAAAACTCCAAGGTCTTTGACGGAGTGAGGGTCATCTACAAGGTCATGTTCATCAAGCTTGCATTTAGTGTTCTGATTCTTTTTTCCAAAGTGTAAGACAGAGCATTTGTTGGTTGAAATTTGGAGTTGCCAAATTTTTGGCCTTTCCGACACAAAGTCAAGGTCTTTTTGAAGGGTAGCCGCATTGTTGGTAGTGTTAAATAGTTTAACATCATCGGCGAAGAGAACACAATTACTTGTAATATGGTCACAGAGGTCGTTAATGTATAATATGAAGAGTGTTGGTCCTAGAACGCTGCCTTGGGGGACACCGCTATTGACAGGAGCAGGATTTGATAAGGCACTGCCTATTTTGACCACTTGTCTATTTGACAGGAACGCTGTTATCCAATTATGGAGGGGTCCAGAGATGCCGTAGGATTTTAGTTTTAGAAGAAGTTTGTCGTGTACCACTGAGTCAAAAGCTTTACAGAACTCTATGTAAATTGCATCTATTGCTTTGCCCTGATCAAGATTTGTAGTCCATATGTTTTTGCAGTGAAGAAGTTGTAAATTACAGGATAAGTTTTTTCTGAAACCAAATTGTTTATTAGAGAGTAGGTTGTTTGTTTCTAGGTGGAGGGTGATGGATTGGTTGATGATTGATTCCATTACTTTGCAGGTGATGCAGCATAAAGAAATTGGTCTGTAATTTTCAACTAGGCTGGGGTCTCCTTTTTTGAAGACAGGGATGAGAGTGTCTAGTGACCATAGTTTGGGAAGGGAGCTGATCCCAAAAGAACAATCATAATTAGTTTAGATACTCTGAGAGTGAGATAAGTGGTACCTAAGTTTGAGAGATGATAGAGAGAGAGAGAGAGAGAGAGAGACAGACAGACAGACAGACAGACAGACAGACAGACACATTTTTTTAGAAGAAATAAGTGTTTTGGCAAAGAAAAGAATCATAAAATTGGAAAGAACCTTAGAGGTCACTTTTTTAAAGGATAAACCACCCAGAGTCATTTGAAGGCAGGTGATCTCTGAATCAATTACAAAAAAAAAAAGTTTATTTGTTCAAAATCCCTGTTGAGTGCAGTAGATCTTGTTTGATGTATGATCATCCAACTTCTGCTAGAAGGCTTCCAGTGAAGGAGAATTTACCTATTAATGTGGCAGCTTATTCCATGCCTGAAAACATGTGCACTCTGGAAGTTTATCTTGATTTCATGCTTTCTTCCCTGAGTTCTTCCAGTAACTCATGTCCTGAACTCTCTGGACAATAGAGGATGAGTCAATAGAAGAATACTATTCTATCATCTCTTAGTTGTTTTTTTTGTATACCCAAATGCTTAATAATTGATCTTTGTATACCTTGGCTACACATATAAACTGTACACATATAAACTGGGTGAAACCAGGCTTAATAACAGTGACTGTGAGAGGGATCTTGGAGTCTTAGTGGACAACTAGCTAAATATGAGCCCGCAGTGTGCGGTGGCAGCCAAAAAAGCCAGTGCAATTCTAAATTGCATTAACAGAGGGATACAATCAAGATCAAGTGAGGTACTAATACCACTCTATGAAGCCCTATTAAGACCACACCTAGAGTACTTCATCAAATTTTGGTCCCCACACTATAAAAAAGATGTTGAGACTCTAGAAAGTGTATAGACGAGCACCCAGGGTGATTAGGGAACTGGAGACTAAACATATGAAGAACGGTTACAGGAACTGGGCATGGCTAGTCTAGTGAAGAGAGGGACCAGGGGAGACACGATAGCAGTGTTCCAATATTTGAGGGGCTGCCACAGAGAGGAAGGGATCAAGCTATTTTCCAAAGCATCTGAAGGCCAGACAAGGAATAATGGATGGAAGCTGACCAAGGAGAGATTCAACCTAGAAATGAGGAGGAACTTTCTGACAGTGAGAACAATCAACCAATGGAACAGCTTGCCTTCGGAAGTTCTGGGAGCTTCATCACCTGAGGCTTTCAAGAAAAGATTGGACTGATTGAAAAAAACACTTCCGGTATCCGGCGGCAACGGACATCTGGAGGTGCCTCTCCTGCCTCCAGTGTCCGAATCCGGCCGCCTCCGAGGCCCTTAGGGGCCAGGTGTTCCGAAAAGGACACCTGCCGCACGGACGGCTCGCCAGGGGTCTCCCAGCCGATATACAGGACTGGGGGGACCGATGCTGGCGCGTCCTAGGCTCGGAGGGGTTCGGAGGCCTCAGGCCGCGGCCATTATTTTGGTCGTCGCCTGGGCCGCTGTGCCCGGTGACACCGGGGCTTTGGATTTATAATTGCAGCAGCCTGGTGGCGAACAGGGAACGGAGAAGAATTGAGGAAGGGAGAAGGGAAGGAGATATCGGCAAATGTGAGTGGAGTGCTCCGGAGTGCGGGGGGGTTTCTCTCCCCTGCGACTGGAAGGAGCACGAATCACTTTGGAGAGAGGAGAACTTAAAATAACAAGATTACCGGTTTTGTGGAGCTCTGGAGAGAAGAGGTGATGGAGAAATTTAGGAGGGAGGGTTTGAGGCCCCCCCTCCCTCTGGGGAACAATGGTGGCGTCCAGCTTCCGCCTTCACTATGAGAATCTTGATGACATCACTTCCCTTCGGCTTCCTGGTTGGCTAACTGGACTCTGGGCTCGGTGCTCCTGTGGGGGCCCCCTGGTGGGTCCGGAGGAAATTACAAGGATACTGTGCTTGCCTGAGGATTTTAAAAAATTTTTTTAAATGGCAAAAGGTCAGAGACCAACTGCTGGAGAAATGGAGAGAATTTTGGAAAAGTTATCTAATATGGACAAGAAACTGGATGAAATAAGAGCAGAAATTGTGACTATCCAAAAGGATTTAAAGGACACTCAACAAGTCTCAGCAGAAAACAAGCAGAAAGTGGAAGGTCTGGAGGGTGAGATGCGGGCAGTGCAGAAAAGAGAGGAGACGACAGGCAATGCTGTGCTTGGACTACAGATGGATAAAATGTCTTATTTCCTTAGGTTTCAAAATCTGGAAGAAGTGGACCAAGAAGACTTGAGAGATGTTGTGACTAAACTGTTGGGAGAATTTCTTGGGAGAGGTGTTGACTTTATGAATTGGGATGTGGATCGAGTTTATAGAGTTAATTCAAAATATGCACGCACGCATGCAGTTCCTAGAGAGGTTCATGTCAAATTTGTGAGAAGAGAGACGAGAGATGAAATTCTTAGAAAACATAGGAGTGGGGCACTGACTTATAGGGGCAGGGAGATAGCCATTCTGAGGCAGATTCCCAGACAGGTACGTGAAATGAGAAAGAAATATTACTTTTTGTCAAGCAAATTGTACCAGAAGGAGTAGGCTTCAGATGGCTGATGCCAGAGGATTGATGATTTTCCGGGAGGGCATTACGAAAAAATTAGTACAATTATGGAGGCTGCGGCCTACGTGGAGGAACACAAAGCCCTCCTGGAATTAGATGACCCAGGAGTTGAAGAAGGGGAGGTTATAGACCATGGGGAGGCGGCTGCCGCTGTTGCAGCCCTGGAGTTGGGTCAGGCTGAACCCAGAGTTCTGAGATCCAAAACTAGGAAGTGACAATGATATTTGGTATTGTGTTGGTTTTCCTTATTCTCCTTTGTATGATATTCTGATTATTCTTGACCCTTCTTTATTGCGTATGTAAGATTGATAAACTTAGCTACTTCGTATCACCTGCTTGCCATATGGCTGTTGTATGTGTTTAAAATTTTGAGTAAAATTCTTATCTTGTATAAGAAAAATGAAAATTTACCATACCTGATATGTATTTGTATAAACCTTTTTTGACCAATAAAAACTTTTTGGAAAAAAAAAAAAAAAAAAAAAAAAGATTGGACTGACATTTGTAAGAAATTATGTACAGTCTCCTGCTTGAGCGAGGGGGTTGGACTAGGTGACCTATAAGGAAGGTCTCTTCCAACTCTGTTAATCTGTTAGTCAGGGCTTCTAGGCTCCTCCCTATCTTGCTTACTTTCCTTTGAACCTATTCCAAGTTGTCAGTAGTGTTTTTGTACTGTGGTGCCCAGAGCTGGATTCCGTTTGGATTCAGTCCAGAACTGGATTTCAGTATTGAAGATGGGTTCTGACCAGGGCAGGGTAGAACAGAACAATTACTTCTGGTGATCTGGACTCTGTTCTTGTTAATGTACTTGTAGATTGTATTCACCTTTTTTGCTGTTGCATTACACTGCTGCCTCATATTGAATTTGTGTTTTAAAAAAATGAGAGGGGGAGATTTTTGTTTTTCCTTTTAATATCTAAAAAACAAAAAAGGAGGTATTTTTTATTTATTTATTTAATTAGATTTTTATACCGCCCTTCTCCCGAAGGACCAGGGCGGTTTACAGCCAGATAAAACATAACAACAGAATAAATACAAGATAAAATAATATTTAAAAAACTTATTAAATTTGGCCCAGATTAAAGAATATTTAAAACAGTAAAACCCACTAAAAAATTAGAAACCAAATAAAATCTAAAATTCTATGCCAGTCCTGTGCGAATAAATAAATATGTCTTCAGCTCGCAGTGAAAGGTTCGAAGGTCAGGAAGTTGGCGGAGTCCTGGGGGAAGTTCATTCCAGAGAAGGCCCTTCCCCTGGGGGTCGCCAGCCGACATTGCTTGGACGGCACCTAAGGAGTCCCTCTGTGAGAGTGCACTCGGTGGGAGGCAATCGGTAGCAGTAGGCGGTCCTGTATGCATATTGTAGTAGGACATTTTATAAGATGCAGGCAAAATTCTTCCAACACTGGTGTAGAAGAATTTCAAGGATACTTAAAACATACAAGAGAGAAATATTACTTTTGTCAAGCAAATTGTACCAGAAGGAGTAGGCTTCAGATGGCTGATGCCAGAGGATTGATGATTTTCCGGGAGGGCATTACGAAAAAAATTAGTACAATTGCGGAGGCTGCGGCCTACGTGGAGGAACACAAAGCCCTCCTGGAATTAGATGACCCAGGAGTTGAAGAAGGGGAGGTTATAGACCATGGGGCGGAGGCGGCTGCCGCTGTTGCGGCCCTGGAGTTGGGTCAGGCTGAACCCAGAGTTCTGAGATCCAAAACTAGGAAGTGACAATGATATTTGGTATTGTGTTGGTTTTCCTTATTCTCCTTTGTATGATATTCTGATTATTCTTGACCCTTCTTTATTGCGTATGTAAGATTGATAAACTTAGCTACTTCGTATCACCTGCTTGCCATATGGCTGTTGTATGTGTTTAAAATTTTGAGTAAAATTCTTATCTTGTATAAGAAAAATGAAAATTTACCATACCTGATATGTATTTGTATAAACCTTTTTTGACCAATAAAAACTTTTTGGAAAAAAAAAAAAAAAAAAAAAAAAGATTGGACTGACATTTGTAAGAAATTATGTACAGTCTCCTGCTTGAGCGAGGGGGTTGGACTAGGTGACCTATAAGGAAGGTCTCTTCCAACTCTGTTAATCTGTTAGTCAGGGCTTCTAGGCTCCTCCCTATCTTGCTTACTTTCCTTTGAACCTATTCCAAGTTGTCAGTAGTGTTTTTGTACTGTGGTGCCCAGAGCTGGATTCCGTTTGGATTCAGTCCAGAACTGGATTTCAGTATTGAAGATGGGTTCTGACCAGGGCAGGGTAGAACAGAACAATTACTTCTGGTGATCTGGACTCTGTTCTTGTTAATGTACTTGTAGATTGTATTCACCTTTTTTGCTGTTGCATTACACTGCTGCCTCATATTGAATTTGTGTTTTAAAAAAATGAGAGGGGGAGATTTTTGTTTTTCCTTTTAATATCTAAAAAACAAAAAAGGAGGTATTTTTTATTTATTTATTTAATTAGATTTTTATACCGCCCTTCTCCCGAAGGACTCAGGGCGGTTTACAGCCAGATAAAACAGAACAACAGAATAAATACAAAATAAAATAATATTTAAAAAACTTATTAAATTTGTCCCAGATTAAAATATATTTAAAACAGTAAAACCCACTAAAAATTAAAAACCAAATAAAATCTAAAATTCTATGCCAGTCCTGTGCGAATAAATAAATATGTCTTCAGCTCGCGGCGAAAGGTTCGAAGGTCAGGAAGTTGGCGGAGTCCTGGGGGAAGTTCATTCCAGAGAAGGCCCTTCCCCTGGGGGTCGCCAGCCGACATTGCTTGGCGGACGGCACCCTAAGGAGTCCCTCTCTGTGAGAGTGCACGGGTCGGTGGGAGGCAATCGGTAGCAGTAGGCGGTCCTGTATGCATATTGTAGTAGGACATTTTATAAGATGCAGGCAAAATTCTTCCAACACTGGTGTAGAAGAATTTCAAGGGATACTTAAAACATACAAGAAAGAGAAACTTATACTTTTACAAATTCTTCTTTCCCTTGAGAAAATGGGAAACTGGGTGGAAAGAAAAGGCAGCCATGGAGACGACTTCCGGTATCCGGCGGCAACGGACATCTGGAGGTGCCTCTCCTGCCTCCAGTGTCCGAATCCGGCCGCCTCCGAGGCCCTCAGGGGCCAGGTGTTCCGAAAAGGACACCTGCCGCACGGACGGCTCGCCAGGGGTCTCCCAGCCGACATACAGGACTGGGGGGACCGATGCTGGCGCGTCCTAGGCTCGGAGGGGTTCGGAGGCCTCAGGCCGCGGCCATTACTTTGGTCGTCGCCTGGGCCGCTGTGCCCGGTGACACCGGGGCTTTGGATTTATAATTGCAGCAGCCTGGTGGTGAACAGGAACGGAGAAGAATTGAGGAATGAGAAGGGAAGGAGATATCGGCAAATGTGGTGGAGTGCTCCGGAGTGCGGGGGTTTTCTCCCCTGCGACTGGAAGGAGCACGAATCACTTTGGAGAGAGGAGAACTTAAAATAACAAGATTACGGTTTTGTGGAGCTCTGGAGAGAAGAGGTGATGGAGAAATTTAGGAGGGAGGTTTGAGGCCCCCTCCTCTGGGGAACAATGGTGGCGTCAGCTTCCGCCTTCACTATGAGAATCTTGATGACATCACTTCCTTGACTTCCTGGTTGACTAACTGTACTCTGGACTCGTTGCTCCTGTGAGTGCCCCTGGTGGATCCGGAGGAAATTACAAGGATACTGTGCTTGCCTGAGGATTTTAAAATTTTTTAAATGGCAAAGGTCAGAGACCAACTGCTGGAGAAATGGAGAGAATTCTGGAAAAGTTATCTAATATGGACAAGAAACTGGATGAAATAAGAGCAGAAATTGTGACTATCCAAAAGGATTTTAAAGGATACTCAACAAGTCTCAGCAGAAAACAAGCAGAAAGTGGAAGGTCTGGAGGGTGAGATGCGGGCAGTGCAGAAAAGAGAGGAGGCGACAGGCAATGCTGTGCTTGGACTACAGATGGATAAAATGTCTTATTTTCTTAGGTTTCAAAATTTGGAAGAAGTGGACCAAGAAGACTTGAGAGATGTTGTGACTAAACTGTTGGGAGAATTTCTTGGGAGAGGTGTTGACTTTATGAATTGGGATGTGGATCGAGTTTATAGAGTTAATTCACAATATGCACGCACGCATGCAGTTCCTAGAGAGGTTCATGTCAAATTTGTGAAAAGAGAGACGAGATGAAATTCTTAGAAAACATAGGAGTGGGGCACTGACTTATAGGGGCAGGAGATAGCCATTCTGAGGCAGATTCCCAGACAGGTACGTGAAATGAGAAAGAAATATTACTTTTGTCAAGCAAATTGTACCAGAAGGAGTGGGCTTCAGATGGCTGATGCCAGAGGATTGATGATTTTCCGGGAGGGCATTACGAAAAAATTAGTACAATTGCGGAGGCTGCGGCCTACGTGGAGGAACACAAAGCCCTCCTGGAATTAGATGACCCAGGAGTTGAAGAAGGGAGGTTATAGACCATGGGAGGAGGCGGCTGCCGCTGTTGCGGCCCTGGAGTTGGGTCAGGCTGAACCCAGAGTTCTGAGATCCAAAACTAGGAAGTGACAATGATATTTGGTATTGTGTTGGTTTTCCTTATTCTCCTTTGTATGATATTTTGATTATTCTTGACCCTTCTTTATTGCGTATGTAAGATTGATAAACTTAGCTACTTCGTATCACCTGCTTGCCATATGGCTGTTGTATGTGTTTAAAATTTTGAGTAAAATTCTTATCTTGTATAAGAAAAATGAAAATTTACCATACCTGATATGTATTTGTATAAACCTTTTTTGACCAATAAAAACTTTTTGGAAGATGAAGAAAAGGCAGCCATGGAAATATGAAATGTGAGTGGCAGAAAATTAAGACTTCAGCGAAAAAGGATTTCTGCACCAAACTCCCATGGTATGTAGTTCCTTCTCACAATCTTTTTAGCAGAGATTTTTTCTGCTCTGTTTGCAAACAAATGCCCACCTTTGGTTCATAAAGAGAAAGGATGAAGAAGTTTTATTGCAATGAATTGTGCTGTCAATCATTCAGAATTTCCTGACAGAAGCAAAGAGATAATACTTATTTTTAAAATAAACAAGCAACCTCTACATGTTTTATTAATTTTGTTGGCACACACAATGTGTTTTGAAAGACAATTTATTTTCTTTCTGTTCTTTCAGGAAAGAAATAAAACAAATATCGGAAGGCTTTGGAGCAAGATGAATATCTAATAGGAAATCAAAAAGGGAGGAAAAAAATGAACAGTATGAATCAGTGAGGGTAGTAAACAGATGGAAATTGCACCTTTCTTACCAAGGTAAAATCATGGATAATATTCATACATCTTAATAAAAATACAGCAGTGATAATTTTCAAAGCTATTAATCTATGACAAATTGGAAGATTGTCAGTGCTCAGTGCTTCAGTGGTGTCTATACAGTGGTATGTAATATTTCAATCAGAGGTCTAGATAAGCTCTAGATAAGCTTATGATCTTCCATATGTTAGTATCAATTCACAACAGCCCCAACTACTGTGACTAATAAAACAACAACAACAACAACAACAACAACATAAAAAGAGGGCTGTGAAAATATCTTCACACCCCTCACATCCTGGACATAAATTGTTTCAACTTCTACCCTCAAAAAGACACTATAGGGCACTGCACACCAGAACAACTAGACACAAGGACAGTTTTTCCCGAATGCCATCACTCTGCTTACCAACTAATTCCCACAACACTGTCAAATAATTTACTAAGACTGTATTACAATTATTCTTCTCTTCCTTACTAATATCTATCGCTTCCTACTTATTACTATAGCCATGTTGCTTGTATCTTTCAATTTATATTGTTTTTATTTGTTTCCTAGTACAATTTGATAGCTTATTAGTAACCTTGACTATCACTAAGTGTTGTATCTTTTTATTCTTGAAGAATGTATTTTATTCTCCTTATGTACACTGAGAGCATATGCACTAAGACAAATTCCTTGTGTGTCCAATCACACTTGGCCAATAAAGAATTCTATTCTATTCTGTTCTGTACTGTTCTGTTCTGTTCTGTTCTAGAGGAAATCTGGGAGTTTTAGTTCAGAAACTTCTGCAGGATAGTTATCAGATGTGCAACAAAAGGACAGATACTCCTTTTTGTCCTTATGTCCTCTGTTCAGCAGACATAGTCTTAAAATCAGATAGTGTCCAACTTATTAAATGTCTTGATTTTTTTTAATGGACAGCTTTCACAATAGTAGTCAAATATTCATGTATTGTGGCCTTGTATATCGTCTGTTTCTTTCTTTTCCTTGTCTGTCAACAGCCCAAACATATGCTATTTAATTTATTTCCTGATTCCAGTCATCAGTTTCAATCCATCCTCTTCAAGTCTATGTTCATTGCAGTCTGTAGATTACATGACTCATCATACCACAGTGAAATTTGAAGAAAATGTGTCATTGATTCCATATTATCTTTATCACAACTTCTTGAAAGCAAAGACTTTTGTTGGGAAAATATTGCAATTGAATAAAACAGTCTTTCAGAAGCCAGGGGAAAAAAGGCCTAAGTACAGAGTTTTTGCCATTTTTCATTTTAAATCCACTTTTCATGGATGCCAGGAAAGTTAAACAGCTGGCATATTCTCCTTTCTCCCCATTTGTCCTCCTTTCCAATTGTCTGTTTTCCTTTGTCGCTTCAGATATCTGGTAATCCTAACCAGATCTTAACCTAACTTTATTGGCCACAGTATCTAGGCTAGTGGTGAAATTCAAATTTTTTTACTACCAGTTCTGTGGGCGTGGCTTGGTGGGTGTGATTTAGCTTGGTGGGTTGGTGTGGCTTGGTGGGCGTGGCAAGGGAAGGATACTGCAAAATCTCCATTCCGACTCCACTCTGGGGCCAGCCAGAGGTGGTATTTGCTGGTTCTCCAAACTACTCAGAATTTCCGCCACCGGTTCTCCAGAACCTGCTGGATTTCATCCCTGATCTAGGCCTGTTGTGAATTGTAGTTCAGCAGCATCTGGAGAATAATTTGCTGATGATGCTTAGAGGGTTTGGATCGCCTTTTTTGAAGTTTTATGCTTTATGCCTGAGTTCTTTCCCAGGATTTTCGACTGATAGAAAACTTGAAAGATTACCTACATGGCCTTTTTTTCTCACTGAAAAGGATCCTTTTTTAAAAATTCAGTGCTTTTGATTCAGACCAAGTCCTGATAGCATGATGGAAATAGCATTCTTATAGTATGGGGTTGATTTTGAAGCCCTGTCATTTGGATGAATCCAATTGAACTCTAGTAGGACCAGTCTCTGGATAGGGGGCTGAATGTCAGACGGGCAGCAAAAATGTCAAAATTGTGGCCCTATCCAAATGTTTAAAGGTATATCCCTTTTTATTTGTTTTGCACATAAATTTTAAGTGCATAGTTACATCTACCCTATTTTGCCTGGGTAGAAGTGGTTTTGTACACTTCTAGACAGAGTTCACTGGGTGCAGTTCTTTTCAAAGAGTTTCTGAAAGTGAGAAATGAATTGATACATTTATATAACATCTTTAAAATGAGATAAAAGGGAAGCAGCCTGCGGGGAGTGATGAAAAAGATGTGAATAGCTGCCATTTAGCCATGAAGCTGCGAGGAAGCCAACCACATGGGTCCCGCTGCAAAACTTTCTTCTCTTTCAATAACTTAATTTCTTTTGTCTGTTGTGGAAATGCCATTTATCAATAGATGAGAACATATGCAAAGCCAATGGATGGTTCTTAAGGGGTCTATGTCCAATGGAGGTAATATGTAGTCATGTACCTCAGGGTGTGGTTCTATTCAATATCCTCAAAAATGATTTACATGGGAGAATAGAAGGGATGCTCATACAATTTGCAGATGCCACAAAGCTGGGATTGGTGGGTGAGATTGCTGACATCCATAAGACAAGCTCAAAATGCAAAATGATCTTAATAGACATGAATATTGGGCTCCATCTAACACAATGTTGTTCGGTGGGGAGAAATAAAAACAGATGTAGAGATACAAGATAGATGGTACTTGATTTAGCAGCAGTACTTATGAGTAGCAAAAATATGGGGGTCTTGATAGATCACAGATTAAGTATAAACCAGCAATGTGTGACAGCTGCCAAAACAGCCAATGCCATTCTGGGCTCTATCAACAGAAGTATGGTGTCAAGACTATGGGAAGTCATGACTTTTTGGGGAGACCTAGCAAACTAAAGATGATCACAGCAAAGGCAAAGGAAGCAGTGAGTAGACTGGTTCTTTGGAAGGTCTCTATATAATGAATTCTCCAAATGGCTGCTCCTCATTTAGTGCAGTGGTGGGCTGCAACCAGTTTAACAACCGGTTTGGTGAGCTCACACTGTGTGCGTGCACACGCACTTTGCACACGCACCTAAGGCACTTGCATGCAGCACTAAAATTGGAGGTTTTTAAAGCTCAGCTGCTTACCTTCTAAGTCATCCCTGGTAAGTAGAACAGCTGAGGCGTAGAAATCAGCTGTAACACACAGTTCAGACAAGCTAGAAACAAGGAAATAAAGAACAGGATAGGATGGGGGAGAGTGGGCAGGGCCAGCTGATCGTCGGAACTACCAGTTCGTCTGAACCGGTCTGAACCGGCTGATCCCACCCCTGATTTAGTGACTATAGGACAAGGGTTTTTCACAGGTTTGAGTGCCAGGAGATGACAGGTTTAGCTTTCTTACTTATCAGTAGGGCAACCAGCTTTAACCGAATAAATGATTTATGCCATTGATCCAAGAATATATTGCTTGCAAGAAAGCTAAAGGACTCTTAGTTTGGAAATCTCACATTTGAATCACTTTTGGAAATTGCTTATTAACAATATCTAACTATTAGAGACCTTGTTAATCTTTTTACTATTTATTTCAGATCTTTTAGCACTCTTTAAGGATTGTCATTACTTTCTCCAGAAACCCAAATCTGCAAAATGTTGCAAAGCTGAGAGTTGAACTAGATCTTTAAGGTCCCTTCCAATTCTATAATTCTTTGAGAGTTTTCCTCTGGGCAGGATAGCTACTTAGAAATCATCAAAGAGAAAGATAACAAAGATCCTCATAAAAATGTACATATGCTGAATTATATGTGCATATAAAAATTAGTGAAATAATCAATATATTATTTCAAATATTCATCTAATTGCAGGAAATAGAGCCAAATGCAACATATTCTTACATAAAGTCTTATAATCTCTATTTTAGACTCCTCCTAAGATTAATCAATCAATTACTGTCAGACTAGCCTTCTATCTGCTTTAATAGGAAATAGTTAAGATAAAAAATAAGTTTGATTTTGATTTCTAATATTTATTAGAAGGACGGTTAAGAGTGGTGTGGTGGCCTAGTGGTGAAGATTCTATCTCTCACTCAGAAAGTTGAGAGTTCTAAGTAGTGATCCTAGGTAATCCTAGGTAGTGGCAGATGTTTCTCCCTTAGAGAGCAAAGAAAAAAATATCTGCTGCAGACTCCACATAGGCATCAGGAAGGGCATCCAGCTAGTAAATGCTCAGCTCCATCCAATTGCTCAACTCTAACATGAATAGGGACTACTGAGTCATAAAAAGAGAGTTCATTAGAAGAAAAGTTACGGTTATAACACATAAATACCAGCAAATACTTCACTATCAAGTGAAGCATCAATATGTAAACAATTTATGGCAGCAAAATTCTCTTTGCACTCTTATAATGAAGGAATGGAATGGAATGGAATGGAATGGAATGGAATGGAATAGAATAGAATAGAATAGAATAGAATAGAATAGAATAGAATAGGAAGAGACCTTGGAGATCTTCTAATCCAACCCCCTGCTTAGGCAGGAAACCCTACACCACTTCAGACAAATGGTTATCCAACATCTTCTTAAAAATTTCCAGTGTTGGAGCATTCACAACTTCTGGTGGCAAGTTGTTCCACTGATTAATTGTTCTAACTATCAGGAAATTTCTCTTTAGTTCTAAGTTGCTTCTCTCCTTGATTAGTTGCCACCCATTGCTTCTTGTCCTACCCTCAGGTGCTTTGGAGAATAGCTTGACTCCCTCTTCTTTGTAGCAGCCCCTGAGATATTGGAAGACTGCTATCATGTCTCTCCTAGCCTTTCTTTTCATTAAACTAAACATACCCAGTTCCTGCAACCGTTCTTCGTAAGTTTTAGCCTCCAGTCCCCTAATCATCTTTGTTGCTCTTCTCTGCACTCTTTCTATAGTCTCCACATCTTTTTTACATTGTGGCAACCAAAACTAAATGAAGTATTCCAAGTGTGGCCTTACCAAGGCATTATAAAGTGGTATTAACATTTCACCTGATCTTGAGTCTATCCCTCTGTTTATGTAGCCTAGAACTGCATAAATGAGGAGGCTGAAGCCTGCCAATTTTGTGAAGCTGGGGAGAGGGGTATTGCTATTCAACTTATCAGTAGGGCAACCAGCTTTAACCAGATAAATGATTTATACTATTGATCCAAGAATATATATTTACAAAATGAAGTTGGTGGGTATGTGGACGGTACAGATTACAATGCACAGAGTCAAGCAACTTTCATTCATGATATGCTGTATTATGTGTGTGTGTGTGTATATCTGTGTGTCTGTGTGTGTACTAAAGCAATCCAAACTTTTGTATTTCCCTATGTAGTGCATATTCCTAAATTTATAACTTCCTTTTGCAGTCTTGCAATCTTATTTGCTCTGGGCTTCATTAAGGAACTGGACATGATGATCTCCAAAAATAAAAAATAAAATTTAAAAATTAAACTCTAAGAGTTTGACAAAATAACCGACTGATGGGACTCCTCATGCAGCTACTAAATTTTAGAAGATTTTGATAGGGTCATACAATACTTTTGATGTTCAACCAAATATTTGGTCACTATGGAGTTTTATGTCACTGAATGTTCTGCTACATTGTGTGTACAATCACACTTGGCCAATAAAGAATTCTATTCTATTCTATTCTATTCTATTCTATTCTATTCTATTCTATTCTATTCTATTCTATTCTATTCTACATTGATCATTGTTGGGCTCCCTCTGTGAAGTTATCTAAGAGTTTTTAAGCATCATCTGAACTCCTAGCCATCATCACATCATCATACAACAATACATTCTGCAAATTAACTATATATACACTATATGAAATAATTCTTTTTTTCCCTTTTAGTTAAATCTTTCTTCAAAGTAAATAGTTTTAATTAGCCCACGGTTTTCTTTCTTAAAAGTAAATTTCATAGAGGTGGAGGACGAAGCCTATAATTATTGTGCTAGACATATAAATTATTCTGTGAATGCCATTCTCTAAAAAGAATGAGACAAAGCCTGAAAAAGATAGGCATTAGTGACAGCTAGGAATTAAGTGAAGAGAAGAATCTCCAGCTGAACCTATAGCAGACCTTCTAGTGAAGTTGAAGAAAAAAGGAAGAAAACGTCTTCCAAATAGAGAAAACATGCCAGCTGGCTAATACTAGAACCATCTGTATTTAAGGAACTTTTCTGTTTTATTTTTCCTTAATTGAAATGCAGAGCTCAGCACAACAGGGACTGTATTTGAAGTACTGCAGACACTGGGTGAATATGAATGAATATTTAAATCAGGACAAACTGACTACAGATTTGTAAACTGTGTGGGCTCCCTTTCCTTAAATAGCTATGGAATCCTTGCCATCACATTGTAATGTTGGGTTTGTTTGTTTTTTTGGCTTTCGAACCCTTCAACGGTATGAGATCTATACATCAGATGAATGATTTTACCTAAAGACTCTCTTAAAATCAACTGAAATTTACAAATTTAGAAAACATGATCATATAGATAAGTGTTTTCAACTTTGTATTGTGGAACCTTTAAGGCTTGCTGAGCTAGGTGAGGTTTTGGGTGGTTTATTATTATTATTATTATTATTATTATTATTATTATTATTATTATTATTATTATTATTATTATTATTATTATTATTATTATTATTTTGCTTTTTAAAAGCAATGCATGGCAAAATCCAGAAGAAGGCTATTTTAAACAGTATAATTGTGGTCTATGTGAGGTTTATTGTTTTGAATAAACCAATCTGCCCCTAGGAAGCTGATTTATGACTGAGGGAGGCCAACTCTTTATTTTCACCTTTATAATTCCAGATAAATACACATAACAAGCTGTGTGCAGAAAAAAGGATGAAAAATACAATTGCGTTCATTTTGATATCTCATATCAAGTAATTTAAAAGGGACTCAGTGGCTAAAATGCTGAGCTTGTCGATCAAAAGGCCAGCAGTTCAGCAGTTCAAATCCCTAGTGCCGCATAACGGGGTGAGCTCCCGCTACTTGTCCCAGCTTCTGCCAACCTAGCAGTTCGAAAGCATGTAAAAAATGTAAGTAGAAAAATAGGGACCACCTTTGGTGGGAAGGTAATGGTGTTTCATGCGCCTTTGGTATTTAGTCATGCCAGCCACATGACCATGGAGACGTCTTCAGACAGCGCTGGCTCTTCAGCTTTGAAACAGAGATGAGCATTGCCCCCTAGAGTCGAGAACAACTAGCTCATATGTACGAGGGGAACCTTTACCTTTACCTTTATCTATCAAGTAATTTATCAGAGCCATTCAATGTGATTGTTATATTTTACCAGCTCTTTTGACCTTACATTTTTATCCTGCCATGAATCCATAGCAGCTGCTAGAGTGTAGTGGTCTAGAAACTGAAGGCAAAATGAAACATGGAAACATTTGCTAAATATTGGGTAGCCCTAAAATAACTACTTGTCTTGTCACTAAGCCTTGCATCATTTGATCACCAGGCCTATTTACAAAATTATTTCATGTATTCAAGGGATGTATAAGGTTGATTTACAGAAACGTATAATTGAATTTCTTTATCCAAGTGAAGGAACACTACATAAATACAATTACATCTCGCGAATGAAGGCAAATATATGTGTCCCAGGATAATGATGAGAGATCAAATTTGAGTTGGTCACAAGACCAGAGATTTACACTTCCGAGCATTTGGACTTATGTTGGAGACCATCTTCAGGGAATTTATTTCTACTGGAATATGTCTTTTGAGCTGTTTGTGCTTATGTGGTGCCTTCCTATTGGCTGATTGGTGTGTTGATGACTGGCGGTCAGCAAGGATCATCAGTTTCCACAAGAAAATGACAGTCAATCACCAGCCATCAATACACCAGTCAGCCAATAGGAAGGTACCACATAAATATGACTCACAGAACAGCCCATAGGATGTATTCCAGTAGAAAAAAATTCCCTGAAGATGGGCTCCAGTTTGAATCCAAAAATTTGGAAGAGTAAATCTCTGGTCCCAGTGACCAACCCAAATTCAATCTCGCACAATTATATCTATCCAAAGCAACTTTTTCCCTAAGTCTGATGCATGACCACAAGAGGAATATTTCTAGAAGGAGTGATGTGCCCAAAAGCTTCATTCTTCCAATACTTTCATATTTTGATTAAGGATTTGTACGATCACTGTTCCTGTGGAGGAATCAATACATTATATAATAAGGTAAAATGATAAGTTTAGAGTAAACCACCATGTTTGTATCTTATTTTCCATAGTCTCTTACCATAACCAAATTAGTTGCTATTAATAGTTTAGTATGCAGCCTGACTAGGTTAAGACACTGAGCTTGTCAATCAGAAAGGCAGTTCGGTGGTTCGAATCCCTAGTACAGGTCTCCTGCATGAGTAGGGGGTTGGACTAGATGACCTCCAAGGTCCCTTCCAGCTCTGTTACTGTTATCTTATCTTAACCAGTTTTCCTTCTTCAGGAATACAAAATCGGCATCATCCTTCTGTGCTAAAAAAATAATAAATTGCCACTCTTACCCGTATCCATTATTATGCAGAACAAAAGTAATGCTCAAGGAATGGTAGTTAGAAACACATCTTAGAAACTCTTCATTGTAACTGTTTCAGGATTCATTATTTTCTTCGTAGATGAGTCTGTCACCATAAAATTGCTATCTGAATGGAACAATAAGAATGGGAGCATATAGCATTAAGATACTTTAAGCGAAAAATAATGATAAGTGTTTGATAGAAGTTCTTTATTTTCTTGTCTATTGATGTCGAGAAGAGGCACACTGCACAATTAAAATTGAACTTCCATAATAAAGGAACCCGGGAGCTATGCAACAGGGAGAATTCCTGATATTTTCCCCAGCTCCTGCTTACCTAGTAGTTCAAAAGCATACAGATGTGACTACTAGATAGATACCACCACCCCGAGTCAGACATAACTAGACAAGGGAAATCTTTACCTTCAATACAGGAATCATTTTGGATTGGAAGGACGTTGTTTTTTTCCCAGGGTCTCAGATTTTCAGTTTGGATAGGGCAGAAAACTGCACAAACATTCCTTTTAAAAATGTCCCAATGGAGAAGAGACTGAGTACTATCAAATTTGGAATAAATGGTACCAGGGGTGAAATCCAGCAGGTTCTAACAGGTTCTGGAGAACCAGTAGCAGAAATTTTGAGTAGTTTGGAGAACCAGCAATTACATCTCTGGCTGGTCCCAGAGTGGAGTGGGAATGGAGACTTTGCAGTAGTCTCCCCTGGAGTGGGGTCGGAATGGAGATTTTGTAGTATCCTTCCCCTGCCATGCCCACCAAGCCACACCCACAGAACCGGTAGGGAAAAATTTTATATTTCACTCCTGGATGAAACTCCTGATTTGAGAGTAAACACAAAACCTAAGGGATAATTGGTTAAATATAATATGGAGAATGTAAAACTGGATAGGAACATAGGATATGAAACAGAGTTGTAAATAGATATTACTATAATTTAAATAGGGATGTAATTTAAGATAGAGATATATAGAATTAGAATCTTTGTAAATATGCTTGCTATGATAGAGATACCGATATGGAAAAGCTGCCATTAGTGTTAAATTTTTGCTGTGTCTTTTTTTTCCTGCTTTTTCTTTTCTGTTGTGTTTTTTGTATTTTGTGTTTTATATGTTGGAAATTTAATAAATTTCAATGGAAATAAATACAACTTTCTTTGAACTCAGGTGGTGATCAGTGAGAACTATTGCTTTTGAACAAAGTTAATCGTCTAGTACAGCCAGATTCAAATTCCTCAGAAGAAAACATTTTCAGAAGGATATATTAAATGGGTTTTTATTTCTCTCTCTCTCTCTCTCTCTCTCTCTCTCTCTCTCTCTCTCTCTCCCTCCCTCCCTCCCTCCCTCCCTCCCTCCCTCCCTTATTCACTCACTCACCCACACATACACCACCCTTACATTACAGAATTGTGCATGAATAATTCTCCACTGACTGTGTGCACTATGTCGACGGCAAATTAAATAAAATGCAAATTGAAATAAAGAGAATGCTTTTCCCTGGTGCCCATGGAACTATAATAATCAGAGACAGAAAATTGGGCACTAACAGAGTTAGAAACAGAGTTTCTAACAGTTGTGACTGTAGTTCTCTTTAAAAAGTTGTTATCTTTCCAACTTGTCTGCAATCTGCTGGTAAATTTCAATTTGAATACGACTAAAATTCCTCTGTTCCCAGTTTGCATCCTATCATCTAAAATGGGTCTAAAGTTGAATGTATGACGATGCGTCCAGCAATGACTCTAATGAAAAAGTCTTCCTGAGGAAGGCATTCCAAAACTAGGATATCATTACTGTAAAGACTTTTTGCCAAACTCATATTGCTTGGAAAGGGGAGGGGAGGGACATACAAACATGAATTTTGAAGGATACCATAAGATTTGTGTAGGTATATTTGAAGACCCGATAGACCTGATTAAGGCATTTATTGCTTTAAAACGCAGATTTAGAACCATCTTTCAAGTGAGCACAGAAAGGCTATTACGGTTTTCATCAACGTTTCCCACAGCCTGGTCCTAGTTGTGTATTCTATTTGAATGGAAATTATTTTTGTGGTGACTGACAAATTTATTGGGTCATGCATGTGTTTTGTATAATAGACTGTTATTCTTGGTGTCTGAATGCATATTGAAATACCGATCAAGCTATGTATCTCTGCCAGGAACATTTGGACAACTCTATCTACTTTTATTAAAAAAAATAATTTCTTTTGCAAGCTCAACATTTAAACAGTATGCAAATGTTCATTGTTAGTGAAGTCTCCAGAAGAGTCAACAACTTCACGGTTTATGGTATAATTTTATCTTTGCTGCTATGGATCAATGAACCTGCCAAGTTCAGTTTTGCTCAATTTACCCATTTTCCCAGTCTTAAGTGTTTTCTAATTTATTTCTAGCTCTGTCTGTATAATTTTTTAAAAAAATCTATACAAACCTTTTTTTCCAGACTTTTTGTGCATCTTTCTTGTAATGTAGACTTTTTGAGTCCACATTTCTTTTATATTCACTTTTGTGAAGCACTTTTCCCAGTTACAATGCATTTATAAAGAAATTATTTATCTCCTTAATCATCTTTTGAATGGCAATTTTTTATCACAAAAACCTTAAATATGGGTCTGTCGCAGTATAATTACATTCAGGCTAAAATAGAACTTTAGAAAATGAAACCGGTATGTTGCAAACTCAGTGATTTTCTTCCAAATGCCTATTTGCTGTGCCAAAGCTTGCTCTCTTTTTAAGTATGTCAAAAAGTTTCGGCAATTGGCAGCTTGTAGATTCAGTTCTTAATGAAATCTATTCAGTCTTTTCTCACCTGCTTACTAAGATATGCCCAGACTGATTTCAATAATTATAATGGAGTGTAGAATAATTTCAGAAAGCCCACCAAAACTAGAATGAAATTTAACAAAGAAGGATCAAGGGTAGGGGTATCCAAGACTTTCAGACTACAACTCTCAGAGTTCTCCAGCCAACATTAAGGGAGTTGAAGACCTCAAGTCTTAAACTGACAAGATTGGATACCTCTGATCTAGGGGAAGAGCCTTTTCTGCCATTGCCCCTGCCCTTCAGAAAATCTTGCTGCTGGAGGTAAGATCTTCCCCTCCATCCTTTTGGCTTTCAGGAAAGTCTCTAAAACCTGCTGATTGATGTGGGGCTCCAATGAGGAAGCTGTAGACTGGAGGTGGTTGGTTGTAGTAACAGGTAACAGAGCTGGAAGGGACCTTGGAGGTCATCTAGTCCAACCCCCTGCTCATGCAGGACACCTATGGACATGGGGGAGGAATGCCAGTAGCTCACATTAAGTCTACACCCCAAGACCAGATTTTGAAATTGGAAGAAGTGGAGCCTGTATATCAAACTAAGGTGGGGGGCGGAATAACGAAGCCTCTTTTCAGTTGAGCTGGACTCCTTGATATTTCCCAGACTAATTTATCTGCTGGGGATCAAGTGGTTTAATCATGCCTCTTTTTGGGGGGAGGGGGGGCTGGAAACTGTTCCAACCTCCCAGCCTAGGATTTCCTCGTGGTCTCCACTCCCTGTCCCCAGCGAGCCTGGTTCAGCCAGCAGTCAGAATCACATGACTGTGATAGTGACAGAGAAGACCGTACGACTGCTCTGTTATAAGCATTTGGTCCTTTAGTCTGTATTTAATCTTTCACAACTTTATATACTTTTATATTTATAATCATTTGTATATCTCTATTATTTACTGCAGGGTAAACTGCTGGGCTCTTCTCAGAAACTGAGATGGGCAGTATATAAATTTAATAAATAAATCAACCGCATTTATTTATTTTGCACTATTTTGATCCCCCATTTCTCTTTCATGGACACACTAATCTGTAATCCTGTGGCTCTATGGGAAGCTATCCAGGCAATTAACCGTTTTCGCCATTCAATAAAGGAGACAGTATGTCACCATCTAAACCAGGGGTCTCCAACCTTGGTCCCTTTAAGACTTGTGGACTTCAACTCCCAGAGTTCCTCAGCCAGCTTTGCTTCAACTCTGGGAGTTGAAGTCCACAAGTCTTAAAGGGACCAAGGTTGGAGACCCCTGATCTAAACTGTATTCAATGCTGCAAGATCTAGTAAAACTGCAAAAAAGTAAGCAATAGGGTATGATTACAAGATGAATAACCTCTAGCAACATGATAGAAACCATGTGCTCCTAGCTATAACTTGGTCTACTTCCTGACTAGGCCAAAAATATAACTGCCCTGATAACCCCCAGGGCCTAAACTATCTAAAGGTATGTAGGGATATTGCTGATTGTCTGAAATAACCCCAGATGGGTCGAGATTGCCCCTGAAAAACTGTGAGTGGCTTCTCTGAATGAAAGATGGAGGCTGGAGTGGCCTCACTTCCCTTCTCTTTCCCATCAATACTTGTAACAGGAAAAGGGAAAATAAGTAATAATCCCTAAGCACTTCCTTGTGAAGGGAACTCGCTGCAGCTGTTTTGGCCAGTAAGGTCAGGATCGCTAAACTTTACCTATAAACTAGCTAAACAGAAAGAAACTAACCTGCCAGAGCAGCAAATTATTTTATTTACTATAGCAAGTCATATTATTTACTGGGTAACTTTTTGACCTCTGGGGAAAAAGTTATCATTACTTCAGTTATCTCTATTGAAGGGGTGAAATCTAAACATTTTCCCTACCGGTTCTGTGGGCGTGGTTTAATTGGTGGGCGTGGCTTGGTGGTCAGATGACTGGGTGGGCGTGGCCAATAACAATAAATAATAAAAATAATAAAGTATAAAAAACAATAAGAGGTATCAAAAACCAACTTTCACACTTTACACACACACAACACAATACAACACAACACAACTGACTCACACACAATGTAAAAGCAGCTGCACTTCACACTTCACACAGCCACAAAAAGCTCAAAAACCAACTTTCACACTTTACACACACACAACTCACACACACACAATGCCACATACAGCTTTCTGAGATTTTGTGTGTTTGTGTAGTTAGAGTGAAACACTACAGAAACACACCAAATCTCAGAAAGCTGCACAAATATTTTATTTTATTATTTTATTTTATTTTATTGTGGACTTCAAATCCCAGAGTTCCTCAGCCAGCAAAGCAGGAAGTCAAAGCAAGCTTTTTTTTTTCTTCAGTAGCTGAAGAAAGCATGGCATTGCCAGCCCGAAAGAGCAGTAATTATAGGTAAGTGAGGAGGTGGAATTGGCTGGGCATGGGTGGGGGCTCTTGTAAGTGGGGGCTGTTAAAAAGTGAGTTTAAAAGCCTGTGAGGATCAGGAAACTCCTCTGGGATCGCTAGAGGAGGCTTTTAAAACCTCGTTTCTTTTCTTGTTTTTTTTCCCCTTCGGCTGAAGAGGGTTTTTTAAAAAAAACTTTTAAAGGGTTTTGATGATCTCTGCTCAGCCCCGCGATCATCAGAGGGTTTTTGTTTTTTTTTACTTTTCAAGGCATGTTTCGGCTGAAGAAAAACTTTTAAAAGTAAAAAAAAAAAACCTCTGCTGATGGTGCGGCTCAGCAGAGGCAGGAGGGTCGGGGCCAGGGATTTTTGCTACTGGTCCTCCAAACCAGCAGCTGCCATCGCAACCTAACTGGGCGAGCCGGTGCGAACCGGGAGCATTTCACCCCTGCTCTATTGGCGTTATTTTAAAATAATTCTCAATTTTATAGTGTTTTTAATGTTACTTTAATGGTGCAGTGGTTAGACTGCAGTACTGCAGGCTACTTCTGCTGTCTGCCGGCTGCCAGCAGTTTGGCAGATCGAATCCCACCAGGCTTAAGGTAGACTCAGCCTTCCATCCTTCCAAGGTGGGTAAAATGGGGATCCAGATTGTTGGAGGTAATAGGCTGACTCTGTAAACTGCTTAGAGAGGGCTGGAAAGCACTATGAAGTGGTATATAAGTCTAAGTGCTATTGCTATTGCTACTTAAATGAATCTAACCACCTTACAAGTATAATAAGACATAGGAATATACCAGAATGAATAGCAATCTAATCTATAAAATCCTCATTTTTTTTGCTGCTAGTTCATAAAAAACATGATAAATAATAATATCATACACCTCCAAGGTATGTAAGTGACACATCTCATTTATCTCAATGGCTTGTTTCATAGTTAGGTACTTTTAACTGATTTCTAAATATTAATAATGGAGAAGCAGCTTATATTTCTAAGAATATCTGGTTTCACAGAGGGAGTACCAGTCTTGCCAGGGAGAAATGACAGATATTTTGTGTTATTTTACAATATTATTGTGTATTATTTATATTGTGATTGTGAATTCATTGGTAACTTTTAGTTCCACCAGTGTGATAGCATTTTAAAAAAAAACCTTGAATTATCTGAGTTGTCATACTGAGCTCAGGAACATATTGGTTGTTTTGAATGCAAAATGATCCTTTAGATATTTTAATAAAACCCATCCTATGAAAAATCATCATATAAAAAGTTGTTATCCTATGTTACATGTTTAAAATGTTGGATTTCTTTAAATGGTCTGACAGATTATTCCTTTTACTTCCTATTAAAATACTAATGTGACATTTTTATATCTGTTTTCATTAATATCTATATACAGTATATATATTTAATGTCATGCAAAAATATGTCCTAAGCTAATATAAATTGACCACTTTTTTCCTGTGCAGCCAAAGGCAACAAGACAATCAATATACAAATGGCTGTCTATAAGAGCTTTTCAGAATATGTTTTAGTGAAGTGGCTGGTATCATTTTCTGTTCAATAATTTTTCTTTATCGTGTTCTCAGTTAGATAAAGAAATAATTTCAATAAAAGATTTCTAGTCAAGGCAACAAAAGTGAGGAAATTTATATACCATTCTTAGAATGACCAAATCATTCATATCCCTCACTTGAATTAAAAAGGTCAGGTATAAAATAAGTAATGGCCTGGATCTAAGCTTAATCATACACAAAACAATTTTCAATTGATCTCTCTAAATAGGATCATAAAACTAAAACACAGTGTTAAACAGTACAAGGAATAAAACAGCATAAAATAGTAGAGGCACTTAAATATATTGAAAGTATATTATTAAGCATTAAAGATTCTTAGTTGCATAGTTCTCCTCTGTGATGTTCATGAAATAGGGTTAAAAAAAAATCAAGATGACCGAGTCATGGCAGCCTAGTCAAAACTCTCTCATTGTACATATCTATACAAATAGGATTTTTCTTATTGTTCTAGAAACATTAAGGCCCTTCAGAAATAGAAAGAAACAAAAGAAAGGGTTTTTTTTTTGTTGTTGTTGTTGTTTTGAGAAAAGAGGTCTTAAATACGATTTTAAAAGTTTTGGAAAAATATTATGTTTTGGATTAAGCAGCAAAAAAACCTAGTTAGAATATGGATTTTGGAAAGTTTACAATGGATTAAGGGTGCAGATGAATTTGGAATTAAAGTTTTAAATTAATTAGAAGAATTCTTCCCATGGGAAACGATGATTGTCATCTTTTAAGAAGAAACACAATAATCGGTCCTTGAAGGTTTGACACCCGAAGAAGCTAGAAAATAATATTATTAGAAAATAATAAATTCATCACATTAAACCAAGAACGGGGCAAAAAGCTTTGATGGATATTTTGAATATTGGTTTTTGAAATACTTAATATACCATGTTTTCCCCAAAATAAGATTCTGTCTTATATTTTTTTGAACTCCGAAATAAGTGCTTGGACTTATTTTCGGGGATGTCTTATTATTTTGGGGTACGTGGAACAAGACGGGGCTCCTCTTGCCATCTTTCCTGATTTCCAGCTCCGTCTCCCTAAACCTGAGCAGTGAAAATGGGAGGGACCGGCTGTGATTGCATTTAAATACTTTTGGGGTGGGTTTATTTGCCGGGGGGGGGGCTTATTTGAGTGCATGCACTCAAAAGCCCAATTGGGCTTATTATCAGGGGATGTCTTATTTTAGGGGAAACAGGGTAGTAGATATGTTGTGCATATTCTGCTCAAAGTCCTGTAGACTGAAGTACTATAGAATACCTATATCCTACCTATTCTCCAGACCTGCCCAGGGACTCTACACCCAAAATTCGAACCTTCAAATCTGGGGACTCTGTGTATGCCAGAAATTATTCAGGCCAACCTCTCTGGCTAGCAGGGACAATCATGGAACTTACAGGGCCTAGAACTTACAATTTAGTGCTGGAGGATGGACAAATATGGCGATGCCACATTGACCAATTAAGGGGTCAATGGAGCCGAAGGGAACAATTACACACAGCAGATAACAGATCACAACATCCAGATAAAAGTTTAATTACAGATGGGCCTATCGCAACTGACCCAGGAGACAAGGAGAGAGGCGCAACCTGAAGCGAGGATGACTTACCAGGCAGTTGGGACTGTTTTCCAGCAATGCAGGCAGTCAGAGACAAGGAAAAGCATCCAAATAGCGATTTCCGGGACGTCTTCGGTGATTCCACCTAGTCCAGCTTCAGCAGAGAGCCTTTGACAGTCTGGGAGAGTCAGGAGAAGGCCTGCCTACCTACACAACTACGAATACGCCATCTAGTGATTGAGAAGTGCTGCATCCAGGCTACACTCTGGTCCATACCCAATGCAGACGCTGCTGAGCCCTGATTGGCTGACGTGAAGCCGGCGCGAATATATAAAGAGCTGTCAAACACGTTGACAGCCGCTGCTCCTGTTAGCCGAGCAGCAGCGCTAGCTGTCAAACTAGCGAACCTGTTAGTGCTTACTATTAAACAATAAATCCATGTTAGCCTTTGCACAAATGTTTCACCTCAGTCTGTAAGTTCCTTCCAGGACATAACACATATGATGATGTTCCTTCCCCTATTCTTTATTCCAATACTTGATTCATCAGGAGAAAAAACACCAAATCTTATAGATACACATTAAACTCTAATTAGAAAGAGCCATGGTGGCGCAGTGGTTAGAATGCAGAACTGCAGGCTACTTCTGCTGACTGACTGAAATTTGGCAGATTGAATCTCACTAGGCCCAAGGTTGACTCAGCCTTCCATCCTTCCAAGGTGGGTAAAAAGAGGACCCAGATTGTTGGGGGGCAATATGCTGACTCTGTAAACTGTTTAGAGAGGGCTGCAAAAGCATTGTGAAGTAGTATATAAGTCTAAGTGCTATTGCTATTGCTATCATTGGCATCTACAGTATACCAAGCATGAATTAAAGCTAACTTATAGCCAACTAAAGGTAAAACTAATTCCTTCCTACCTTGGAGGTAAATCAACATTTTTTTTTATCTCCAATTGTTGTTTTTTCTTAATTTCCATGAATCCAATATTGCCCTAGATCAATGAATATTACCTTTCCTTCACTTTCTTAATCGACATAGAAACAAACTTTACCATAAATTCCCTGAAAAATGCCATCTATTTCCTCTTTCTTGCATCTTCTTCCACAGCATGCAATCAGATTAAAGGATCAATGCCTATTTTAGTTTTTACTATACTTATTTAACAGGTGAATGAAGGGACTTGTTCATCAGCTCCCAAGTCATTATACCATAGCACCAGAACAAAATCTTATATTGTATTGATCTGTTGCTACCATCAGAGTTTACCAATCAAACCAAGACAAATTTGGTTCATTAGAAAGAAAGTAATTTTAGCAAAATGAATGTGAGAAAGAGGAAAGAGGAAAAAAAAGTAAGTAAAGCCAAAGCAAAAAGTTAAAAGTAACAGTTCCTTGTATTTATTATATTATACTATATTAATTTATTTGATTCTTTTTATTAGTTTTATGGTTTTAAATGTAGCTTTATATTCTGTAAGGCTCCTTGAGCGGCCATGGGCAAATAGGCGGCAATATAAATTCAATAAATAAATAAATAAATTGTTCCAGCAGTTTGGAGCACAAAATTAACCTTGGCCAGTGTTGAAAAAGCTAAACTTAATTGGACCTGGTTACTGTCTGGAAAGTGACTACCTGGAAATTACAAAGTTGTAGACAACCCTGAGAAGTAAAACAAAAATGGTAATCTTGAAAAAGGTGCCAGTAACTGCAAGCATTTTCATACTGTTAACCAAGAAAACTATTGGATATGTCCATGGAGCTTGACTTGGGGGAAAAATTATCTTAACTCAATCATGCTAAATTTAATTCTAGTGATAGGCTGAAATTAGAAAATGCTGTCTGGGGATTTTGGAAATTGTGAAAGATACACATTTGAAGAAGGCAAACTTGCAGAAGGCAGAGGTAAGGGATCCCCTCCTCCCTTTTCGATGTTTTAAAGAACATCAACACACATATTTTCTGTAAAAACAGCATTTCTAAAGAGATTCTATTCCTCAATTCTAACCTACTATTGATTCATTTATTGGTATACCATTCTTCTTAATAAGGGAGCCACCAATCTAAGCTATATCCAGTGGTGGGATTCAAATAATTTAACAACCGGTTCTCTGCCCTAACAATTTCTTCCAACAACCAGTTCACCAAACTGCTCAGAAAGTTAACAACCGGTTCTCCCGAAGTGGTGCGAACTGGCTGAATCCCACCACTGGCTCTATCCAATCTAGCTAGTACAGACGCTGTCAAACCCGCGGCCTGCGGGGCGGATGTGTCACGAGCGGGCCACGCCCATGCCCAGTTTAGCAAAGAAGGAAAAGTTACATCACATGACGCCACCGTGATGACATGAGTTTGACACCCCTGAGCTAGTGGATAACTTTTTTGCATAGGTAACCTTGACCATGTTGTGAACACAAGTACTAAAAAGGCAAGAATTGCATCCCAGTGGATAGTTTTTATTTATCTCCCCCTTGTTCCCCATCTCCTATTCCCATCCCATGAATGACTGTGGCTACCTTTAGATCACACAATAATTAATGGCATTATCTGCAGGTATCTAGTTGGGCCTTATAGATCGCTCCCTTACAGACAACCAGAAAGACAAATCTGATTTGTCCAGATAATTTGGGTCCATAGTGGATCTTGAACTAATTGCATCTTCAGCCGCCTCAGCCATGCTCAGGTGCCCAAAAAGGTGCTCAGAAAGGAAGAATGCCCAGAAAGGAAAGGAGTTCTTCCTTTCTGGGCACTTCTTTTTTTTTCCGAAGAAAAAAATAGGTATGTCTGGTGACTGCACTGTATTCCTTATTCAACTTACTTGATGAATATTTCTTGCACACTTGGAGTATATTTTTGGGACGGTTGTTTTGAATAATCCTAATATTTGATTTGATAAGATTTGAATAATCCAAATAAACAATTGACCAGTAATGGATTTATGATATTTTTCAAAGCCAGCTCAGCTTCTTTGTTGTTATTTTTTAATGCAGCAATAAATGCTTATAATTTGTAAAGGTGGTGGAAGAAGCAAAATATTATATATTAACAAATATATAATGCATTTGTTGACTATTATAAATAAACCTTTAACTTTGCAAACTGGAACTATCTATCTATCTATCTATCTATCTATCTATCTATCTATCTATCTATCTATCTATCTATGATAGATAATCTATCTATCTATCTATCTATCTATCTATCTATCTATCTATCTATCTATCTATCTATCTATCTATCTATCTATCTGTCTGCCTACAATTAACAATAAATGAAATATTGCTAAATTAAATTCATTTGAAATTAAGGTGAAGCTGAAAAAAATGTATTATTAAGGAAAACCCGCATTTGATAAAAGGAAACATTAAAACAAATATGTGCTTCAAAGGTGGCTTGTTTATATTTCTACATAAACTCAAGGATTTTTATTTGAAATAGTTACTGTGTCAACTTACACGAAATGATACCATCTCTTTCATGCAATTAGGGACAATACCTCTACGGCAAAATATGTCTAGCAAGGATTATACTGACGTTGATGCATGCAACGTAGGGTAAAGGTTTGTGTGCTGATGAGAACAGAAACAACAAGGAATTAAAACTGGTGGGAAAATAACAGGACCGACCAAAAAAGAAGCAGATAGACATGTCATATAAAGAATGTTACAAAAGGGCAATTGTCTTTTACTCCATCTTACAATTATCTTAGTGGGAATTCAGTAGACCACAGTTCGTATGTATCAATCAAAATCATAGCAACATCTAACAAGCTTTTGATGACATTTCAGATAAAATAAGACATGAAATTGAGTTAGTGTCACCCAGTGGTGAAGCTTTACCGTGATATATTGTCCCAATTCAGATTTTAAACATTGAAATTACAGGTGGTCCTCAACTTGTGACCATAATTGAGCCCAAAATTTATGTTGCTAAGTGAGACATTTGTTAAGTGAGTTTTGCTCCATTTTTGCTCTTTTCTTGCCACAGTTGTTAAGTGAATCTCTGCTATTGTTAAGTTAGTACCACGGTTGTTAAGTGAGGCTGGCTTCCTTGTTGACTTTGCTTATCAGAAGGTCACAAAAGGGGATCACCCCAGGATACTGCAACTGTCATAAATATGAGTCAGTTGCCAAGCATCTGAATTTTGATCCCATGGGCATGAAGATGGGACAACAGTTGTAAGTGTGGAAAATGGTCCTAGTTCACTTTTTTCAGTGATGTTGTAACTTTGAACGGTCACTAAATGAACTGTTGTAAGTCAAGGACTACTTGTATGCCAAAAAATAGTGCGTTTGTTTATTCTATCTCTAAATGTTTACGTTTTAAATAATGTATCCAAACATGCTAAAAAGAATTTGAGAACTTTAAAAAGGTAAAGGTTCCCCTCGCACTACGTGCTAGTTGTTCCCGATTCTAGGGGGCGGTGCTCATCTCCATTTCAAAGCCAAAGAGCCAGCTCTGTCCGAAGACGTCTCTGTGGTCATGTGGCTGGCATGATTCAACGCCAAAGGTGCATGGAATGCTGTTACCTTCCCATCAAAGGTGGTCCCTATTTTTCTACTTGCATTTTTTACGTGCTTTCGAGCTGCTAGGTTAGCAGAAGCTGGGACAAGTAACGGGAGCTCACCCCGTTATGCGGCACTAGGGATTCGAACCACTGAACTGCCAACCTTTCGATCGACAAGCTCAGCGCTTTACCCACTAAGCCACCGCGTCCCTGTTTGAGAACTTTACATTAAGCCATATAAATGACCTGCACATCATGTGGGAGTTATTTTGTGAAAAACCATACAATAGACTAGATCAGGGTGTCAAACACGATTTCATTGAGGGCCACATCAGTGTCGTGTTTGGCCTCAGAGGGCTGGTGGGGGGATGGCCAGCATGGACATTTCCTGCTCAACATCACTCGAGTCGGGGGCGCCTGTGGTGGTCCAAGCGCTCTGCCAGAAAATGTTTTCACTGGCAGAGGCACTGCAGGCCATTGAGTTTAACACTCCTGGTTTAGATTCACAAAACACATCGAGCGAAACCAGCTTATAGCAATCTTCTGTGAATATTGGAAATAAGGAAATTTATTGTTTAAATAAATTTTCCAAAGTGTCATTATCAGTGGCCTTTCCACAAATGTCAACTTTGCTGCACTTGTGGGAGAATTAAAAGAATGCTCTCTTCAGCTAATCTAGGTAGTGGAATTGACTTTATGAAACATTAGGGTCTGACAGAGTTATAAATAACTTCAGTTCCTCTCTTCTTTGATACCAATTTGGAATTGCGGGCAAAATGAATGGTCCTAAATTTGAAGTCTTCTCAAGGCAAGTGGAGGCCTTCTAATTCCAGCAGTGTTGCCTAAACATTTTCTACGTTTTGATCCCCGAAGGCCCAGCTCAAAACCTATAGATAGCAGGAATCCAATCAGTTATAGATTCATAACAGAATGAATATCCTTCTGATGATAACATTTTATTTTTGGAACTGGAGGGGCAAGGCTGCTTTGGGTTAACTTTCAAAAGACCAGGAGCCCACAATATAGGATTTTAGGCTGGGATTTTCCTATTTTCCAGGATATATTGGAGAGAGGGATGGCTTTTCTCTTTTTCAAAATTGTGTTAATCCTAGATTTTCATTCACTGTTATTAATTTTATTTCCTCCTTTTCAGAATCACAGGAAAACATGCCGTGATTTTTTGGCACTACAATCCCCCAAAATAAGACCTCCCCAGATAATAAGCCCTCCCTCCCAAATATTTAAACGCATGCACAGCCGGTCACCACCATTTCCTCTGGTTAGGGTTAGGGAGACAGAGCTGGAAATCAGGTAAGACGGCAAGAGTATTCCCGTCTTGCTCCACGTGCCCCAAAATAATAAGACCTCCCTGAAAATAAGGCCAAGCGCTTATTTTTGGGGTTCAAAAAATATAAGACAGGGTCTTATTTTCGGGGAACACAGTATTTAGATAGATAGATAGATAGAATTCAGGGAAACGCGGTAGTGGTACAAGAAAGATTTTTGAAGATGTGTATTCTTGAAGCTATATATACCCAAATTGTTCAAAATAGGGATGCCAAGTGTCTTTATAGCAGGGATACTGTCGTATTTTAATTTTCTTTGGACATGTGTTCAAGTATATTAGGATTGTGGTATGCTTTATATAATCTTACATGTGCAAGTCCTGTATGGTTTTTTACAATAAAATCTTTGCATATAATTTGTCATTTTGTATGATAAACATATTTATACATCTGATTACACACTAAGGAAATTTGGTGCCATTAATGTATTCCTTTAGCCTATTTATTCTTCCCCATAACTGTGATTCAGGGTTCCTTATAACAGTGCCTTAAACAAATTTGAAGATAGATTGACTAATTTAATAAATCACATAATTTAATAAATCGTATTAAAGCAATGCAAAAAAACAGAGCATCTTCTAAGCAAAATCTAACCTGCTCTTTGAGTAAAAATATCTCAGGAAGGCCTACAGAACTATAGTTGTATAATATGTTTTAATTGTCGGTTTTATTGTACATTGCCCAGAGTCAACATATATAAGATAGGCAGCCATATAAATTCGATGAATAAATAAAAAATACAATTAAGAGTTCTCTCTCAATCTGAAAGGACATATGGACACGATAACAAGGATATTTGTCAATAGCCCTGACACCTTGGAATTCTCTCCCCAGAAGTTTTTAAATCTCCCTGTACATGGGATAGAGAAAATTTTGAAGATGTTGATTTTCTATCATGAATGTTTCTGGTTAGTTAGTTTACTTTATTAATTTGCCCTTGGCCCATATTAAAGTGCAGCGTTCCAGACACAAATTATTACTAAAATCTGATAAAAAACCATTTAAAATGGAATTGGATAAAATACAATTTAAAAGGAATGTTTATGATGTATTTCAGAATCTGGAAGCCTTTATTCGGGTACAATAAATGGTAGAAGGTTCCATTTTTCCTGTATACTGCTGCTGCCATCTAGTGGTGATTTGGATTTTGGCAGCTTAGATATCTCAGGTGTACCTAGAAACGACTTAGAAAAGGGCCAAATCAGTGGTGAAATTCATTTTTTTTACTACTGGTTCTGTGGGTGTGGCTTGGTGGGCATGGTGTGGCTTGGTGGGTGTGGCTTGGTGGGTATGGTAGGGGAAGGATACTGCAAAATCCCCATTCCCTCCCCACTCCTGGGGGAAGGATACTGCAAAATCCCCATTCCCACCCCATTATTTATTTATTTATTTATTTATTTATTTATTTATTTATTTATTTATTTATTTTGTCACAATGGTATATATAAGCATAAGCATGAAATAACTATACGACATATAAGCATATATATAAGTATAAGCATGAAATAATTATACGAGTTGGATACGATCAAGGGGAACATTAGGACAGGAACGGTAGGCACGTTGGTGCTCTTATGCACGCCCCTTACAGACCTCTTAGGAATGGGGTGAGGTCAATAGTAGATAGTCTTTGGTTAAAGCTTTGGGGATTTTATGGAAGAGACCACAGAGTCAGGTAGTGCATTCCAGGCATTGATAACTCTGTTACTGAAGTCATATTTTCTGTAATCAAGATTGGAGCAGTTCACATTAAGCTTAAATCTATTGTGTGCTTGTGTATTGTTGCGATTGAAGCTGAAGTAGTCTTCAACAGGAAGCCAGCCAGAGGTCATATTTGCCGGTTCTCCGAACTACTCAAAATTTCCACTACCGGTTCTCCAGAACCTGTGAGAACCTTCTGGATTTCACACCTGGGCCAAATCCTTTCCCCACAAATAATCCATGTTCATTGCCGTAGATCTTGATTACTCATCTGTTGGGGACCCTTTTCTAAACGAAGAGCTCAGTTACATCAGTCTGGATGTTGCTGATTTCCCATAATTGCCTGGGAAAATCAGCCCAGAATTGATGGATGATCTGTCTCTTCACTTCCAGCCCAGTTCTACTTAAGAGAGGTCTGTCAGTCTAACAAAGCAATTATTCTTTTCTAACTCATGCAGTCAAGACATTACACGAAGCAGTTTCTCTGATGGAAGAATGCTCTTCTATCTGGGTTACTTTGCACTGCAGCAACTTGGAATGCAAAGCTATAAATACTTTTCAACAGTATAACTCATCAGGCATTGCTGCTGTATGGAATCTGAGAGTCAACTTCCCCACCCCAGCCCACCCCGCCCCATTTGCAATGTTCACAACCCGAGATTAACACTGTAGATGGATTTCTGCAGTAGTCACAGTAGCGGTAGTTCATTTACAACAAATGTAGCACAAAAACAATTGAAGAATATATTACAAGGGCCTCTGGTGGCTCAATGGACTAAGTCTGTCTGTTATTAACACAGCTGCTTGCAATTACTGTAAGTTCAAGTCCCACCAGGCCCAAGGTGGTTTTTTTTTATTTGCATTTATATCCCGCCCTTCTCCGAAGACTCAGAGCGGCTTACACAGTGTTAAGCAATAGTCTTCATCCATTTGTATATTATATACAAAGTCAACTTATTGCCCCCAACAATCTGGGTCCTCATTTTACCTACCTTATAAAGGATGGAAGGCAGAGTCAACCTTGGGCCTGGTGGGACTTGAACCTGCAGTAATTGCAAGCAGCTGTGTTAATAACAGACTGTCTTAGCAGTCTGAGCCACCAGAGGCAGTCTGAGCCACCAGAGGCCCCACAGAGTCAGGTAGTGCATTCCAGGCATTGACAACTCTGTTACTGAACTCATATTTTCTGCAATCAAGATTGGAGCAGTTCACATTAAGCTTAAATCTATTGTGTGCTTGTGTATTGTTGCGATTGAAGCTGAAGTAAACTTCAACAGGAAGCCAGCCAGAGGTTGACTCAGCCTTCCATCCTTTATAAGGTAGGTAAAATGAGACCCAGATTGTTGGGGGCAATTAAGTTGACTTTGTATATAATATACAAATGGATGAAGACTATTGCTTAACACATTGTAAGTTGCCCTGAGTCTTCGGAGAAGGGCGGGATATAAATTCAAATAAAAAAAATTAAAAAAAGTAAATATAACATCATAATATAAAGTAAGGAGTCTCTAAACTAAAAAGTTTTATGATGTATATTAATACTTTCTGTCTTTTCAAAATGACAAGCAAGGATATTTTTTTTTAAAAGCAATTTCATGGGGGCTATGAAAAAGAAGACCCTTTACGGCTTTTTAAAAAAATTAATTACTCCAAATCCCGGTGGGAAGACTGGTCCAAAGAGCCCAAGTCATGCCAGAAAAAGTTCTAAATGTTGACATGGCCCAGTCAAGAATGCTGTAGAACATCCATAGAAAGTGCCGTAATTTTAAATATATACCTAGCAAAAAATAATAATAATGATGATAATGGAAAGAAAATCCCATTCCTATTTTTATTTAACAAAACTCCAACAAATTCTTCAGTGACACTCAGAAATACACTTCCTTTGGCACTGAGAAAGAAACTCTTCTATTTTTTAAATACTACCTTTTATTTGCTTTCTGGACAACTCCACAAATCTGCTGTAGCAATTGCTTGTATTCCAGCTATTTAAACCACACACATACACACGTTCTCCACTCCCACCCCAAATCCAATGTCACGAGAACTCTTCTACTTTTAGAAGTATGTTTTTTATTTTTTTATTTATTTTATTTGTCACAACAGTATATATAAGCATAAGCATGAAAATAACTATATAATATATAAGCATATATATGAGCATAAGTATAACTATATTAATTGGATATAATGAAAGGAAACAATAGGACAGGAACGGTAGGCACGTTTGTGCTCTTATGCATGCCCCTTATAGACCTCTTAGGAATGGGGTGAGGTCAATAGTGGAGTATAATATTGTACTAGCCAACAATTCCGACCATCTCTTTCTTGTCCTTTAGCCAGTTACCTCTTCAGGAGAAGATCTGACCTTATAACTCACCCTAAGCTCTGTTAAGAGTCTTTGGAGAAGGGCTTTAGCAAAGGAGCTGCAGAAGCACAGTGTACAGTATTAGCTGGATCAGGTCCAACTCCATGCCTGTTCATACTCTTCAACAGTGCTTCTTAATCTCTTCAGGCATAGAAGGTAACACAACGGATGGAAAGAGAGGGATATCTGACCTACCTATATCTGACCTACCACTGACCTAGGATAGTAGGGCAGCATGTCTCTCAGGACTCTTTGCAGATGTTTTATTGTCCTAGCATTGTCCTCCCATTGAGGGCGAACCTATGGCATGCGTGCGGGAAGTGGCACACAGAGCCATCTCTCCGGTCACATGAGCTGTTGCCTGTTGCTCTTCCAGGTTCCAGCGTGCCAGCCAGCTGGTCTTCACATGCGCACACGTGCCAGAAATCGGAACAGCAGCCGCTTGGTGCTCATGCACAGACCAGAAAGATTATCTTCCGGGTTTCGGCATGCGCATGTGCACCGGCCAGCTGGTCTTCACACACACCAGAAACTGGGAGACCAGGTGGCCGGTATGCATGTGTGCGTTGGAAGCCAGAAGATCATCTTCCCAGCACACGCAGGTGCACCAGGCGGCTGCTCTTCCAGTTTCTGGAACGTCCGTGCATGCACGCATGCCCCTGTTTTGGCACTTGGTGCCGAAAAGGTTCGCCAACACTGTACTAGCAGGTGGGAGGTAAAGTTCTGACCTAGGCAATAGAGTGGTATACCAGCAAAAGCATGGCTGGGTGCTTGTTAAATGTTGGTTGGCCTGGTAGGAGAGACAAGATCCTGGGGTTTGGTGGGGGGGGCATAGGCTGGCTGCATTGGAGATGGCCTCACAAGCAAGGAGGAGTCCATGTCTCCTGTGTTATAGTTTCTAAAATGAAAAGGTTTTATCTTGCTTTTCTCATTTTTGCACCAGCTGCAGCTCTGGTCCTGTATTGCCGACTGTCTTTATGTATTCAGACCTGCAGAGAAGAACAACAGAATAAGAGTTAGAAGGGAGGAGCAGCAAAGGTGTCAGAAGAATGAACACAAGGGACCGACAGTGGCAGCAGGAAAAGGGTTGTTCAAAGCAAAGTGTGTGATGTATCTCTTCTCACACCTTTTTGATTTTTGACTATATCTGAAAAACAGAAGCACCACCTCCTCTTCAAATCTTTCCAATCTTGCTACATCCACTCTAGAGAGTTCTTTTAAAGAGGAGCCCAATACTGTGCTCTCATATCAGTCTCCCTTCCACACTCCATGGTAACAAGTGTATAAGAAACTGGAGTTTACTTTGACATTACTCAGAGAACAATTTCTAATAGCAAATTGCTGGAAAAGTTGATCAGATAGGATCACAACTAACAACCTCTAGTGATCCTGGAGAATTTAGCACATAGCTTAAGGCCTCTTGGACCTGACTAAACATTTTTAAGAGGTGGATGATGCTACTATCTAGCTGGTCATATAATGCTTAGACATATGCAGCGTAGGGTATCAGAAGGAAAGAAGTTACCTTGGTAACAGAAAAGGAAGGCCGTTGATCAGTAAAGAGCAGCTGGAATGGAAAAAAGAGAGGCAGTGCTGATAAGAGAGAGAAACTAAGGCAATTATTTGAAGGAGAGAGAACAGTCAGAAAAGGAGAGTAAACGATTGAAACATTTGTGGGGTATGGTTTTCAAAAAGAGTAAGTGGCAGTTCCTGAGACAAAAAGAAAAAAAAAAGCATAGAGATCTGCTAAGGATTTCAGCTAAAAGGGAAGTTTGAGGAACAGTGATTGTAAACCAAACACTAGTGGCAGTGTGACAATCTATGTTCAGCCTTGGTTTCGTTGTGACTGTTTATATATCCATGCAGGGATCAAAACAGTTTGAACTAATTCAAAGCCGAAGAGCCAGCGCTGTCCAAAGACTTCTCCATGGTCATGTGACCAGCATGACTAAACGCCAAAGATGCACGGAATGCTGTTACCTTCCCACCAAAGGTGGTCCTTATTTTTTCTACTTGCATTTTTTTTACGTGCTTTCAAACTAGGTTGGCAGGAGCTGGGACAAGTAATAGGAGCTCACCCCGTTATGCGGCACTAGGGATTCAAATCACTGAACTGCCGACCTTTTGATCGACAAGCTCAGTGTCTTAGCCACTGAGGCACTGCATCCCTAATTCCGCTGATAAGAAGCTGAGGAAACAGCATTGTTTAGTTTCTTATAGGAAGTGTTCTCATGGGATATAGAAGGTGGGAGCATAGATGCTGAAATGGTATTAGGGACATTCCCAGAGGAACTGGAGTAGAGTTGTGTAAATGGCTGGCACCTGAGTCAGACCTAGAGAGCGAAAGATCAACAGTATTACCAACCAGAGAAAAGCCATTTACCAACCTGAATTACAGACGAAACAACTGCAGGGGATTGGCACGACTCTGTTTTTTTTTTTTTAATAAAGATGGGAATTTGAGTTTCTATCCAGTGGAATATCGAAATCCCACGTTAACATATTTATTGCTTATATTCTGCTTTTATTGAACCCAAAAGTAAGAAAGCATTCACAGGCCACAATACATCATAGCTCTGTCAATTTGCTTTGCAAGACAGATTCAGATCTGTCATTCAGAGTAAGTTGAATCAAAAAGGTCCCAGAAGAGTTTTCGTGACCCAAAATCTTAAGCCCACACGCACCGAGATACAGACCAAGGCTGTTTGTGTTACGGCATCAGAAATTAAGCGAGGGATTCGTTCTCTTGTTTTTAGAAATTTAGACTGTCTAGAGTCAAAATTTAGATCTTCCTAAAGACACACGTTAGGGATGCGGTGGCTCAGGGGCTAGGACATTGAGCTTGTCGATCGAAAGGTCGGCAGCTCGGCGGTTCGAATCCCTAGTGCTGCCGTGTAATGGGGTGAGCTCTGTTACTTGTCCCTGCTTCTGCCAACCTAGCAGTTTCGAAAGCACGTAAAAATGCAAGTAGAAAAAATAGGGACCACCTTTGGTGGGAAGGTAACAGCGTTCTGTGCGCCTTTGGCATTTAGTCATGCCGGCCACATGACCACGGAGACATCTTCGGACAGCGCTGGCACTTCGGCTTTGAAACGGAAATGAGCACCGCCCCCTAGAGTCAGGAACGATTAACATGTATGTGCGAGGGGAACCTTTACCTTTACCCTGTTTAAAGACACACATTTTGCTCCATATAGATAGACCTCCAGTCTGAATGGAAATGCATACAGTATATACAGTATACAGAATCATCAGTGCTTGGAACACCTTACCTGACTTTGTGGTCTCTTCCCATAATCCTAAAAACTTTAACCAAAAACTGTCTACTATTGACCTCACCCCATTCCTAAGAGGACCATAAGGGGCGTGCATAAGAGCACAAACGTGCCTACCGTTCCTGTCCTATTGTTTTTCTTTTCTTCTTCATATATATATATATATATATATATATGCTTATGCCTCCTAATATTTACTCATATATATGTTTATATACTATATAATCTTTTTGTATGATACTTATATATATTGTTGTGACTAAATAAATAAATAAATAAAAATATAACAGTGTATATAACAAATGCATATATATTACAGTTTACATAACAGTGTATACGCTTATTTCTTCTTTTATCATGCAGATTTTTAAATTATATCTAAAAATATTATAATATTTTTAAATATTATATCTATTTCATAGGTTTGGTAGTAAAATAAAAGAGATTAGTTACAATCAACAGTCCTATGGAGTTATGGGATCATAGAATTCTTTATGGGTATAGTCAACCGACAACCAGAAAGCACCCAATATGGAATTCTGATAAAGACCATGGGTCATCTATCATTTCCAGAAATCTCATTTCTTTCCACCCTCGAAGAGATATCTTTGTTGCACCAAGAACAAGGTAGCATTTTTTTATGGTGTGCACAAATAATAATATAATAATAATAATATGCATAATAATATAATCATACCAATGGCTTACATGACTTACATATTTGCATCAGACACCCTACTGTAATGCAATGTAATGTAATGTATCTTTCTTCTGGCCTCATCGAGGTTGGCCAGTGATAACTGTCTACATTCTGTATTATATACATCTTGGTATTCTGATTTTCTTTCATTTCTGTAATAATTCCAGGCTCTGAAACCAATGTTACAAAAAGGATTGCATGGCACGAGAACAAAAAAATTCCAAGTTTTGGTTTCTTACTCATTGCAAGCCTATCATAGAAAATGCCTATTTTGAAAACTGTTCTTTATTACAAAATATTGGCTATAGCAATGAAGCTCCTTTTAAACAGGACCTAGAATTAGCTTACTTGTTGCAGGGTTGTAAGGGGGGAAAAAAGAACGTGTTCAATCTTCAATACAATCTATGTCACATATGCAGTATAAAGTCATTAGTATCCTGGACTTGGAGGCATTTTTGATAATTTTCTGCAATTCAGGGGATGTTTCTTCAAGTGTGGAATAGGATAGCTAGAACATAAAGAGGATTATTTCTGACCAAACCAACCTTAATAATATAATTGTGCCTTTAATTAATTGGCTTGTGAAGAGGATGAGATTGTCAAAAGTTTGTTTCAATGTGTAAAATGAAGATAAATCATGGTACTGCATCTGCATTGCTAAAAAAGATCTTCTGTATCAATGGTTATTGGCCAAGATAGCAAAATAAATGAATATTTATTGCAGTCATCAGACCAGAAATAAAACCTCTGCCAAATACCAAATTTTAGCTATTAACAAGGAAGATAGAGGGAATAAATATTAGAGGCAAAATTTCTATCTTGAAAATGGCAGGAATTGTTTCCTTGGTCTGAAGGAACCAAGAAAAGTATATTATATTATTTTTTATTATTATATTATTATAATAATTAATATTATATTATGGTAATTATATTATTATAATAATTATTATAAAGTCTTCCTAGTATTGAGGCCAATAATCCACTAACAGGAGGGCATTTCATGATGAGTTACAACAACACCAACAATAAAAAATATTTCAGTGTTTTAAGCTTTTAACTATTATGTGGATTAATCCTTAAGTACAAGGAAATGCATAAAAATCTTAAATATAAGGAAATGCATAAATATTTTTCTCCTGAAGCATCTCTGAAAGTAATACACTTGAGATAAAAAGCTACAAAAAACTTGGAAGGTCAATATACAATTTAAACCAAAGACATTTTTGACAAAAAAAGTTTGAAAAAATTGCATGCTTTATTCTTTTATATAACAGCAGTAAGGTTTCTGTAGGCCAATGTTGGAAGGATTTAGCTATACCTACAATGGAACAGTGATTGTTAAATGGGATGGCAAAACTGATGGTTTTGATTAGAGAAAAGACATTGGCCAAATTTAAAGCCCATTTTGGACTTTATGTAGGAAACAAAAAAAATGTAATCATAACATATGGATTTGATGACTACCAATATTTGTACATTAGTAAAAGAAATGGATGTTATATTGTAATTGTGGAGCAAAAACTGTACCTGTTTATCTGCATCTGCTGTAAAAAAAAAGTTGGAAGTCATTCTTTTTGTCTATATTTTTGTTTTTCTTTATATTTTTTATTTTATTTTATTTTTTCTGTATGTTTTTTATTCTATTCTCTCTGTTCAGTGTTTTTTTATTTTAACTTTAAAAAAATAATAAAGTTATATATAAATATAAATAATAAAGTTATATATAAATATAAAAGAGAAAGAAAGCTAGCCAATCGAAGCCCTCTTCTTCTATGACTATCATTAAGTGTTATATCATTAAGTGTTAAATTTGTACCCTATGACTATCATTAAGTGTTGTAAGTGTTGTACCTTGATGAAGGTATCTTTTCTTTTATGTACACTGAGAGCATATGCACCAAGACAAATTCCTTGTGTGTCCAATCACACTTGACCAATAAAGAATTCTTTTCTTATTTCTAAGACAGAAGTCTGTCTGAAAAGATTTTTCATAGTGGTTTCCCATAGGAGAAAGCGAATAGTCTGAAGGAACCGAGTCATGGAAATATGATTTTCTTTATTTCATCACAATGCCAAAACTATATGAAGGAAATTAATATAAGTAGTACCTGTGAGAGGGATCTTGGAGTCCTAGTGGATAACCATTTAGATATGAGCCAGCAGTGTGCAGCAGCTGTTAAAAAAGCCAACACAGTTCTGGGCTGCATAAACAGAGGGATAGAATCAAGATCACGTGAAGTGTTAGTGCCACTTTATAATGCCTTGGTAAGGCCACACTTGGAATATTGCATCCAGTTTTGGTCGCCACGATGTAAAAAAAATGTTGAGACTCTAGAAAGAGTGCAGAGAAGAGCAACAAAGATGATTAGGGGACTGGAGGATAAAACATATGAAGAACGGTTGCAGGAACTGGGTATGTCTAGTTTAACAAAAAGAAGGACTAGGGGAGACATGATAGCTGTGTTCCAATATCTCAGGGGGGTTGCCACAAAGAAGAGGGAGTCAGGCTGTTCACCAAAGCACCTGAGGGTAGAACAAGAAGCAATGGGTGGAAACTGGTCAAAGAAAGAAGCAACTTAGAACTAAGGAGAAATTTCCTGACAGTTAGAACAATTAATAAGTGGAACGACTTGCCTTCAGAAGTTGTGAATGCTCCAACACTGGAAATTTTTAAGAAAATGTTGGATAACCATCTGACTGAGATGGTATAGGGTTTCCTGCCTGGGCAGGGAGTTGGACTAGAAGGCCTCCAAGGTCCCTTCCAACTCTGATGTTATGTTATGTTATGTTAAGTTCCGGTGAAATTATGCATTTTTATCAATCAATCAGAATAGAGCTGGAAGGGATCTTGGTTGTCTTCTAGTCCAACCTGTTCAAGGAGGAGACCCTGTACCATTTCAGATAGGTGGCTGTCCAGTCTTGCCTTAAAAACGTCCAGTGATGAAGATTTATTTGGTAACTTATTATAATTTTAATGTGTTTAATGTCAAATGTTCTCTGAGTAATTGACATAAAAGAATAACAAAAGGAATGACTATAACCCCAGTTTAGAAAAATCAAAGGATTGACAAATGAAGCTTTTGTTCTTTTATCAGCTGGAAAGATGATAAGCGATCATATGACATGCAGACTATTGATTGTTTCCTGATTGCTTATTTGTAAAGGTAAAGGTTCCCCTCGCACATACATGCTAGTCGTTGCCGACTCTAGAGGGTGGTGCTTATCTCCGTTTCAAAGCCAAAGAGCCAGCCTGTCCAAAGACGTCTCCATAGTCATGTGGCCGGCATGACTCAACGCCAAAGGCGCACGGAACGCTGTTATCTTCCCACCAAAGGTGGTCCCTATTTTTTCTACTTGCATTTTTATGTGCTTTCGAAACTGCTAGGTTGGCAGAAGCTGGGACAAGTAACAGGAGCTCACCCCATTACACGGCAGCACTAGGGATTCGAACCGCTGAGCTGCCAATCTTTTGATCGACAAGCTCAACATCCTAGTCCCTGAGCCACCACGTCCCTTGCTTATTTGTAGCCTATGACTATCATTAAGTGTTAAATTTGTAGCCTATGACTATCATTAAGTGTTGTACGTGTTGGACCTTGATGAAGGTATCTTTTCTTTTATGTACACTGACAGCATATGCACCAAGACAAGTTCCTTGTGTGTCCAATCACACTTGGCCAACAAAAAATTCTATCTATCTAGCTATGTATATTTATTTAGCCTAAATCTAGCAGGATCTTTTTATGGGGGTGGGGTACTCCTACTTTTCCTATCCATGATAGAACAAGTTATCCAGAGAAAGTGACAGAAACACATCCAAGAAGTTCTTAGTTCACCTATAAAAATGTGGTCAAACTTCAGTCATCTATGCTGTCCATACAAGTACTTAAGTATTGCCAAGATGGAAGAAGCAATGGTCTCAGGTTGTGCAAAGTATAATGAAGATGCTAAAGATGGATGAATACCATTTACTACCTTCACTTTTAAGTTAAGATGTGATTTTTCAGGATACCCTACAATCATCGCGATGCATCTGGTAGAAAACTATACATAAGGAGAAAGAATATGCTTCATTACCCTGACAACAGCAGAAACTGGACAAATGTCATGGCTAGATGGTACCATCTAGTGGTCATAACTGCTTGAGAAGAGGAACCAGTGCAATGAAAATGCTCCTAGCAAAATGAAAATGCCATGTCGATGAATAATATGAGTTGAATCAGCCTGGGTAATGTTTGTCCGTCTCTCTGTTGAAAAATGGTTTTCTGATGCAGAAAGTTACAACTAGAGAGACTTGGATTTCAGCGCACCAGAGCAAATTTCAACATCTTTATAGGAGAAATTATTATTTCTGCTTTGCCCAGGAACATATTTAACCATATTAAGGTTATATTTTTAGTTGGGTTTTTGTTTTTGTTTTTTGTTTTCATCCACTTGTAGCAAATCCATTTAAAACACTGTATTTTGATAACCCGATTTAAAACATTTTGTTTTGTGAAAAAAATGTTAAGTTTGGGTAGATCTGAACTAGATTGACCTGGCAGTTCAAAGACATCTTCAAAATTTGGTTGATTTTTTTCCCCCTGGTACTGTTAAGTTACATATTGACTAGTTTGGTTTCTATAATTCTTTAGTTTCTGAATGAATTAACTGATTAATCTGTTAAACCTGGATGGTGAATTAATTTAAAATTAATTTATTAGAAAACTTACTTTGATTTAGCAAATGTTGCTCAAATCCCATTGAATTACAGAAACGTCTTCAGACTCATAATGGGATAGTGTGGAGACTAGATAGAAAGCTTCATAGCTTGGACATTTATTAGTATGTTTATGTGTATATATATATTTCTGTGTGTGTATATATATACACTCCACAGTCACACACATATTAAACCAGGTCATCAAATGCAATTAGAAATAACAAAGCATTTACAACAAATACCAAATGAACATTAGCAATAAAAATTGGGCTATACAAAGATGCACCCTTCAGCTCTGTACCAATGGTCAGATCTAATTTAGTTTGAAATCTACCATGTGTCAGCTGTTGCGTTGCTGCCTGTCGAATTATATGTTTGACAGCTTCCACCTTTAAAAATGTACTAAAGCTAACTAAGACCTATATAATAGCAATAATTGGCAAGCAAAGGTTTATTATCAATGTTGTTAACCAACCCTGAACAAGAGAATGTTTTGGCAACAAGTGATGGATCTTAAAAACTAAACTTAAAGATATATAATGTATGTGCATCACATATTCATAGTAATAATAATACTGTTGTCGAGGAAAGGCTTGTAATGCTCTGATGAGGCTGGAAGCTATGCTTGTGGTAATGTATTTTGCCAGAAAGGTCACTCATGCCAAGCAACTCTTAGCAGACTAAGCATATCCATTAACCCATTTAATATCGTGAGAAAACAGAATATGAATCCTATACTGGATTAGTCATCACTCAGGACCTCATTAGAAGTTACAGTTCCTGGACATCTCTAAGAAGTTCTCAATGAGACTCAGGATCTATGGCCTAGCCCTGTAGGATTACTGGAAGAAGAACAGTTTAGGTTAGTTTAGTTTAGTTTAGTTTAGTTTAGTTTAGTTTAGTTTAGTTTAGTTTAGTTTAGTGTCATTGCACCTCATACAATGAAATTAAATGACATCTTCAGTGTACATTATAATTATAAAAATAAAACACAAACTCACATCCTTCACATTCTATACAATTGAATTGAAAACTCATATTGCATTAATATTGCACTATACAGTAGAATTCAATATAGTTACTATCCTGGGATAGAAATTGGTTTTTAGCCTATTTGTCCTTGTTTTTATTATGCTCTAATACGGTCTGCCAGATGGTAATAGTTCAAAAAAAAAAAGGTGCCCAGGATAAGATGGATTTTTAAGAATGTTTTGAAGTTTCTTAAGGCAGCGGAAGCTATAAAGCTCTTCCAAAGAGGAGAGAGGGCAACCTCTGGGCAATGATGTTAACCCTCTGGAGTGCTGTCCTATCTGCCACTGTGCAATTGGCAAACCATACACAGGTGAAGTAAGTTAAAATATTCTCTATGGCGCAGCGATAGAAGATCACCAGCAGTTTTTCATTCAGTTGTTGTTTCCTGAGAAGTCTCAAGTAGTATAATCTCTGCTGGTCCCTTTTGACCAGTGCTGCAATATGAGAGCCCCAGGTCAGGTCCTCTTTTATGGTAACACCCAGAAAATTAAAACTGGCCACTTGCTCCACTCAGTCTCCATTGATAAGCAAGGGCTGGATTTCTGATCTATTCTTTCTATAGTCCACTATAAGCTCCTTGGTCTTATTGGTGTTAAAGACCAAGTTATTGTCTCCACACAGTCACAGACAAGACAAAACTATAGTGGGATAAATCACACCATTATGGCCTGCCATTATGAATTGGAACAAAAAAAGTAGAATAGAATAGAATAGAATAGAACAGAACAGAACAGAATTCTTTATTGGCCAAGTGTAACACTTGGACACACAAGGAATTTGTTTTGGTGAATATCTCTCGATATACACAAAAGAAAAGATACATTCGTCAAGAATCATAAGGTACAACACTTAATGATAGTCATAGGGAAACAGTCAATATAAATCTTAAGGATACCAGCAACAAGGTTACAGTCATACAGTCATAAGTGGGAGGAGATGGGTGATAAGAACGATGAGAAGATTAATAGTAATGCAGACTTAGTAACTAGTTTGACAGTTTTGAGGGAAATATTTGTTTAGCAGAGTGATGGTATTACAGAAAAAAACTGTTCTTGTATCTAATTGTTCTAGTGTGCAGTGCTCTGTATCATCGTTTTTGAGGATAAGAGTTGAAACAGTTTATGTCCAGGATGCGAGGGGTCTATAAATATTTTCACAGCCCTCTTTTTGACTTGTGCAGTATACAGGTCCTCAATGGAAAGCAGGTTGTTAGTAATTATTTTTTCTGCAATTCTAAATATCGTCTGAAGTCTGTGTCTGTCTTGTTGGGTTACAGAACCAAACCAGTCAATTATAAAGGTGCAGATGACAGACTCAATAATTCCTTTGTAGAACTGGATCAGCACTCCTTGGGCAGTTTGAGCTTTCTGAGTTGGCGCAGAAAGAACATTCTTTGTTGTGCTTTTTTGATGACGTTTTTGATGTTGGATGTCCATTTTAGGTCGTGAGTTATAATAGAACCTAGAAATTTGAAAGTCTCTACTGTTGATACTGTGTTGTCTAGTATTGTAAGAGGTGGTAGTATGGGAGGGTTTCTCCTAAAGTCCACCACCATTTCTACGGTTTTGAGTGTGCTCAGTTCCAGATTGTTCCAGTTGCACCACGAGGCTAGTTGTTCAATCTCCCATCTGTATGCGAATTCATCATAGTCTCAAATGAGACTGATCAGTGTTGCGTCATCTGCAAACTTCAGTAGTTTAACAGATGGATCATTTGAGATGCAGTCATTGGTATAGAGAGAGAAGAGAAGTGGAGAAGGAACACAGCCTATGCTAATTGTACAGGTATCTGATGTTATTCTGCTTAGCTTCACCAGCTGCTTCCTAGAAATATTTAAAGCAAATATTTGAACATTAGTAAGGAATTTATCCAGATTCAAATATGAATGAATGATATTTGAGCCTGGATAAAAGAGATTCCTTACTAGAAATAAAATATTCAGGGATGCAGAATCGGAAGAGATTCAGAAAAATTGTGAAAATGGCATACCCAGAAACAATAGTAGAGTAGTAGAAGAAACTCAAATAACAACAATTGCAATATAAAAGGAAAAACTCATATGAACTACAGCAATGACATCTTAAAGGAAGGAATAACAACAGAATCAATACAGGCCAGCACTGAAACAATCTATGAAGTGGTCTCCTGACAAGGAATTAAAAGAGAACATTATGACGTATGCAGATTTACCTGTAGAAAGACAGACTGCTAGCATCAAAAGTAGTGCCTGAAAAAGACATGGCACTTATAATGAAGAATGTGAATAAGTTGTTTGCAAAGATTAGAATAAAATCTATTGAATAGACCAATCATCTTGCAGGGATGGTTAAAGAACTGGATATTGAAATTAGAAAACAAAAAATAAAATCATATTCAATCCCAAAGTAGAAGATTAGACTGGAGACCAAGATAAAAGAAATTAAGACCAGACACTTTTATTTAAAAACAAAACAAAACACAAAAGAGCAAAACTAGAAGAACGTAAAAATCGAGACAAACATAATAAAAAATATTGGATTAGCACCAGAAAAATTGAATATGTTTTGGGAATCATAAAGCAGTAAATAACAACAAAGGCATGGAAAACTGAATGCTATGGAGCACAAATTGTCCAATTTAAGCAAAATCAGGTGTTTCAATGAGACCAGAGGTGATTTTACCAAAGGCAATAAATTCTGAAAATGGAATTTATTTATTTATTTATTTATTTATTTATTTATTTTATTTTGTCACAACATCATACAAAAAGATTATATAGTATATAAACATATATATGAATAAATATTAGGAGGTATAAGCATATATATATATATAGGAAGAAGAAAAGGAAAACAATAGGACAGGAACGGTAGGCACGTTTGTGCACTTATGCACGCCTCTTAGGAATGGAACGGTAGGCACGTTTGTGCACTTATGCACGCCTCTTAGGAATGGGGTGAGGTCAATAGTAGAAAGTTTTTGGTTAAAGCTTTTGGGATTATGGGAAAAGACCACAGAGTCAGGTAAAGTATTCCAAGCACTGATGATTCTGTTACAGAAGTCATATTTTCTGCAATCTAGATTAAAGCGGTTAACATTAAGTTTAAATCTATTGGTTGCTCTTGTATTATTGCAATTAAAGCTGAAGTAGTCTTTAACAGGAAGACAATAGATGATTACAATAGATGATTCTATGAGTTAAACTTAGGTCTTGTCGAAGGCGACGGAGTTCCAAGTTTTCTAAGCCTAGGATTTCAAGTCTGGTGGGATAAGATATTTTGTTGTTTTCAGAGGAATGGAGAACTCTTCTTGTAAAATATTTCTGGACACGTTCAATTGTATTGATGTCAGAGATGTGGTGAGGGTTCCAAACAGGCGAGCTGTATTCTAGAATTGGTCTAGCAAATGTTTTGTATGCTCTAGTTAGTAGTGTAGTGTTTTTGGAAAAGAAGCTACGCAAGATTAGGTTTACAACTCTTAGAGCCTTTTTTGCTATGTATTTGCAGTGGGCTTTGGCACTTAGATCATTTGACATAAAAACTCCAAGGTCTTTAATGGGATGGGGGTCATCTGTAAGGTAATGTCCATCAAGTATGTACTTAGTGTTTGGGTTCTTTTTTCCGATATGTAAGACTGAGCATTTGCTGGTTGAGATTTGGAGTTGCCAAGTTTTAGACCAAGCGGTTAGATGATCAAGGTCTTTTTGAATGATATATGTATTGTCTGTGGTGTTAAATAGTTTGACATTGTCAGCAAAGAGAACACAATTACTTAAAGTGGCTGTGGTGGTTTTTGTAGTTACCGGCACACTAGGTGCCATACCAAGGAATCTTCAACAGCACTTATAAAATCTGTAAATTGAGAAAATTTCCATCTGTCAACTACAACAGAACACGCTGCTTCGATTGACATATATACTATGCCCATTTATTACAACATCCTAGGTTCTTGTGAAGGATGTGATACATCTGAAGGCCAATATAGCTAAAGAACCGGCAGCTGTGAGTTCACAGTTTTGTGCATTTAATAATAGCAACATAACAAAGTAGCAACAATTATGCATTGGAACATCTGCAAGAAATACCACTTGCCTGCAAGCAAGAACTGACGAGGCTACAAGAGATAGAAAATGGATAAACTAAAATAATCTGGGATTTTAGAATTCAACAGACAAGCATCTGCCACATAATATCTGAAACTTAACGATTGTCAATAAGGGTTAGGGTTAGGATTAGGATTAGGGTTAGGGTTAGTCTGGATAATGGACACTGCAATAATTAGAGACAGCAGAATAGAACTGGAGTAAGTTATAAAATATAAAAACCTGCAAAAGGAAGTAAAACTACTGTGGCAAAAAGAAAGAAAGAACAGACACAATTATAATAGGAGCCATGGGTGTAATTCCAAAACATCACTTGAACACCATTGGCATTGACAAAATCCCCATTAGTCAATTGCAAAAGACAAATTTACCTGTTACAGATTACATCCTGCAATGTTATCTTTAATATAGGTAGTCATTGGGTTATGAATATAATAGAGCCTGCCAATTGCATTCATAACTCAAGGGTTTCATCTTACAAGAAAGATCTGCCAGTTCCCCTGTCTTTCTCCCACTCCCACCCCAATGTTAATGTCTTGCTGGAATCTCAGGAAAAGATGGTTGCTTCTGAAAATCTGTCACATGGTTCTGCAATGGAGCAGACTTCTCCTTCCGTACCCCAATCTCTTGAGCTCTGGAGATCTTGGAAAGGGAAGTGAGCGATCACTGATTGGGGTGGGGTAGAGAAGAGAGGAAGACCAAGCACTTGTGGGGACCCCACGAGGTGGGAAGCAGAGTATGGGGTATCTTGGGGTGAGGAGATGCCTTTGGAAGTTGGAAGCACAGGCAACTCACCCCTGAAGCACCCCATAACAACCAGCACATTTGATTTAGGAATGGGAGCAGCAGGGATGTGGGCTCATTCATTTTTTCATTCATTCATTGCAGAAAATACGACTTCAGTAACAGAGTGGTCAATGCCTGGAATGCACCACCTGACTCTGTGGTTTCTTCCTCAAGCCCCGCCCCCCCGAACTTTAACCTTAGACTGTCTACTGTTGACCTCACCCCATTCCTAAGAGGTCTGTAAGGGGCGTGCATAAGCACACCCGCGTGCCTACCGTCCCTGCCCTACTGTCCCCATGTATTCGTATCCATTTCCTAAGGTATTCATAATCGCATTTATACTTATATTTGTTATCTTATACATGCTTGACAAATAAAATAATAAATAAATAAAATTATTATTATTATCATTATCATTATCATTATCAATAATAATAATAATAATAATAATAATAATAATAATAATAATAATAATAATAATAATAAAAAAATTAACTTGATTCATGGTGGGTGAGAGAGGTGGAAAAACCCAGAAACATGCTCCTACAGCCAAAGCCTGAAGCAGACAATTTTAGAAGCACCGAAGGGAAGAAGGCTTCATGTTGCAAGCCTTGCACAGGAAAACAAACTTACAGCTTTCTCTCTCCTCTTTAGCAGTACAAAATTGCTAAAGCAGGATAGCCTTGGAAAGTCAGGCAAACTTGCTGGCTCTTCCTCTCTCGGCAAAAGCTGCTACTCTTACACTAAATCCCTGGGAAGAAAGAGAGGGTTTCAGTTTACAAGAAAGAGCTACCGTTACGCACACCCACACACCCCATGATAATGCTTTGGGAAGGAAGCTAGGCCTTTGCTGTCATCTCAGAAAAAGACAGCCATTTCTAGAATCTGCCATGTGGCTTAGCAATGAAGAGGACTTCTCCTTCCATACCCCAACCCATAGATACTATTGATCTTGGAGGTAAGTGAGTGATGGGGTGGGGTGGGGTGGGGAGGAGCAGAGCACATGGAACCTGCTGGACTGGCAAAGCAGACCCAGTATCTAATATCCCCTTTTATACGTATCCCTTTCATGTATTCATAATCATGTTTATACTTATATCTGTATATGTAATACATGCTTGACAAAATAAATAAATAAAATAAATATCTGTGAGGAACTGATGGAGCAGGATGGGGGTGGGATAGTGTGTGTGTGTGTGTGTGTGTGTGTAATAGCCATGAGGGCATGGTGCAGCAGGGTGAATGACTGCAGGAAAACTGCAGCAGTCATAATTTGGGGACTGAGTTTTAAGTACTTTTTTTGGGGGGGGGGCTTTGAACTCTGGTGCTAGAGAAGACTCCTGCGAGTCCCTTGGACTGCAAGGCGATCCAGCTGGTCAATCCTAGAGGAGATCAACCCTGACTGCTCTTTAGAAGGCCAGATCCTGAAGATGAAACTCAAATACTTTGGCCACGTATGAGAAGGAAGGACTCACTGGAGAAGAGCCTAATGCTGGGAAAGAGCATTTGAAGGCAAAAGAAGGAGGGGACGACAGAGAACAAGGTTGCTGGATGGAGTCACTGAAGCAGTTGGTGTGAGCTTAAATAGATTCCTTCCTGTCCTCTATAGAGGACGGTAGAGGACAGGAAGGCCTGGAGGAACATTGTCCATGGGATCGCGATGGGTCGGACATGACTTTGCAACTAACAAGAACAAATAATCATAGCTTTGAACCATCGCTAAGTGAATTGTCATAATGTACCTCCAAACCACAATAATCTGCCTCTCCCATGTCTTTTAGACAAATTGGGTAGATGAATAAAAATGCCAAATCTAGTCTAAACATATTGATGACTGTGAAACCAAGCATAGCAATTCCACTATTTTTTTTAAATAGTGAATTATAAAACCTGGTTCTCCTCTTTCTCCCCTCAATGCAGCAAATTTGTAAGACAGAACACACTTCTCGAGCAATCATTGCTAAAAGCATTATCCGCAACGACTGCTGAGACAACAGAAAGATTTTGCAAGACATTCATATTCCCCCTCAAATTACACTAAACTCTATTGTCACCTCTTGGACAGTTATCAAAAAACATAAGGGACTGTACCAAGATGCAAAAAGCTTTTTAAGGAATTTGGTGCAAAAACACAGACTGGCCATTTTTAAAAAAAATTTCAGGAAGATGTTTGCTTTTAATAAAATGGCACCAGATCACAAATGCGTGACCCAACAAGCCAAATACAGATTCCTTCTCAACACATTGAAAATCTCAGCCATGCAGTGGGGACACATTAAGCTCCAACTGAGCTTCCATATAAAGAGGGATAATGTGATGGGAGGCCTATTATATTGTTTCCAAAGTCTTTAAAGCAGTCTTCCCAAACTTTTTCTTTATTACCCAAAACCGCTTCTCAGAAAGTTGTTATTTAAATTTCCCTGTTCTGATTGGGTAATAGGTTTGTGTGCCTTTACCCAAAGAAAACCACTTTTACCCAATTTGGGGTAATTTTTCCAGGTTTCAGAAATACCATTTTAAAGAAACGTTTTTGTTGTGTAATGAGATGTTACTGGGGAGAATCGGAGCCTCACAGCAAGATCATCATTGCCACTAACCCAGGCATTTCAACTTTTTATTTTCCCTATAAACAAAATGCTCTAAGTGAATATTAAAGGTATATAATTTACAACATAGTTGACATTTGCCCAGAATCCCTGCAGATAGTCACAATGACAGGCTTTCATAGGTTAGCTAGCTAATATTTTTCCTTTAAAAACAGGATGGGTGACTTTTTAGATGTAAGGATTACAGTGCAGTTCTGCATGGTGTACTTTCAGAATGTTTCCCAAGCCTTTGCAGCTGGAGGGCAGAAAACAGAACAGATTCATAGAATTTCATTAATATGATATTTATGCAAAACAATCGGGAGGTTGTGAGTTTGATTCTAGGTAGAGGCCAGATGTAGGCTCTCCTGCTTGGGCAGGGGTTGGACTAGATGACCTGCAAGGTCCCTTCCAATTCTTGTTAAAAAAACCACACAGGATGAAAGTTGACACCTATTTATATTAAAAAAAGTGTTATCCATCTATTGTTCCAGTCCCTATTCTACCTATATGCAGTGGTGGGATTCAAATAATTTAACAATGGCTTCTCTGCCCTAATGACCAGATGGGTGGGCGTGGCTATGGTGGGCATGGCCAGTGGGTATGACAGGCAGCATTTGGCCTCCTGCCCCCACCCACCCCTGGTGCCCCGTTTTGGGCCTAGTAGGCCTCCCTGCACTTACGGGGGAGCCAAAATGGGGCGTGTGGGGACTTCTGGAAGGGGAGGGGCAGGGCCAGCCAACAATTTAACAACCGGTTTGTCCGAATCGGCTGAATCCCACCACTGCCTATATGCAGTGGTGGGATTCAGCCAGTTCGCACCACTTCGGGAGAACCGGTTGTTAACTTTCTGATCAGTTTGGCAAACTGGTTGTTGGAAGAAATCATTAGGGCAGAGAACCGGTTGTTAAATTACTTGAATCCCACCACTGCCTATATGTCCATATTTTCTTCTTTGTTAAAGCTTTTTTGGGTAGAAGATTTCATAACTGCTAAGTATTATACACTTCTGCTTATTTTGGCAAAGGTTTTTGTTCATACCTGTGGTCTGTGTCTCCTCAAGGATAACATTCCTTAAGAACCCACAGAGTTTTCAGGGCTATTCCTTAATAGTTCAACAATGTATAGGTGAGATTATTTCCCATCATTTCTACAGACATGAGTTGATGTGCCAGATGTTTGGCAACCTTTTCTTCTCCTGCTGTTGCTTCCCCCACCTTTTTTTTTTTTTGCATAATTCTTATAACTATTGACTTTTATTACCTATTGTTTGACAATCCTCACTTTGGAAGTTTGTTTGAATACCCATTGGTTTTCCTTTCATGGACCTGGACAAGGAATCACTGATAGCCTGAATGCCTCCCTAGAGTTTCCCTTTTGAACTAGAAAATAAAACCTGGATGTCTACATTAGTTGTTCTAATTTGTTTTGAAACTGTTTTAAAAACTGATATAACTATTCTTGGAAGATAGCACCTCATCTATAGGTGAGATTCGGTTTCTGTAGGTTTAAATTCACAATTTGTTCCATACAAATCATCTATGGCATTTGGAGTATATGAAGCAAGGCATCTTTTGCCAAGCATAATATATTTATGTCTATGGAGAACAGAAAAATAAAAATGGTTTTCTCATAAAAAAAAACCTTGTGATGTGAAAAAACCTTCATTTACATTAGAGTACAAGATTACAGTATAAGAAGAACTAATAAAGGAAAATATTGGTAGCTCAGGGTTAAAATGATGGGTGCTTGGTACTCTCTGAATTTGGGTGTTTTCTTGCAAATATTTTGTCATCCAAACTAGATATCATCACTGCTAGGTAATGGTGCCCATCATCTAGCACTGATGATGATATTCAACATCTAGTACGATGATGTTACCTAATTTGGGTAATGATAGCTCAGTAGTTAAAGATGCTGACTTTGTCAGCTAAAAAGCTGGCGCCCTGGGTTCAAGACCTGAGTGTTTCGTAACATGGTGAGCTCCCATTACTTCCTCCAGTTCCTGCCCACCTAGCAGTTCAAAAGCATGCACATGCAAGTAGATAAACAGGTACCACTTTGGTGGGAAAGTAACAGCGCTAGAGTCGAATATGATGGATAGTTAATAGATTGTCAGAGTATTGCTGGAATGGTGCTCCTAATAAATGACTGTATTTCTTTTGAAGTTTGGCCTGCGGCTCATGAATTAATTAGGGCATCTTTCGGAAACTTCACATAGATTCCTTCTACCTGCATTCCTTTTAAAGGATTTTTTTTTTTGCTGCAAATGATTTTCAGCAAAAAGAGTTTTTTTTAAAAAAAAAACCAAAACTGCTTTAATATAAAAAACAAATATTTTTTCCCTAGTGTATTTGAGTCTATTTTGATGTCTGGCGACTGCCTGGCTTAATCCCTGCAGTCTTCTTTGCAAGATTTCAGAAGTGGTTTGCCACTGCCTCTTTTCTAAAGCTGAGAGGGACTGGCCCAAGGTCCAGCTGGCTTTGTGCCTAAGGTAGGATGAGCACTTATGGTCTCCTGGTGTCTACCCTGGTGCAGGGGTGAAATTCAAAATTTTTCCCTACCAGTTCTGTGGGCGTGGCTTGGTGGACATGGCAGGGGAAGGATACTGCAAAATCTCCATCCCCTTCCCACTCCTTGGGGAAGGATATTGCAAAATCTCCATTCCAGAGGTGGGTTTCAGCAGGTTCTAACCAGTTCTGGAGAACCGGTCGTGGAAGTTTTGAATAGTCCGGAGAACCTGCAGTAAAAATTCTGACTGGCCCCGCCCCCATCTATTCTCTGCCTCCCAAGTCCCAGCTGATTGGGAGGAAATGAAATATTTTGCAGTAACCTTCCCCTGGATTGGGGAGGGAATGGAGATTTTACAGTATCCTTCCCCTGCCACACCCACCACTCCATACCCACAGAACTGGTAGTAAAAAAATTTGAAACCCACCACTCCTCCATTCCCACCCCACTCTGAGACCAGAGGTGGTATTTGCCAGTTCTCCGAACTACCCAAAATTTCCGTTACTGGTTCTCCAGATGCTGTTAGAACCTGTTAAATTTCACCCCTGCCCTGGTGCCTTAACCACTATACCAAAAATGGCTCTCTATCAAAGCTTATGCTACATCGAATGGTTTAGCCTTAAAGTCAAAAGACTCTTTGTTACTTTTCATTTTGAAAATTGCCTTTGCTTTCCAGGTCTTGTATTGGCCCCCAGGACTCATCCTGCTTTTAGGACACTCAAAACTTGTGCCTTCATTTTTTTTTAAAAAATAGCCACCTAAAATTGTCCATCCAGAATGGATATATGGCATAAGAGCCCAAATGTTAATGCTGTTCTTTAATGCAAAGAGAATTACTAGAAATTGGGTTTCTATAAAGGAAACAGTGTCATAAATATTAATTTATACTTTTTTTTTAATTTTTCTGCCATGTCCTTTTTTTGGTGTAATCAAACATCATGTGTAGCTGCTGCTTTCTTGATTGTAAATATCTAGCGTCTAGCAGATAAATGTTGGCTGCCAAGGAATGTTTTTAAAACAGTGGGAATCATACTCATAGATTAGCTAGCATTTCACATAAATAGAACTTTGCAGGTCAGAACCAGCACTTGCTTATTCCTTGGAAGTCCTCTAAAATACAGATTGAATAGGAGATACACTTAAGAAAAGAAGAGCAGATTTATTTTGAATGATGAATGACTCTGCTGACATGTTCCTTCATCATTGTTTCCTTAAACATTTGCCCATCTGTGCTGGCACATTTTGTTTTGCAGAAGGTAGTTTTTTCAAAGTTTATTGAAACGGCATTTCTCTATTCCTACTTTTGTTTCCTTAGAAATAACATTGAAGATGATACGGTTGATAATATTCTTGCAGTATCATTTATACAGCAACTCTTATACTTACTTCAGAAATTAAACACATAACAATTGCACAAGCAATAGAATGCAAATTCTCCACATGATGATTGTGAGCAGCCAATAATTGTTTAATATCTAAATAGTTTTAGCTGCATTAGAAACTACCTTTAACTCAAAGGTAGCTTGAGAGTTAAGCTATTAGGCACTTGCAAAAATTACAAGAACAGATACACTATAATTCATCACGGAAGATGGTTTCCACAAAGAGTGAAGCAGAAGCAGAACTAAATTTATATAAGCAAGAATCTACTACCAGAACAAACAAACAAACACACACACACACCCATAAAACACTTTAATGAAATCAGTAATTCCTAAGGTTAGGTTGTATTAATTAAAAGAGTAGGCAATTATAAACAAATGTACTATGGAAAAACTAAAAAAAACCCCACCATGGGTTATTAAATGGGTATGTAACTTTGCGACTGCTTCATTTTGTGACTGAATTGCTAGTCTCAAACCAGTACTAACTGTACTGTCACTGCAAGGATATGCAGAATATGATCACGTTGTATACAGAGCCAATTTCGCATTTAAAAATGGGAAAAAATGAGAAATGATCATACCAATCCCTTTTCTTCCTACTTTAGCATAGTTTCTTTTTTATTATGCTCTCTACATGGGGCTCCCCTTGAAGAGCACCAGGAGGCTTCAACTGGTCCAGAATGCGGCTGCGTGGGGGATGGAGGGAGCGTCTCATAGCTCCCATATAACACCTCTCCTCGGAGGCTGCACTGGTTACCGGTGGTCTTCCGGGTGCAATTCAAGGTGTTGATTCTCACCTTTAAAGCGCTCCATGGCTTGGGACCGGGTTACTTACGGGACCGCCTTCTGCCACCAATAGCCTCCCATCGACCTGTGCGCTCCCAAAGGGAGGGGCCTCCTCAGGGTGCTGTCAGCCAAACAATGCCGACTGGTGGCTCCCAGGGGGAGGACCTTCTCTGTGGGGGCTCCTGCCCTGTGGAATGAGTTACCACTGGGGCTACGCCAACTCCCTGACCTCCGGACCTTTAAGCGCGAGCTTAAGACTCTCTTATTCCATCGCCTAATCGCAATTTTAACATGGGTGGTTTTATTAGGGTTTATTTTATATTTTATTAGTTTTAAATTAATTGGGCCAAATTTTGAATTAGATTTTTAATGTTTTTAACATTTGTTTTTGTGCGATTTTATCTTGGCGGTAAACCGCCCTGAGTCTTCGGAGAAGGGCGGTATAGAAATGTGATAAATAAATAAATAAATAAATAAGTCCAACTCTGTTATTCCATTCTATTCTATTTTAAAGTTAATTCTTAAAATACATTGTACAATTAATGTTGCTTCCATATAAAATTAAGTGACATTGTATAATGGTATGGTTTCTCTTGTTGGAAGCTTCTGGAAGATATCAGAAAAGCATACATACATTTCTAATGTCAAAGTGCCATCTGTTTGTTTTTCTAGACCGTTAACATTTCTCCTGCAATCTACTTTCTTATAGACCCTCAGTTTTAGAGGCTATGGCTGCTGACTCCCTATTCTACATTTTTAGTTCACAGGTAAGACATGCATTCTCAGGAAAGTGAATATCTTTCGAATAAAAGATTCAGAGTATATGGTTCAGATGATTTACATTTGTGAAAATGTTGGCATGTAAGTTTTGCTGATAATATAACTTCTATTAATTGTTTCAGCTACACTTTTCTGAATCATGATTGGTCTACAGTTGCCTTAATCAAGGAATTTAGCCATGGCTCTCCTAATACAAAGACATTTAGCAAATATACTCATGCATTAAATTTCTGCTTGCTGCCAACATCATCTGTTAGGTCAAAATCTTTCCTTAGTTAGTGAACAGGACAATAGGGACAATGCACATCCAAATAACCATTTGCTGGCTGAAAATAGAAAGAGCGTCATAACTTAAGATATCACAGCATTGGGATGCAATGCAATTTCAGTTTACTTAATTTTACATTAATGTTTAAAAAATGATTTAAAAGTTACATTAGTTAAAAAAAAATTAACTTAGACTTACTTTTTAAATATTATTGTTGTTTTTTAAAACAACTCTGTATGCTTTGATGAAGGTTCTCAATCATCCAGCTAAAGTTTTCTGGAAGTTGAGTCATGCAACTGGATCTATTTTCTTCTTGGTTTGAAATTTTTGCTGCTTATTCAAGTAGCTTCTTCAGTCTGAACAGGTTGGTTAGGGGGAATATAATATAATATAGAATATAATATCCTGTTAATGTCTACTTCAGTTTCAACTGCAATAATACAAGAGCTATCAATAGATTTAAACTTAATGTCAACTGCTCCAATTTGGATTGCAGAAAATATGATTTCTGTAACAGAATTGTCTGTGCTTGGAATGAATTACCCGACTCCGTGATCTCTTCTCATAACCCCAAAAGCTTTATCCAAAATCTGTCCACTGTTGACCTCACCCCATTCCTAAGAGGACTTTAAGGGGCGTGCATAAAGGTTTTCTCCCGCATAAAATTGGAAGTGTCTTGGCGACGTTTCGATGAAGTCTCATTCGTCATCTTCAGGCTTCAGCTTCGTGCTTCTGGGAGCAATGTGTGATTGCAGCTGTTTCTTCCTTTTTAACTGCTAGTGGGGATTTGAACTGATTGGGTAGGAGCTTGGCTGTGCTCTGATTGGCTGGGGGTGGGTCCTGTTTGGGTGGGGGCTTGGTTGTGCTCAGATTAGTCTGAGTTGCAGGGGGATTTGAGCTGGTGAGCTGCATTGCTGTTGTTTGGCTTCATGTTTGTGGTCGTGCTACATCTTCATAGTGGGTGTCTGTCTGCTGTATGTATGGGTTGGAGGGGTTTGAAATGGCTAATGTTGCAGCTGCGGTCTGACTTCTGGTCCTTGGTCGTGCTTCATGATCAGTGTGGGCTTGGGTCTGCTTTCTGGGTGGATGTGTGGTGGTGACATCCTGTGTGGACCTCGTGAGTGTGGATCTGGTGTCATTCCTCGTGTTAGGGACTCGTTTGTCAATAAGGGCGGGTTTCCAAATGGCTGGTAGGCGGGAGGTATCATCTCATTTGTCCTTTGACCAACTGGACTCCGCTGGAAGATTCACCATTTCTATTACTTTGGGATTTTACCATCTTAGCATCCCTCGCCGATTAGCACTTTCCTATCGCTACACTGTACGTGAACTCTTGCGCCTGCAGTGCCCCCGCCTAAGGAATGGCCCATCGCTACCAAGGCCGGCCTCAATGGTCTTGGGACCCTGAAGGTGGCATGCGAGAAGAAAGAGCCTTTGGGGTTTTAGACAGGGCATTTTAAGGGGTGGAGGGTAGAGGCGGGTGATGGGGTAGCCCGTCGGGAGAAACCAGTTCCAGCGCATGCTCGTGGCGATTATCAAATGGGTTCGGAGGTTATGGGGGAGGTGTTCCTTTGTGTGAGGTGAGTCTATTGGCACGGTAAGTGGGAGGGGCAGATATGGCGGAAGGGGATCGTATCGACATAGGGGTCCGCGTTCGATGTATGCAGGCGATCGCGTGCCCGATCTAACTTTCCGTTCCCGGATGGTCAGGACCCTCAGAGCCTGGGCCTTGGTCTGATGTTATGCAACGCACGGTCCGTGGCCAATAAGGCCCCTAATACATGATCTAATTCAGGGGTGCGCGGATATTATAGGTTCGGAGACCTGGTTGGGCAATGAAGGGGTGTGCCCTGGTTGAGATGTGCCCACCGGGTTTCCGTGCATTCCATCAGCCGAGGCCCAGGTAGGGGTGGAGGGTGGCGGTTGTGATCAAAGAGAGTCTAGAGCCGAGGAGACCACTGTACCTCAGATGGCGGGTGTGAATCCCTCTTTGTGAGGTGGGGTCATAGATGTCAGATGGGCTTGCTGGTGGCGTGCCTGGCTCCTTGCTGCGTGACAGCTGCCCTGCCCGAGCTCCTAGAGGTGCTTGCGGGGTGGCGGTGGAGACCCCAGACTTTTAGTCATGGGGACTTTAACCTGCCATCTGCCGGCTCGTCATCGACAGTAGCTCGGGAGTTCTTGGCTTCCATGACGGCCTTGGACCTGACTCAAGTAGTGGATGGCCCCACCACATCGGGGTGGCACACTGGACCTGATTTTGTCTCTGGTCAGTGGTTGAGAGATCTGGACTTAAAGGAAATAGTCATTGAACCTTTGTCATGGTCAGATCACTCTCCTTCGCCTGGACTTTCTGACCGCTACCCAACACGCGGGAGGCGGAACCATTACGTTGGTACCGTCCCAGGCGCCTGATGGACCCAGAGAGGTTCGAGACTTGGGCCATTTCCTGAGGTCTGGCTCACGGCACGGCAGAGGAACTAGCTGCAGCCTGGGAGCAGGCTGCGGCTGGGGCTTTAGAACCGTGTCGTGCCTTTGCGGCCTCTGACCCGGCGTAGATCCAAACCGGCTCCTTGGTTCTCCGAGGAGCTGAGGGGATGAAATGCGGAGAAGGCGCCTAGAGAGTTCCTGGAGGTCCAGCCGTTCAGAGGCTGATCGGACACTAGTTAGATCCTATACTAGGACCTACCTAGTGGCACTGAGGGAAGCGAGGCGTTGCTCCGCCTCCCCCCTCATTGCGTCGGCAGATAACCGCCCAGCTGCCCTGTTTGGTGACCCGCTCCCTCCTTCACCAGGGGAGGCGGGATGACCCGTGCAGGGGCGTGCTGAGAGTTTAACGGTTATCTATCGATAAAATCGTTCAGCTGAAGGGCGGTCTGGACCAAGATTGTGGCGATTCGGACGGGGCGTCTGAGGCGGTCTTGGTGATGTTGTGTGGGATGAGTTTGACCCTGTGACTCCGAGGACATGGACAGGTTGCTGGGTAGATTGAATGCCACCACATGTTTACTGGACCCGTGCCTCCTGGCTGGTGCTGGCCACTCAGGAGGTGACACGAGGCTGGCTCAGGGATTCGAGTGCTTCCTTGTTGGAGGAGTCTTTCCGGCCGCCTTGAAAGAGGCGGTGGTGAGCCTCCTCAAAAGCCTTCCTGGACCCGGCTGTTTTAGGTAATTATCGTCCAGTCTCCAACCTTCGCAGCGGCGAAGGTTGTAGAAATATGGTGGCATATCAGTTCCCTGCACCTGGAGGAAACTGTCTATCTGGACCCGTTCAGTCCGGCTTCCGGCCGGTTACAGCACTGAGAGCGGCTTTGGTCGCGTTGGTGGATGATCTCTGGAGGGCCAGGGATAGGGTTATTCCTCTGCCCTGGTCCTATTAGACCTCTCAGCGGCTTTGATACCATCGACCATGGTATCCTGCTGCGCCGGTTGGGGGGATTGGGAGTGGGAGGCACCGTTTATCGGTGGTTCTCCTCCTATCTCTCCGACCGGTCGCAGGCGGTGTTGACGGGGGGGCAGAGGTCGGGCCCGCGGCGGCTCGCCTGTGGGGTGCCGAGTCGCCCTCTCTCGCCTTCTGTTCAACATCTATATGAAGCCGCTGGGTGAGATCATCAGTGGCTTTGTGAGGTACCAGCTGTACGCTGATGACACCCAGCTGTACTTTTCACACCGGCCACCCCAATGAAGCCATCAAGTGCTGTCCCGGTGTTTGGAAGCCGTATGGGTCTGGATGGGAGGAACAGGCTCAAGCTCAATCCCTCCAAGACGGAGTGCCTGTGGATGCCGGCATCCCGGTACAGTCAGCTGAGTCCGCTGCTGACTGTCGGGAGCGAGTCATTGGCCCGATGGAGAGGGTGCGCAACTTGGGCGTTCTCCTGGATGAACGGCTGTCTTTTGAAGACCATTTGACGGCCGTCTCCAGGAGAGCTTTCCACCAGGTTCGCCTGGCGCCAATTGCGCCTTTCTAGACCGGGATGCCTTGTGCACAGTCACTCACGCCCTTGTGACGTCTCGCCTGACTACTGCAATGCTCTCTACATGGGGCTCCCTTGAGAGGCATCCGGAGGCTACAGTTAGTCCAGAATGCAGCTGCTCTTGGTGATAGAGGGAGCCCTCGTGGCTCGAGTGACACCTATCCTGCGCCGGCTGCACTGGCTACCTGTGGCCTTCGGGTGCGCTTCAAGGTGTTGGTGAATGTCTTTAAAGCGCTCCATGGCATAGGGCCGGGATACTTACGGGACCGCCTGCTGCTACCGAATACCTCTCACCGACCCGTGCGCTCTCACAGAGAGGGGCTCCTCAGGGTGCCATCGGCGCGACAGTGTCGTCTGGCGACACCCAGGGGAAGGGCCTTCTCTGTGGGGGCTCCCGCCCTCTGGAACAAACTCCCCCCAGGACTTCGTCAACTTCCGGACCTCCGAACCTTTCGCCGCGAGCTTAAAACTTACCTATTCATCTGCGCTGGACTGGGTTAGTGTTTTAATGGGTTTTAATGGGTTTTAGTTCTAAATTTTAATTCTGGCCAATTTTAATAAGTTTTTTAACTGTATTTTAATTTGTATTTATAGTATTGTATTTTTACTTGGCTGTGAACCGCCCTGAGTCCTTCGGGAGAAGGGCGGTATACAAATTTAAATAATAAATAAATAAATAAAAAATTTACATTTGTGAAAATGTTGGCATGTAAGTTTTGCCGATAATATAACTTCCATTAATTGTTTCAGCTACACTTTTCTGAATCATGATTGGTCTACAGTTGCCTTAATCAAGGAATTTAGCCATGGCTCTCCTAATACAAAGACATTTAGCAAATATACTCATGAATTAAATTTCTGCTTGCTGCCAACATCATCTGTTAGGTCAAAATCTTTCCTTAGTGAACAGGACAATAGGGACAATGCACATCAAAATAACCATTTGCTGGCTGAAAATAGAAAGAGCGTCATAACTTAAGATATCACAGCATTGGGATGCAATGCAATTCAGTTTACTTAATTTTACATTAATGTTTAAAAAATGATTTAAAAGTTACATTAGTTAAAAAAAAATTAACTTAAGACTTACTTTTTAAATATTATTGTTGTTTTTTAAAACAACTCTGTATGCTTTGATGAAGGTTCTCAATCATCCAGCTAAAGTTTTCTGGAAGTTGAGTCATGCAACTGGATCTATTTTCTTCTTGGTTTGAAATTTTTGCTGCTTATTCAAGTAGCTTCTTCAGTCTGAACAGGTTGGTTAGGGGGAATATAATATAATATAGAATATAATATCCTGTTAATGTCTACTTCAGTTTCAACTGCAATAATACAAGAGCTATCAATAGATTTAAACTTAATGTCAACCGCTCCAATTTGGATTGCAGAAAATATGATTTCTGTAACAGAATTGTCTGTGCTTGGAATGAATTACCCGACTCCGTGATCTCTTCTCATAACCCCAAAAGCTTTAACCAAAATCTGTCCACTGTTGACCTCACCCCATTCCTAAGAGGACTTTAAGGGCCATGCATAAGAGCACAAACGTGCCTACCATTCCTGTCCTATTGTTTCTTTCCATATATATATATGTAGGTCTTTGGTTATTCGGGTTTTCTCCCGCGTAAAATTGGAAGTGTCTTGGCGATGTTTCAATGAAGTCTCATGCGTCATCTTCAGGCTTCAGCTTTGTGCTTCTGGGAGCAATGTGTGATTGCAGCTGTTTCTTCCTTTTTAACTGCTAGTGGGGGTTTGAACTGATTGGGTGGGAGCTTGGCTGTGCTCTGATTGGATGGGTTTTTTTGTGTGTGGTCTGATTGGCTGGGGGTGTGTCCTGTTTGGGTGGGGGCTTGGTTGTGCTCAGATTAGTCTGAGTTCCAGGGGGATTTGAGCTGGTGAGCTGCATTGCTGTTGTTTGGCTTCGTGTTTGTGGTCATGCTACATCTTCATAGTGGGTGTCTGTCTGCTGTATGTATGGGTTGGAGGGGTTTGAAATGGCTAATGTTGCAGCTGCGGTCTGGCTTCTGGTCCTTGGTCGTGCTTCATGATCAGTGTGGGCTTGGGTCTGCTTTCTGGGTGGATGTGTGGTGGTGACATCCTGTGTGGACCTCGTGAGTGTGGATCTGGTGTCATTCCTCGTGTTAGGGACTCGTTTGTCAATAAGGGCGGGTTTCCAAATGGCTGGTAGGCGGGAGGTATCATCTCATTTGTTCATGCTGTGTGGGCGTTTTTCTATCTCGGTGGCTTCTCTGATTATTCTGTTGTTAAAGTGTTCAGTTTTGGCGATAGTTCTGGTCTTTTTAAAGTCAATATTGTGTCCTGTGGCTTTAAGGTGTTGGACCAAGGGAAGAAGTTGGTTCCTCTTTTTTGACTGAGTTCTTGTGTTATTCAGTGCGTGCACTTATTCTTCTGTTGGTTTATCCGATGTATGTGGTGGGGCAAGTGGTGCATGGGATTTTGCATGGTGCAATTTCAAACCCCTCCAACCCATACATACAGCAGACAGACACCCACTATGAAGATGTAGCACGACCACAAACACGAAGCCAAACAACAGCAATGCAACTCACCAGCTCAAATCCCCCTGGAACTCAGACTAATCTGAGCACAACCAAGCCCCCACCCAAACAGGACACACCCCCAGCCAATCAGAGCATAAAAAAACAAAACCATCCAATTAGAGCACAGCCAAGCTCCCACCCAATCAGTTCAAACCCCCACTAGCAGTTAAAAAGGAAGAAACAGCTGCAATCACACATTGCTCCCAGAAGCACGAAGCTGAAGCCTTACGAGGGCCGTAATAGCTCAGGCTGTTAGAGCCTGTTATTAGAACACAGTAGCCTGCAATTACTGCAGGTTCAAGCCCGGCCCAAGGTTGACTCAGCCTTCCATCCTTTATAAGGTAGGTAAAATGAGGACCCAGATTGTTGGGGGGGCAATAAGTTGACTTTGTAAAAATATACAAATAGAATGAGACTATTGCCTTATACACTGTAAGGCGCCCTGAATCTTCGGAGAAGGGCGGGATATAAATGTAAACAACAACAAAAAAAAGATGACGAATGAGACTTCGTCGAAACATCGCCAAGACACTTCCAATTTTACGCGGGAGAAAACCTGAATAACCAAAGACCTACATACAAACACTCACGAAAACCTCAGAAAACATATATATATATATATTTATATATATAGGTCTTTGGTTGTTCGGGTTTTCTCCGTAAAATTGGAAGTGTCTTGATGACGCTTCAAAAGTCTCATTCGTCATCTTCAGGCTTCAGCTTTGTGCTTCTGGGAGCAATGTGATTGCAGCTGTTTCTTCCTTTTAACTGCTAGTGGGGTTTGAACTGATTGGGTGGGAGCTTGGCTGTGCTCTGATTGATGGGTTTTTGTGTGGTCTGATTGGCTGGGGGTGTCCTGTTTGGGTGGGGGCTTACATTGTGCTCAGATTAGTCTGAGTTCCAGGGGATTTGAGCTGGTGAGCTGCATTGCTGTTGTTTGGCTTCGTGTTTGTGGAAATGCTACATCTTCTAGTGGGTGTCTGTCTGCTGTATGTATGGGTTGGAGGGGTTTGAAATGGCTAATGTTGCAGCTGCGGTCTGGCTTCTGGTCCTTGGTCGTGCTTCATGATCAGTGTGGGCTTGGGTCTGCTTTCTGGGTGGATGTGGTGGTGACATCCTGTGTGGACGTGAGTGATCTGTGTCATTCCTCGTGTTAGACTCGCTTGTCAATAAGGGCGGGTTTCAAATGGCTGGTAGGCGATCATCTCATTTGTTCATGCTGTGTGGGCGTTATCTCGTGGCTTCTCTGATTATTCTGTTGTTAAAGTGTTCAGTTTTGGCGATAGTTCTGGTCTTTTTAAAGTCAATATTGTGTCCTGTGGCTTTAAAGTTGGACCAAGGGAAGAAGTTGGTTCCTCTTTTGACTGAGTTCTTGTGTTATTCAGTGCGACTTATTCTGTTGGTTTATCCGATGTATGTGGTGGGGCAAGTGGTGCATGGGATTTTGCATGGTGCAATTTCAAATCAACCCATACATACAGCAGACAGACACCCACTATGAAGATGTAGCACGACCACAAACACGAAGCCAAACAACAGCAATGCAACTCACCAGCTCAAATCCCCTGAACTCAGACTAATCTGAGCACAACCAAGCCCCCACCAAACAGGACACACCAGCCAATCAGAGCATAAAAAAAACCATCCAATTAGAGCACAAAGCTCACCCAATCAGTTCAAACCCCACTAGCAGTTAAAAGGAAGAAACAGCTGCAATCACACATTGCTCCCAGAAGCACTGAAGAGCTGAATGGCATAGCTCAGGCTGTTAGAGCCTGTTATTAGAACACAGTAGCCTGCAATTACTGCAGGTTCAAGCCGGCAAGGTTGACTCAGCCTTCCATCCTTTATAAGGTAGGTAAAATGAGGAAGGATTGTTGCAATAAGTTGACTTTGTAAAATATACAAATAGAATGAGACTATTGCCTTATACACAAAGGCGCCCTGAATCTTAGAAGGCGGATAAATGTAAACAACAACAAAAAAAGATGAGATGAGACTTCTACATCGCCAAGACACTTCCAATTTTGAAAACCTGAATAACCAAGACTATACAAACACACGAAAACCTCAGAAAATTATATATATATATATTTATATATAGGTCTTGGTTGTTCGGGTTTTCTCGTAAAATTGGAAGTGTCTTGATGACGCTTCGAAAGTCTCATTCATCTTCAGCTTCGCTTCTTTAGCAATTTATATATATGCTTATACTTCCTTGTTTCTCATCATATATATGTTTACATATTATATAATCTTTTTGTGTGATGCTTGTATATATTGTTATGACAAAATTAAATAAATAAAAAATAAATAAATAAAAATATCAGTAGGCAGAGGGTTGTTGGAATGTACCAACTCCTAAAATTCTTAGGGATCATTAAGTGACATCTCTCATGGTGAACCTGTGAAGTGCTCTTAATCTTCCTGGAGACTGATGAGAGAGGAGCAAATGGGGGCTGCTCAAACTGCTCAGACCATGACTCAACTTCCAGACAACTCTATGTTGTTGTTAAAACACTCTTTCATGTGGGAAACCTGAAACCATCAAAGGGATAATTTTCATGCTTGATCCCGGGAAGACTAATCCAAGTTAGTCCATCTAAAGCTATAAATATGATCTTTAACAGTAACAGAGTTGGAAAGGACCTTGGAGGTCATCTAGTCCAACCCCCTGCTCATGCAAGAGACCTGTAATAGGGATTCGAACCACCGAACTGCCGACCTTTCTGATTGACAAACTCAGTTTCTTAGCCACTGAGCCACCTGGTCAATGTCACTTTTTCTTTTACTTAATTGAATTTGTGGATGAATCTTTCTTTGATGGAAATGATGGGAAAGAATAGTTTACAAAATCTGACTAAGTGAGAATCACAGTCAAGTGATATTATAGCTCTGTTGTTTAGCAGATGATCTGCTTCCCTGAAACCACTATCTTACTTCAGTTAATGTGTGTGTGCGTGCATTTCTGTGTTTTTGTGTTGTCTCCTGGTGACTACCTGAACTAGTCCCTATGGTTTTCTTGACAAGATTTTTCAGAAGTCATTTGCTACAGCCTTTTTCTTAGGGCTGAGAGAAAGTGACTGGTCCAAAGTCACTCAGCTGGAACTAGAACTCATAATCTCCTGGTTTCTAGCCTGATGCCCTAACCACTATACCTCTCATTGTTCAATTAACTATAATAAACTATATAAAGTAATAAACTGAAATGTATAAAAACCATGTAATATTAATAACAGAAGCAGCAAAGCCAAATCAGTTGTAAAATTGTATAGTTTAACTGGAGAACTGATTGAGCCAATGAAAATAGTTTCAAGGAAAACAGAAAAAAGTACTTGAAATTCTATTGTTTAAATTAGATTGCAATCAATCAAATGACTAATTTTACCTCTTCAACATGCCAGTTACAAATGATAAAAAATTGCCTAATATTGTGCAATGTATCTTCTCATTGAAAGCAGAATCATTTTTGATAGACAAAATTCTAATGAGTGTTTTCAGTACAATATAATTAGTACTCCGATCTAGAGTAGCTTTTGTTTAAAGTAACTGTAAGCTTGTCTTTTAAGGACACATTAAATCACACTTTTCCAAACTTTCTGATCAACTGAATTAAGCATATTAAGAAAATCTTTCCTGAATAATGTGCATTCTTAAATATAGCCATAGATGGCACTAAAACTGAGAATTAAGAAAAACCCACAGGCATTCTGGTCAGTTTTTATTGATGTATTTATATTTGAATTGAATACTTTATTTGGCCAAGTGAAATTAAACACCCAAGGAATTTCTCTACGGTGCAGAAGCTCTCAATCTACATGCAAAACAACAGAATAATGATAACCATCATCATCATCATATTACCAGTAAGAGATAGGAGTAAAGAATATAATAAGAATAATTAATAATACTGTAATGTATCTTTAAGAATTGTGGAGGGAAAACTGAGTGGGAAAAAGCACGTTGCTGATTGGATGAAGCCTCTGGCTAAACTGTATATAAAGAGAAGGTTTTCCAGCCCGCGTTGCTGGGTTCACCATATAGTAAAGAGCTGTTGTCACTATCCTGGTCTCCTGCCTCGTTATTGCCCGAATCTAACACTGGCGACGAAGGTGGGATCTCGAGGCTAAGAGCGCCAGGAAAAAGCTGAAGTCACCAGGAAGACGAACCCAGCAAACAAGGCGGAAAGCAGCGATGTCCAGCTACACACCGCCAGCGCCATTCGACCCAGCTAAGGAAAATGGGGTCATACATGGCTCGTTTGAGTGTTTCCTCGGCGACGAACTCAAGGAGTCTCAGACAACAGGAAGCGGCGTATTTCCTGAGCCACTGCGGTCCAGAGGTTTTGACACACGCAGAATCGTTGGCGGAGCCAACGCACAGTCGGTGCCGTGGCAAACTCTACAGACCATATTGAAAGCCCATTATGCTGCTTGCCGTCCAAGTATGTGCAGACGAATTCAGGAGCGTAGGCAGCAAGAGGCGAGTCCATCAGCGTATACATGGCAGCCCTGAGGAAAGCCCACGAACCATTGCGAGTTCGAGACTTGGAAGAGGCATTGCTGGAGCAACTCATTCGTGGGGTCAGGGACATCCGTTTGCGAGGCGGCTGCTGTCAAAAGCAACCTAATGCTGGCAACGCCTTGGGCGAAGCCAGGGCTCACGAGATGTCTACCCAAGCGGCGGAAACCCTACAAAAGCAGGTCGCACCAGCGGCTGGTGCGAAATCAACCCAGTCCACAATGAAGAGGTCCAGGCCGAATCGGACGGTGAGGAGGAGGAAGGTCTTCACACGGGAGGCCGGAGAAAGAAGACCGGGTGACTGCGAGTTGGAGGCAACACCAACGACAACAATGCAGATTTAAGGATGCAACTTGTCGGCGAAAGGAAGGAAGGGCACCTAGCACAGGTCTGTCGAGCACCCCAACCTTCGCCAAAATTCAAACCGACCAACCAGAGCGCGGGAACGGCGAAGCGGCCCGTGATTGGTCAATTCAAAAAAGGCGCGAAGTTGAATCAGACTGTCGTGAGAGTGGGTCACGCAACAACACGCCTAGAAAAAAAAATCTTTACAAGGGGTGCCGTGCCGATTGGAGGTGGACACGGCTCAGCGATCACGATCATGTCCTGGGACACCTCGTGAAAGCCTTACCCGCCATCGCAGCGCAAGCTGAAACCACAGAAATTAAAGGTACAAGACTACCAAGAATCGCATCCCTGTTAGAGGGTAGCGTCCGTCCACGTCGGTATGGACAATACAAGAAAACTCTGCCCATCACCATAGTCGATGGGACCCTGCCAACTTGTTGGGACTGGACTGGTTCGAGCATTGGGCATGGGGTGACTGGAATCTTCAGAAGCGAAGTCAACCTCAAAGGCGCACTCATGAAGGAATTTGGGGCGTTTTCAGAGACTGCCTGGGCAAGTACACGGGACCCCTATCTCTTTTAACTTAGACCCCAAGTTGCCCCTATCCGTCTAAAGGCTAGGAGGTCCCGTTCGCCCTAAAGCCCAGGATTGACCGGGAACTGGACAAGCTAGTAAACCAGGAATTCTAGTGCCAGTTGACCATGCTAAGTGGGAGACCCTATAGTCACCCCAGTCAAACCGGACGGGTCGGTCCGGTTGCGCTGACTACAAGGCAACACTTAACAAAGCGTTGCAAAGAGTGCTTACCCGTCCGGTGGTACAGCACTTACTGCACTCAATGGGGCAGGGCAGTTTTGCCAAGCTAGACTTGGCCCAAGCCTATCAACAGCTGCCTGTAGATAGCAACACAGCGAGCGCAGACAATTGTGACTCACAGAGGGCTTTTAAGTGTACCCGGTTACAGTTTGGGGTTAGTGTGGCTCAGGGTTATTTCAGAACCTAATGGAGCGGCTATTGCAGGGACTACCAGGGTGGTACCATACTTTGACGATGTACTGGTATCCGCTGAGAATCTAGAGGAATTAGGGGTAAGGCTGCGAAAAGTTTTGGGCATTTTCCGGTCTGCCGGTCTCACAGTTAAACTGAACAAATGCCAGATCGGGGTTGAATCTGTGGAATTCCTGGGCTACGGATAGACAGGAAGGATTCACCCACTGAGAGCAAGATGCGGGCCATCAGGAAGGCCCCGGTTCCAAAGAACAAAGCGGAGTTACAGGCATTCTTAGGTCTGGTCAATTTCTGGTATTCTTAAGAAATAAGGCAACAGTAGCCGAGCCGCTTCATAAATTACTAGCAAAGACGGCTGCATGGTCTTGGGGAAAGGCGGAAGCTAGGGCATTGAAGGGGTAAAGAATCTCCTATCAGTGATAGCCTCCTTATCAATACAATGGCACGCTGCCATTAGTGTTAACTGCGATGCATCTCCCTATGGGGTGGGGGCTGTGCTCAGCCACAGGTTACCAAATGGCACAGAAGCCCCTATTGCATATTACTCCCGAACCATGTCATCACTGAAAGGAATTATAGCCAGCTTGATAAGGAAGCCTTGGCTATAGTCTCGGAGTAAAGAAATTCCATGAATATGTATTTGGTCGTGATTTTGAAATCATCACGGACCATAGACCTTGCTAGGCCTGTTGGCAGGCGGCGCCCAACGCCCGTGGCACTTTCGCCCAGACTGACCCGATGGACTATCTTCCTGGCGTATTCTTACAAATTACTACACCGGCCAGGAAGGAATTAGGGCATGCAGACGCCTGAGCAGATGCCCGTTACCAGAGACTATCAAGACCCCACTCCGGGATACCAGTTCTGCTAATTGACTCTTTGGACTCTGGCCCAGTCACATCCAAAGAGGTGGCTCGGCTTCGTACAAGGACATTACAATAAGAACTGTAATTGGTTGGGTACAAGAGGTTGGCCACTGCGGGCGTTTTAAAGTTTGTAAAAAACATGGGAACTCTCAGCTCAAGGGGTGCCTGCTATGGGGGATCAGTGGTGATCCCGGAGAAATTGAGGAAAAGGTATTGGATCTCCTTCACGAAGGCCACCCAGGGATCGTGAGAATGAAGGGTCTAGCGAGAAGCTATGTGTGGTGGCCCTTAATGGACGGAAATTGCTGAAAGGGTAGGAAATGCCAGGCCTGCCAGGAGTCAGACCGCTACCCCCAACGGCCCGATTCGGGAATGGGAGAGACCCCAGGGCCCTTGGTCTAGGATCCATATCGATTTGCCGGCCTTCCACGGCCAAACCTTTCTGGTAGTAGTCGATGCCTACTCCAAATGGCTGGAAATCATTCTCATGAGATCCATGACAGCCGAGGCCGTGATTTCAGTCCTCGGCACCTATTTGTAACCCACGGGTTGCCCGACACTTTAGTCTCCGATAACGGCCCGCAATTCACGGCAACCCAGTTTGAGGTACTTGGCAGAGGAGGGCATCCGACATGTCCTCTCGGCGCCTTTCCACCCTGCGACGAACGGCCTTGCAGAGCGTTTCGTTCGGAGCGCAAAGGAAGCATTGTCCAGAATCAGGCCAGGCGATTGGCAAACAAAATCGATACATTCTAGCAGTCCAACACAGAACCCCTGTGTAACAACTGGCGCAGCCCGGCAGAGCTATTAATGGGTCGGAAGCTTAGGTGCCCACTAGACCGTTTAAACCCAAACTACACACCAGGCGGTTACAAAGGGCACGGTAAAACAAGAGGGATGGCAGTAGGCGACCTAGTGTGGGCACACAACTACAGCGAGGCCCGACCTGGTTAGCAGGAAAAATCCTAGAAATAACAGGACCAAAATCATATCTAGTAGAGATAGAGGATGGCCGGGTATGGAAGCGCCACATAGACCAAATAAGGAAACGCATAACCGTAAAGCAGAATCAGGCGAAACAGGACCCTGACTATTCAATGTATGAATCCACAGCGGACTCAAACCCGGGGCAAACGCAGGACTTATCTGAGTTCCAGGAGGTCCAGCGACGCCAACCGGTTCCTCCGGAAAACAGCAGGGACGACTCTGCAAATAATCCAGGGCCGGATGGCCTAGAGGAGGAGCTGAGAGGAACAAACAGTCCCTCTGGTCAGCTCGACTCACTCCCAGAAAATGCAGTGCGCAGGTCCGAAAGAGTCAGGAGACGCCCAGTCTACTTGCGTGATTACGTTGAAAAATAAGATGTTAATTTTATGTAAATGTTGGTAAAGTGTTCTCTGGGAGGGAAGGAGTGTAATGTATCTTTAAGAATTGTGGAGGGAAAACTGAGCGGGAAAAAGCACGTTGCTGATTGGATGAAGCCTCTGGCTAAACTGTATATAAAGAGAAGGTTTTCCAGCCCGCGTTGCTGGGTTCACCATATAGTAAAGAGCTGTTGTCACTATCCTGGTCTCCTGCCTTGTTAATTCCCGAATCTAACAAATACTACTACAACCATGCTACATGAATAAATACACAGAGGGCACGAGCAGAGTGATGGCACGAAGGGAAAAAACTGCCCTTTTGTCTAGTTGTTTTGGCATGCAATGCCCTATAGCTGCATCCTGAGTTGAAACAGTTTATGTCCAGGATGTGAAGGGTCTAAGATATGTTCTCAGCCCTCCTTTTGACCCACACAATATACAGGATTTCTTTGTGTTGGAATGTATTTTGTATTGTAACAACTACAGAATTAGTAGACCAGAGGAGACAAAATTAGTAGACCAGAGGAATGCTGTTGATATAATTTACTTGGACTTCAGTAAAGCATTTGATAAAGTAGACCATAACCTACTACTAGATAAAGTAGAAAAATGTGGGTTAGACAGCACCACCACCAGATGGATTCGTAACTGGCTGACCAACCGCACTCAACGTGTAGTCCTCAACGAAACTACATCCACATGGAGGGAAGTATGCAGTGGAGTACCCCAAGGCTCTGTTTTAGGCCCAGTACTCTTCAACATCTTCATCAATGACTTGGACGAGGGGATAGATGGGGAACTCATCAAATTTGCAGATGACACCAAGCTGGCAGGAATAGCCAACACTCCAGAAGATAGGCTCAAGTTACAGAAATATCTTGACAGACTTGAACATTGGGCGCTATCTAACAAAATGAAATTCAACAGTGAAAAAAGTAAGGTTCTACATTTAGGCCAAAAAAACAAAATGCACCAGTACCGTATATGTGGTACCTTGCTCAATAGTAGTACCTGTGAGAGGGATCTTGGAGTCCTAGTGGATAACCATTTAGATATGAGCCAGCAGTGTGCAGCAGCTGTTAAAAAAGCCAACACAGTTCTGGGCTGCATAAACAGAAGGATAGAATCAAAATCACGTGAAGTGTTAGTACCACTTTATAATGCCTTGGTAAGGCCACACTTGGAATATTGCATCCAGTTTTGGTCGCCACGATGTAAAAAAGATGTTGAGACTCTAGAAAGAGTGCAGAGAAGAGCAACAAAGATGATTAGGGGACTGGAGGATAAAACATATGAAGAACGGTTGCAGGAACTGGGTATGTCTAGTTTAACAAAAAGAAGGACTAGGGGAGACATGATAGCTGTGTTCCAATATCTCAGGGGCTGCCACAAAGAAGAGGGAGTCAGGCTGTTCACCAAAGCACCTGAGGGTAGAACAAGAAGCAATGGGTGGAAACTGATCAAAGAAAGAAGCAACTTAGAACTAAGGAGAAATTTCCTGACAGTTAGAACAATTAATAAGTGGAACGACTTGCCTTCAGAAGTTGTGAATGCTCCAACACTGGAAATTTTTAAGAAAATGTTGGATAACCATCTGACTGAGATGGTGTAGGGTTTCCTGCCTGGGCAGGGGGTTGGACTAGAAGGCCTCCAAGGTCCCTTCCAACTCTGTTGTTATGTTATGTTATGAATTATTCAGCCAGTAGATGGCAGTGTTTAGTATGCATCTATGGTTATAATCTATGGTTCTTTTATGTTCTGAGCAGAGTTTCTTGTGAACACTCAAAAAAAAAAAAAATCCACCATTAAGCAGCAAGCTACCAATTCTATATGGCTGTATAATACAACCTCTGCTACCATTTGTAAACCAAAGATAGACCCAGTATAAACCCAGATTAGAGGAGAAATACAAAGTTCAGCCCAGAACAGAGCAAACCAGCCATAGCCAGCTATAGCAAATAAGTGCAAGATACAGCAACAGAATAAAAGAAAATGGCCAGTAACAAAGCTAAAAGAAAGATTCCATTTGCAAAGCAGAACTACCGGTCTTGGGAATTCAAGATGAAAGTGCTGCTAATAAGAGAAGGTAGGTGGAAATGTATAAATGAAGCTAGGCCAGAAACATCCTCCAGATGAGTAGATAGATAGAAATCAGAAAGCTCAGAGCACAGCACAGAAGAGGATCAAATCATACCTATATGTAAATGTGAAATTGCTAAGGAAATGTGGGAAGGATTACAAACGGTGCATGAAAGAGATAATCTAAGCAATTGCAACTCTATTTGATAGGTTAGGACTACATCATCCTGACTAAGGTCTATAAGGGGCGTGCATAAGAGCACAAACGTGCCTACTGTTCCTGTCCTACTGTTGCTTCATGCTTATACTTATGTATGGTGTTATGACGGCACACCTTGGAAATGGGTGAACACCTGAGAGGCATAAGGAGAAGAAATAAAAGATTTTCATGTTGCAACATTACTATTTACCAGAAAATTATGAAATGCTTGTCAGTACTTGATGCACGTCCAGATGATGAGCTCACATAGGAATATGTCAAGGGAAAGCTTATAGATGAATATAAGCATAAAACGAAAAGCATTAATAGAGACAGTGCTTCTATCACCAAATCTGTTTTAAAAACGAAACCTAGGAATAAAAACAGTTACACGAAGCAAAAAAACACGTGAATTCTTGTGTGCAAGAAAAAGGGTCATTTAAAAGCAGATTGCAGAATCTGGAAAACTAAAATGCAAAACTAAATTAGTAATAAATATTAATAATTAATATTAAACATATTCATTTGAATATTGCTAAAAGATATATATTCAAGCATTTGTCATTGCTTAATTATTATTGTTCAGCATCACTGGGTTGACCAATAATGTGAAGTTATCAAAATCTCTCATGGCTTAGATTTTCGTTTTCTTCTAGCCAACCCTGAATCAGGCTTATGATGCTATGTGTCCAATTACTTTTTTTTAATTCAGTGCTAACATCAGTAAGAACCAAGCAAACTGAAACAAAGCATAGGAATATTACTGGGTCCAAAGTAAGGTTAAAAGAATTACAGGTAAGGACAAATCACACAACATCTGTGGAATCTTTAAAAAAAAAATCCATAAAGTTTAGGGCAATAATTCATCAGTTTTTCCTATCTGTGTAAATATCTGCCTTTTATATGATTTTTCAACTATGCTGCTTAGCAGTTAGTATTTTCTTAGCATTCTGCTTTGAGCAGTTTGCTAAATTTCAGAATGAAGAGTTAAATCATGCTAAATTGAGTGTTTGTTGTAGATAAAATAGGATTATTGTTCAGGTTGATGCCATGGTTCACTTCCAGCTTTTCTATATAACTGGCAATATAAGAAAAACATTTTTATTTTCCTTCTCAATAGCTAGTTAAATACAAACAGCTTATGTGTTTTAATTTTTAAAGGACTGTGCTACAGAATAAATGTACATCTTTCTTGGCATTTACAGAAATGGTATGCTCCAAAATTAGTAAAAAAAACCCAGGCAATCTATTCTCTCATATATGTTCAACAGCATAAATGAATTAGAGATTAAAGAAGTAGTTACACTCTTTCCAATATATAAAATACAGTATTAGGAATCTTCACTGGGCTGTGCTAAGTTTTCTAATTAAATAGGATATATAGACTTTTACATATATACATTTTTACCCACATACAGAGAGACACATATTTTGAAATTCCCTCAAATCTTCCAATTAAGGAAGGAAGCATCCTTTTCGTTACTTTACTAAAGGCATTTTTTGAACTATTAAAGACACACTATGAAGAAAAGAAGGGACGTGGTGGCCAGGGGCTAGGACGTTGCGCTTGTATATCGAAAGGTCGGCAGCTCGGTGGTTCGAATCCCTAGTGCTGCCGTGTAACGGGGTGAGCTCCTGTTACTTGTCCCAGCTTCTGCCAACCTAGCAGTTCAAAAGCATGTAAAAATGCAAGTAGAAAAAGTAGGGACCATCTTTGGTGGGAAGGTAACAGCGTTCCGTGCGCCTTTGGCGTCGAGTCATGCCAGCACATGACCACGGAAATGTCTTCAGACAGCACTGGCTCTTCGGCTTTGAAACGGAGATGAGCACCTCCCCCTAGAGTCGGCAACAACTAGCACATATGTGCACATATGTGCAAGGGGAACCTTTACCTTTACCTTTGAAGGAAATCTTACATTTCCAAACCTATGAGGTAAGACAGGCAAGCGGACTCTTCTCATTGTATATTTCAAAATGTATTACATTGTCACAACTCATTTTATGGTGCAGTGGAAAATGCAATGCACTTATAGAGGGTTTTTTCCAAAATATATTATGTGTGACTCCAAAATAATTTTATGGGGATCTATGAGAAACTAAGGGCAAAAGAAAATATTTATCATTAAAGGTAAAGGTTGCCCTCACACATATGTGCTAGTTGTTCCCGATTCTAGGGGCTGGTGCTCATCCCCATTTCAAAGCCGAAGAGCCAGTACTGTCCGAAGACGTCTCCGTGGTCATGTGGCCGGTATGACTCAATGCCAAAGGCGCACAGAACACTGTTACCTTCCCACCAAAGGTGGTCCCTATTTTTTCTACTTGCATTTTTTACATGCTTTCGAACTGCTAGGTTGGCAGGAGCTGGGACAAGTAACGGGAGCTCATCCCATTATGCAGCACTAGGGATTCAAACTGCTGAACTGCCGACCTTTCGATCGACAAGCTCAGCATCTTAGCCATTGAGCCACCACGTTTATTTATTTATTTATTTATAAAATTTAGTATTAGGTTTAAGAAAACTCAAGTGCAGGCAATTTTGTATGACTCTTGAGCAAGAGTCTTAGCAGGTTCCACGACCAGAGAAATTTGAAAACCTATGGAACTCTTGCGTGGATTCGATTCCACCTTTAGCCTTGCTTCAAATCCACCTTCAGTCTTGGAAGTTCTCTGGGTGACTTTATACAGTATCAATCACTGTCACACCAATGTAACCCATGATGGTTTTGATGTGATGTGCTGGAACCAATTAAGAGTAGTATTAGTAAAGGTATTTTCGTTCCTGACTGAAAGCTGGAATATAAAACAGCTAAACAGAATTTGCGTGAACTTGATCTAACAGAAGGATATGCTGCTTTTCCCAAAGTTTTTCTTTATTCCCATTTAAAATCCAAATGCCCAACATTTTGCTTTCCAGGCTTGCAATAAGGATATTTCAACTTCGGGTTCCAGTTCAGTACAATTCCTTGATAAAAGAAGAAACAATTGTTTATTTTTGAAATAAAATGAGGCATAGATCATGGATCGCTGGATGGAACCTTATTCCTGTCAGTGACAACAATTAATCAGTGGAACGGCTTGCCTCCAGAAATTGTGGCTGCTCCGTTATTGGAGGTTTTAAAGAAGAGATTGGACATCTATTTGTCCAGAATGGTATATGGTCTCCTGCTTGAGCAAGAGGATGGACTAGACGACCTTCCATATCTTTTCCAACACTGTTATTCTGTAATTTTTGTAATCCTTCCTTAGGTGCTCTAAAATAGACATTAAATTCTGATTTTTTATTTTATTTTATTTTATTTATTTGAATTTATATCCCGCCCTTCTCCAAAGACTCAGGGCGGCTTACATTGTGTTAAGCAATAATCTCATCCATTTGTACATTATATACAAAGTCAACTTTTATTGCCCCCAACAATCTGGGTCCTCATTTTACCTACCTTGTAAAGGATGGAAGGCTGAGTCAACCTTGGGCCTGGTGGGACTTGAACTTGTAGTAATTGCAAGCAGCTGTGTTAATGACAGACTGCATTAGTCTGTTGAGCCACCAGAGGCCCCTGATTGCAGCTAACTGGTTCTTTTTTTAAAAAAAACGCTTAAAGCCTTGTTTTGTTTTGTTTTGTTTTTTACAGAAAGGCAATAATTTTATTCTCAATATGATTCTTGTTTCTAATATATTTAACAGTTTAACAACATCTCTTACCTTTCAAATTATTCTGTTTCTAAAAACAAAGGCCATGCTCTTTTTTAAAAAACAACAACATGTATCTTTTGGAGGAGATTTGTTTAAAAATAAAGGGTGAGATAATTGCATTAAACCTATGTTCCAAATGTGATAAATTAGTTCCAAGAAGTCAAGGAAAATAAAAATATAACTCCGCCACAGCGAAGTGAAAGATGACATTTTGCAAAAAGGCTAATACAATTCTTTACTCAGGGCAAAAATTGCAAAGTGACCTCAGAATATAAAAACAGGGAATAAACTCAGATTTCTATGCATACATTTAAAAAGTACAACTGATGCCCAACATAAAATTATAAAAGCCAGTTTGGTTTAAAAATTTCTAAAAATGACAAGATTCAGTGATAGATGAAATCTTTCCATATGTTTTTTCCCCACTCAGGCCATTAAAATGGAGAGTAATTTCAAAAAGATTTTATGGGTCTGCTAACAGAAGATTTCTTTTTAATTCAAAATGTTTACAGTTAAGTTGTGAAGTAATGAAGTAATCTCTTGTTGTCTGACTCTAACGTTATATATTTATTTAACTACTGTCCCTTCTTTCATTATTAGCAATAATCTTCTCCAATCCTATTATTAAAGTTTCAGTGGTCATAGTTGCATCGCTGATAAAAAAAATTGTAAGATGCTTATTAGCAAAGCATCTAGTTTGTTATTGTTGATTTAGAGAAAATATATTGTAGACATATTGATGTGCAGTAGATTATCAATTATTCATATTTTTAAGGGAGGGAGTCAAGCATTGATATCTACTCCAGACCATTTGTATTGTACAAAATGTAACTTGAGGGAATATGCATTTAAAACCTAGCAACAGTGCTGGGTTGCTACGGTTCGCCCCAATTCAAGCAAGGCAGTAGCGGCGATGGTGAGGTGAGAGCAAACCATTTTTCTTCGACTCTCAACTGGGCCCGCCTGCCTGCCCGCCTCTGTGCTATACCTACCTATATTTGTTCATTTTTATCCCAGCTGATAGGCACTGCAGAGCGGATTACCACACCTCAGCTGTTCTGAAATGCAAAATGCAGGCGCGAAGCGAAGCAGTGGTAACACCGATTGAAACCCACCACTGTGGGTTTCTACAGCATTCTAAACATTGTGGTAAGCAAGATCATTGTTTTCCAACATGTTCAGCACACTTTTCTATTTGCCCTATTAAAAAGGCATTGAGTGAAAATATATAAACATAAGAACAGTTTGAAAGTGTCATATGTTTTACCTCATAAAGTATCACCCTATTTTTGAAGGACTCTTAAGAGGGCAGTTTTTACATATGGTATCAATGCATATATAAGAGTCAAGATTTTGTTCATGCAGTGCAAGAATCATGAGTCCTTTAGTCCTGCAGATGCTTCTGTACTAAATTTTTGATTTAGTGGACCTCAGTGCAACAGTCTTTGCATATAGCAGACCAAATTTCTATACATATTATTGTCATTTGTGCGATGTCATTATGTAAATTATATATATTTTTGGAAATGACATTTGCATATATATGTAACATGATTTAAAAAATGCAAGTAATCAAAATTGACACAAATGATGTAATTTATGATATAGCCTCTGATTTAACGGATACCACTATCCCAAACTCCAATTATTCCATTAAAAGAAACTTTAACTTACATACACATTTGAACCCTTATTTGTCTTTTGTGATGGAAACAAACTCACACTACTGTATATTTTTGATGTCTGAAATTTAAAAATTTATGTAACAATTTACATATACCTAATATACGGTCCTGGTTTTCTATTACTATTTTAAATTCTATCATCTTTCTCAAGGTTCCTCTTCTTTCTTGAGACTATTTATATTTTTCCAACAATTAGTAAGTACATAGAGACAGAACAAATTAAATATTTTAAGTGATAAAGTGAATGAAAAACTTGACAGCAGAAATCACAATGGAATAATAAAGATGAGATAAATAAATAAAATAAACAAAAAAATCAAATTTACTCCAAGGTATAATTTGAAGGGAATTTGTACAACATATTTTATTCAACTATAAGGACTTTGTGGAGTCATTAGTGCTTGGTTGTTTTCTTGGAGACATTTCATTATCCTACGTTACCGATCTTTACCATGGTATTTCTGTCACAATTTTCTCACACCAGTGAGGCCACCTAATTGGGTAATGACGTATCTGCAAGAAACCCACCAAGCTCAGAGAGCATCAAAAAACTCCCCAGTTCAACCTTGAGTCATATAGAATCATAGAGACATAGGGCTTGAAGCAGCCTTGGAGGTATTCTAGTCCAGGGGTTCCCAACCTTGGTCCCTTTAAGACTTGTAGACTTCAACTCCCAGAGTTCCTCAGCCAGCTTTGTTGGCTGAGGGACTCTGGGAGTTGAAATCCACAAGTCTTAAAGGAACCAAGGTTGGAGACCCCTGTTCTAGTCCAATATCCTAGCCAAGACAAGGGACCTTATTGCATCCTGGACATATGGTTGATCCAACCTTTTCTTGAAAGCCTCCATTGATGGAGCACCCACAACTCTGGAAGATAAGCTATTAAATTGATTAATTGTTCATAATATCAAGAAATATTTCCTTAATTCCAGATTGGATCTCTCTTTAACAAGTTCCACCCATTGCTTCTTGTCCTGCTGTCAGGTGCTTTGAAGAATAAGTTAACCCCCTCCTCCATGTGACTGCCCCTCAAGTATCATATCACCCCTAATCTTTCTTTACGTTAAGTTATACATATCTAGTTCCCTCAACCATTCTTCATACAGTTTAGCCTGCAGACTTCTGCACATTTTTTGTTGCTCTTTCCTGCACTCTTTCAAGGGCCTTAGCATCTTTTTTTTTTTTGTTTCATGGTGATCAGAGTTGGACCAATTATTCCAGTTGAGACAGGTACCACTTATATCCATGATAGTGAACCTATGGCACATGTGCCACAGGTGGCACACAGAGCCATATCGGTGGGCATGCGAGCATTACCCTAGCTCAGCTCCCGAGCGCATGCACACACCGGCCAGCTGATTTTCGGGCCTTCTGGGCCTACTGGAAGTCGGGAAACAAGCTGTTTCTGGCCTCTGGAGGGCCTCCAGGGGGTGGTGGGGAAGGCCGTTTTTGCCCTCCCCAGGCTCCAAGAAAGCCTCTGGAGCCTGGGGAGAGTGAAAAACAGGCCTATCGGGTCCACCGTGCCATCACGTGCCAAAAGCGAAGGGGGGGATCGCACGGGCATATGCAGGGGAGCAGGTCATTGAATTATGGGTGTGGGCACTGACCTATATTATAACTCTCCATTTGCTTTTTCCTACTTAAACGAAGGACCTTGCTTTCCTCTCCACTGAACTGCATCATGTTGGCTAAGGCCCAATGCACATGTCTGTCAAAATAGTTTTCTGAATATCTTCCAAGGTGTTGACAATTCTGCCCAATTTGGTGATGTCTGCAAATTTGGTAAATTCTCCTTCTATCCCCTCATTCAGGTCATGTTGAAGAGCACTGGGCCCAAAACAGAACCTTCAGGTAACCCACTGCATGTTTTTCCCAATATAGATGTCGTTCCATTAATGATTACACTCTGAGTGTAGTTGGTCAACCAATTGCAAATTGATATCATGTTGGAACTGTCTAGTCTACATTGTTCTATCTTACCAAGAAGTAGGCTCTGATCTACTTTGTCAAATGTCTTATTGAAGTCTACATAAATTATACCCACAGGATTTTCATCATCCACTAATTTAGTCACTTTATCAAAGACATAAGTAAGGTTGATCTTCCATGATCTGCTTTGAACAAGCCCATTCTGGCTTCTAGTGATCACATTTTGTTCATTTTTTTAGGTGCTCACAAATCTGCAACTTGATTATCCATTTTCCCATCTCTGAATGCTGTTCAGCATGCAACAGCTGATCTATGCACCACACCTCCATATGCCTGATGTTCTCACCAATCCAATCATGCAAATGCCAATCTTAGAGAGACAACCGCCCAGCCAGCAACAGTCCAGCCAGCAACAGTCCAAACAAGGAGGTGAGTTTCAGTTACCACGAGCGATTCTATCTGAAGCTGCTACACAGCATAACGAGAGACAAATTGTATGGCAAAAAGCATTATCAACCAGGCTCAATAGAGCAACACTCCACATTTGCAGAAACTCTACCAATTCTTAGTCCATTTCTCTAGACCACCTACCTGCTGCAAAGTACTAAATGTACTAAAAGTGACTACCGTTGGAACCTGCTCCACAACACATCTGGCCTCGGTGCCATCTTTGAAAAATAAATAGAAGTTCAATAGAAGAGAGGTCCATTCTTCAAGTGACTGAGGACAGTGCAATGATATAAAAGCAGAAATGGCAGGATTTTTTACAAGGTCAGAAGTGTACAACAGAACAGAGACGGCCATTATTTGTAATAGTTGAAAGTTGTAGATGGAACAAACTAAGGGCCTTTCCCTATGACAGAGAGGAATTATTATTATTTAACCTTAGTTTTTCGTGCTCAACTTCTTACCATATCTATGAGTTTCATGATTAATGTGCATGTGCATGCACACATATGCACGCAAACACACTCCTTAGAGGGAACATAGGTGGCATCTAGCCAAGTCAGAAGAACTTGCGAAACAAAGAATATCAGGCAGTAATTTGTTTCCCCCAAATGGGAAATAACTTTGGACGGTTTCCTTCTATGTTTATGTCTGGACCTTACTTAAGAAGAACAAAAACACAATTCACAACCCTTTTCCTGAAGAAAGTAAACTAGGAATCAAGGAATTTCCCCCCCCATATTCTGGGTTTGCACCTTCAAAGAACACCCATCTGGTGGACCACTGAAGATACAGAATGTCAGATCACAAGGGTTTTCAACCACATGCAGTTGACCTGTTTTTCCAGAGGCACACAACAAGCAGTGTGTGGTGTTTTCTCTCTGTTTTCTTATATCTGACGGGAATTTAAAATTGTAAATGCACATCCTGAGTCCTTCACAAGATGGATGCTATGGGGAGGAGCTTGCCATTCCCTCAAAAGTCCTCATATTGGTCACAGCCAGTAAAAAAACCATGAATGGGCAAACTCCCTATTCTCTATGTAGCAATATGGGCAAATTCCTTACTCTCTATGTTGCCCCCCAGCTTAGCTTGTTCAATAGGGGGGTGGGTGCAGTGGGGGAAGGTCACAGCTCCTCTACTTCTAGAACATCAGCTTAGAAAAAATAATAATGAGAAAAAGAAAAGCGGAAAGTTAGCAAATGGTAGAGGACCCTCCACCAATTAACACAGTGAGTACCATTGAATGACACAGAGAAATTGAAGTTTTAATCTATTGGGTAAACATATATCCCATTTGAGATACAAAGAGTGGGATTTGCCTTCTTCCCTTTTACCCTCATCTCTTTCCCATGATGCTGTAAGTGAAATTATCTTCATTAATGAAACCATATATTTTTCCAGCATCCCAGATGCTGGAAGGTTCCCATCTCAGGAACCTTGGGAAATGCCTGATGGACTTCAATAAGCCAAAGTAGATTGAAAGAAGTCCATTGCACTATTGTCAAGGTTTCTGGGAGAGTAATTCCTCTTTTCCCCTTGAGCTGTCAACGTAAATATTACCAGCAAGATGTCCAGTCCAGGGATTCCTTAGTCCACCATCAAATGGAACGAAAGGAAAAAAAATCTCTCTGCCCTTTTGTCCCAAGAGAGAGGTTATATCAGGCTGTGGTCCCAAGAGCAGAGGGGCACCTAAAATCCATGATATTTTAGGTTTGCTATGTACATTGATTTTGGGCTGATGATTTCCACAGTAGAGGATCTGGTTCAAGACTGGGGAGAAATATCTCCAGCCGTGTGACTCAAAGCTCTGTGGAATTGACAAAATTTGCTCGTTTCCTTGAATCAAAAATTTCATTGCCAAAGGACATGTGTATGCCATTTATAGTAAATTCTTCTCTAGACCTCTGGAGCCATCTTCTCCCTTTAACATTGCCCCACACTTCCTAAATCCCAATTCCTTTGGAAAGAGGAAAGCTTGGTATGGCATTTCTATCAAAGAATTCAAGGCCACTATAAGCACTTTTTTGTCAGCTGCAATTCTGACCTTGGAACATTACAGTTAAGTAGGCATCTTCGTGAAGAGATCCCTGTGTGAGGGAAAACTGCTCTTGCGACAAGCCAGTGTTCTCACAATACTTGATCCCTCTCCTCAAGAACAATCCCACACATATTGTTCAGAGTGAGTCACTTAACAGGAGCTTTAACTCTTGATTCTCTGAATGTTTACAATGGCCAAGTCTTCCTTTCAGGCTCCTCCCAGGACTTCTTTTTTTTTTAAAAAAAATAATATTTATTAAATTTCCAACATATGAAACACAATACAAAAAATGCAACAAAAAGAAAAAAACACAGCTAAAATTTAACACTAATGACACCTTTTCCATATCGGTATCTCTAGCATACAAACATATTTACAAAGATTCTAATTCTATATATCTCTATCTTAAATTACATCCTTATTTAAATTATAGTAACATCTAATCACAATTCAGTTTCATATCCTATGTTTCTTTAACAGTTTTACCTTCTACATATTATATTTAACAAATTATCCTTTAGGTTTTACGTTTACTCTCAAGCCAGGAATACCATCTGTTCCATCGGTTTCTTGCCTCTCCTTCCTTTCCATAGACAGTCTATCCATTTCTGCAGTCATTTTTTTTTTATTACAATTTGGTCTGGAGGAATATCTGGTTGTTTCCAGTTTTGTGCTAGGACAATTCTACTTGTGGTTAATATATGTAATGTTATATATTGTAATTTTTTCTCCATTTTCTCCTCAAAAATGCCCAAAAAGAATAGCTCCGGATTTATCTCTATCCTCTGTTCAGTTATCTCTTCCAGCCATTTTCTTATCTTACACCAGTATTTTCTAATCTTAGGGCAGATCCACTACATGTGATAGAATGTTCCTTGTTTTTGACTACATCTCCAACATTCCAGGGTCCTGTTCAAGAACATCTTGGCCAGTCTCGCTGGTGGCAAATGCCATCAATAAAACATTTTGTACAGGTTCTCCTTATATGCAGCTGAAATCGTTAGTTTGTAGTTTCTCTCCCATAATTTATCCCATTGATCTAATTGAATACTGTGTCTAAAGTTTCTCGCCCAACTAATCATTGTCTCTTTCACAGTTTCTTCTTCCATTTTAAATTTTAACAAAAAATTCTATGTTTTGGTAATCGTTCTTTCCCCTGCTCCTAATAGTAGCTTATCAAGTTCCAATTGTTCTCTATAAATACCATATTGTTCCCGGTCTTTTTTATATTTTATTCTAATTTGCAGGTATGGCTACCAGTCAATTTTTATCCCCTGGTTTTTTTAAATCCTGCTCTGATTTTAAATTTCCAAATTCGTCTAACAGTTCCGAGTACCTTACTACTTTGTTTATGTCCAACACGTTGGGATAAATTATGGCCTCCAATTTAAGTTCCAAACTGGAACTTTCATATAACGATTTTTCCTTCTGTTATTCCCAAATACTTATCAAAGCAGTTTGTACTAGATGACTCTGGAAATATGTATGGGTTTTGTTTTTTCCTTCCCATTGGAACACATGCCATCCCAACTGAAGGTTGTGGCCTTCCGATGTTAATACCCTCTTATTTCTTAATGGACCCAATCCTTAAGCCACGTTATTGCCACCGCTTGATAATATAATTCCCAATCGGGTAGGCCGAAGCCTCCTTTGGTTCTGGAGTTGTGAAGAAGTTTGTGTTTTATTCGGGCTTTTTTCCCCAGCCAAATAAATTTACCTATTATTCTATTTAATTGATAAAAAATCTTTTCCCTAATCTTATTGGTATCGTTTGGAAGAGGTATAACAATTTAAGTAGTACGTTCATTTTTATTGCGGCAATTCTACCAACTAAAGATATTTGCAGTTTTGCCCAAATGTCTAAGTCTTTTTGTATTTGTCGTTGTAGCAATTCTACCAACTAAAGATATTTGCAGTTTTGCCCAAATGTCTAAGTCTTTTTGTATTTGTCGTTGTAGCAATTCATCATAATTATCCTCTTTTAATGTAGAACATTTTGCCATTAACCAAATTTCCAGATATTTTACCTTTTTAACAATTTGAATCCCCAATTTCTCTTCCAATTCCTCATCTTGCCTTTTTGTACAATTTTAGTTAATATTTTAGTTTTTTCCTTGTTTATTTTAAACCCAGCCACTTTACCAAATTCTTCAACTTCATGTATCAAGATGGCTCCTGTCTCCAAAGATCTTCTATAATAGAAGCCAGATCATCAGCGAAAGCTTGGACTTTATATTCCTCCTGTTTAATTTTCAATCCTTTTATTGTTTGATTTTGTCTAATTTGTATTAATAATATTTCCAATGATAGTATGAATAAGAGGGGTGACAAGGGACATCCCTGTCTTACCCCCTTAGTTATATTAATCTTCTCCGTTGTTTCCCCATTTATTATTTTAGCCGATTGCTTTGAATAAATTGCTCTGATCATGTCTGTGAATTTCTCCCAAAAATTCATAATTTCCAATTGATTAATAAGAAAGTTCCAGTTTAAATTATCAAATACTTTTTGAGCATCTACAAACCTTAATGCCAGCTGCTTATCTGGGTGGGCCTCATTGTATTCTAATGAATTCATAATCATTCGTGTGTTGTTCCTTATATGTCTATTTGGCAAAAATCCATTTTGGTCCGAATCAATAATTTCATTTAATGTATTTTTGGCTCTTTCAGCCATTATTGTTATTAATATTTTGTAGTCCACATTGAGTAGTGAGATTGGCCTATAGTTCTTGATTTCCTGTGTATTTGTAGGATCTTTTGGGATAAGTGATATCAGCGCCTCCCTCCATGTCTTTGTTAATTTGGATTGCCCTAAAGCCTCACTGTATATGTTCAACAATAACATTTCTAATTGTCCCTGTGTCTCTTTATAGAACTCAGAGGGGATACCATCCGGTCCTGGAGTTTTATTTTTTTTTTTGCTTTTGAATAGCCGCCTTCATCTCCATCATCGTGATTTTATTGTTCAACATCTCTTTCATTTCATCTGATATTATAGGAAGATTTCTGTCCTTTAAATATTTCTTAATATCTTCTTCCTCAATTTCCTCCTAACTGTAAAGTGTTCCAAAATAATTTTGGGCTATTCCCTTTTTTTTTTTCTTCTTCCATTCAATGATGGATATTCCCCCCTTCGTCCTGTCATTGTGTTATATTAACCTTTTTTTTCTTTGTCCTTTTTCAATTTATACGCCAGTCATCTCCCCGGCTTATTGGCATGTTTGAAATATACCTGTTTCATTGCTCTAAGCTTTTGGGCCATTTCCTCCTGTCCTCCCAGGACTTCTATGCCCTTACCTTCAAAATAAAAATGAGTTGCTTTGAGGTGGGAGACTGCCGAAGAAGGCCTCTGAGCACGAGGCCAAAGGCCTGCTTCAGCAACTGAAAAGAAACACAGAGATGATGATGTTCACTTTTCTGAAATGCCTGAAAAGATGAGGAAAGATCCTCATCTTTTTTTCTCCATGAACATAATCCACAGGAAGCCACAGACTTGACTTCCACAGGTGGGTCCATGGCTGGTGGGACCTTGCTGTAGGGGCAAAAGAAGGAAAAGATATCAGTGGCCAGCTGGGTCAAGCACTACAAGGCATGAGAGCTACCCTCTCTTCTGTCTGGTTTACAAGGAAAACCTTTCCTTTGATTTGGCTGCCCCAGCAGAAAGTGTCCAAAATGGCAATGAGCCTAAGTGAAGCTTCTGGCTTAGGTTCAAGAACAACCCTATGTGGAGTTTGTTGTAGTAGTCAAGCTGCAAGTTGACCATGGCATGAGTGACTATCTGAAAGGCTTCTTTACCTAGGAGGGGGCACAACTGATATACCAGATGAAGCTGTGCCTTTAACTTTTTTTTTCTTTTGTTTTCTATTTCCTTCCTTCTTTACCCTCTAAGTATTGCAAACAGATTTTCCCTACTCACCACAAAAGAAACAAGATTGACTGTAATCATGTAAGCCATTGCAGCTAGTTTCACAGTGAAGCAGCTAATAATGTAAGCCATTGCAGCTAGTTTCACAGTGAAGCAGCTAAACTGGTTGTCCTCCAACAGAGTCTGGCAGAAAATAAGAGTGGAGAGAATGGGCGTTGGCTTACCTGAACGCCCCTTCTAGGAGAGGGGGAAACGGCGGTCAGGATTGGGAAATCTTCTGGCTTGCCGTAGGACCGAGTCTGCCAAGATTTCTTGAGCCCCGCCTCCTGGCTCTGTTCCCCAGCTTTCGGCGAGGACGTGGACGCAGACTGATGTGTCGTGCTGAAACGATAGAGAATTAGTGTTCACCCACCCCGGTGGCCCCCCTCCAGTCAGCCGATACAAAAGGGTGGGACTGACCGCCGTTTCCTCCTCTCCTAGAAGGGGCGTTCAGGTAAGCCAACACCCATTCTCATTGTCGGGGGAAACGGCGCTCAGGATTGGGACATACCAAAGTTATATGTCTGTCCAGGCGGGAGAAGGCCGACAAGTTTGTTCAGAATCTTCATGGATTGCCTGGAGTACCCGTCTCCCAAAGGCGTCATCGGAGGACGCGTACGCGTCCAGTCGATAGTGCCGAATAAAAGCCGTCGGATTAGACCATGCTGCAGCCCTACATATTCTTCGAGCGATTCCTGAGTGGCCCAGGCAGCCGAGGTTGAAGCACTCCTGGTGGAGTGTGCAGAAATGTGTCTAGGAACTGGCAAAGCCTGCTTTTCATAAGCCGTGATTATAGTGGCTCTGATCCATCTAGAGAGAACTGACTTGGTGACTCTCGTTCCAAGAGATGCGGGCTGAAAAGATATGAAGAGGGCCTCCGTTTTTCGTATTGACTCAGTGCGACTAATGTAAATCTTTAATGCCCTGCGGACGTCTAAAGTGTGCCAGATAAACTCTTGCGGCCTTTGAGGATTCGGACAAAAGTTGGGTAGAATTAGCTCTTGTGCGCGATGAAAAATCGTGTTAACTTTCGTGAGGAAAGTAGGGTCCAAATGTAAGACCACCTTGTCTCTGTGAAAAATGCACAGATCCCGACGAGTGGATAGTGCTGAAAGTTCCGAGACTCTCCGGGCCGATGTAATGGCTATCAGGAATGAAACCTTGAAAGAGAGGAAGCGGAGAGAGACTTCCCTCAACGGTTCAAATGGTGTCCGGATCAATGCTGACAGAACCTTGTGTAAACTCCACGATGGAAACCGATGGACCACCGGAGGCCTCAGGTTTGTCGCTCCACGGAGGAAATCGCGTAGAAGAGGTTCCCTAGACAGGGAGTGAGATGATCCGCAGGTAAGTATCAATGATATGGCTGCTAGTTGTCGTTTTAGTGTGTTTGGTGCGAGACCGGCTTCGAAACCGTCATGGAGGAATTCCAGTACGTGAAGAATGGATGCCGATGTAGCTGACCTGGATCTGGCTTCGCACCAGGCAACGAAGGTTTGCCAAGTCGCTTGGTAAATACGGGACGTAGATTCACGGTGGGCCACTTGAATCATAGGTATGACCTTGGAGGGAACCCTGGCGTCCTTTAGGAGGAGCCGCTCAACCTCCAAACGGTTAGTGAGAGCCATTGTGGTTCTGGATCACGAAGCGGTCCCTGGCAGAGAGCTATTTTGCTCCCTGGTATGCGCCATGGGTTCTGCACCGACAGTGCAAGTAAATCCGCAAACCAGGGCCTCCTGGGCCAGTATGGGGCAACTAGTAGCAATTCGGCCCTCTTTTCCAGAAGTTTGCGAATCACCCTGGGAATCAGGGGTAGAGGGGGGAAGGCGTAAAGGAGGCCCCGAGGCCACCTGCTGCGCAGGGCATCCACTGCTTCCGCGCCCTGGGACGGGAAGCGAGTGAAGTACCTCGGAAGCTGGTGGTTCAAGGTAGAGGAAAATAGGTCCACCAGAGGCCGTCCAAACCGGGATGTCAGGTCCTCGAACAGATCCGATGTAAGAGTCCATTCCGCTTGATCGATCGTACCCCGACTGAGGGAGTCCGCTGTGATGTTGGTAACTCCTGTTATATGAGCAGCCTTCAATGACCTGAGATGTGATTCTGCCCAACAGCCTAGGAGAAGAGCCTCCTGGAGTAGGGACTGAGAGTGTGTTCCGCCCATCCGGTTCACATGAGCTTTTGCCGTGATATTGTCCGTTAGGATTAGAACATTTTGACCGGTGATGTGAGTCGAGAATGCTAGTAATGACAGGCGAATAGCCCGGAGTTCCAGAAAGTTTATGCTGCGCTGCGCTTCGTGGATGGACCATTGACCCTGGGCCATATAAGATGTGCTCCCCAGCCGAAGAGGCTGGCGTCCATGGTGATGGTCACACGAGGTGGCTCCCTGAATATGGTCCCTCTGGAAATGGCTGGGGAATTCCACCAATGTACGGACATTCGAACCTCCTCGGGAAGGAGAACCTTCTTTAGGGAGGTGCTGATATGCTTCCGTTGGTGAGGGAGCATGAACCACTGCAGAGGCCTGCTGTGTAGAAGAGACCAGGGGACAATATCGTAAGTGGATACCATTTTCCCAGCAGTTGGGATAACCGTAGTAGCGAAATAGGTCCCACCCACTGATAATTAGCCGCTAAATTAGATAGGCTATTTTGTCTGTCCCTTGAAAGGAATACCATAGATTGGGCCGTGTCTATCACCGCGCCTAAGTGCACAATGCGAGTGGAAGGGTTGAGGTGGCTCTTATCCCAGTTGATCGAAAAACCATGATCCTGGAGGATCTGGATAGTGGTGGACACATCCAGGTCAGCTGTAGGCCCAGAAGACGACATAATCAAAATATCATCCAAATAGGCTTGAAGCCTAATCGGAACCAAACGAATGTGGGCCAGAATGGCCGACAAAAGCTTGGTAAAGACCCGAGGGGCCGAGGACAGCCCAAAGGGTAGAGCCCTGTACTGGTAATGATGCCCATGATAACAAAAACGAAGGAATTTATGATGGGCAGGGAGGATTGGGATATGGAGGTAGGCCTCCGTCAAGTCGATAGACGAGAGGAGGTCACCAGGTCAGATACACTCCAAAATGGAGCGGAGGGAATTCATTTTGAATTTGTGATAGACAATATGCCGATTGAGGGATTTCAAATCCAGAATGGCCCTCCAGCCCCCTGACGACTTAGGAACTATGAAAAGACGAGAGTAGAAGCCGCACCCTCGCTGGTCAGAGGGCACAGGCTGGATAGCCCTTATTGCCAGCAGATGGCGGATGGCTTCCACAACAAGAGCCCTAGTGGAAGAATTGCGAGAAACAGGGCAACGTAAGAAAGTCGTCGGGGGGTCGGAGCGAAATTCCAGGGAGAGACCGTATTTAATGGTGTTTGTAACCCATCTGTCAGAACACGAGTTTTCCCATTGAGCATGAAAATGCGTTAATCGAGCATATTATTAGCATATTATTTGGGGCGTCTAAATCCTCTACCCCTCCCTCCCCGGAAAGGTTTCCTGTTGGAAAACCGGGGCCCTGGTCTGACCTGGTTGTCTCGAGTTTGAGCCCCTCTGGCTGGAAAAAACCGTTGGGATCGGGATCGTAAACCTCCTGATTCGGAGGTCCGAAATGGCTGTGGTCGAAAATATGGTTGATGGCGAAGTTCTCCCCTTCGAGAGAGGGAAGGGAGTATCTTCTTTTTATCTTTGGTCTCCACTACATTGGGGTCCAGGCAGGCTCCAAAGAGATTGGTTCCCGCAAACGGGGAAGCTGCCAGCCGCCACTTGCTTCTTGTATCGGCTTGCCAGTGCCGAAGCCAAAGAAGCCGACAGGACGAAACCGCGGAGCCTATGGCTTTAGCTGAAAATCTAGCCGCATTGAGTGAGGCGTCTGCTGAGAATTCCAGTGCGGCCACCAACTTGTTAATGTCTTGATGGGACCGCAGATCTGTAGAGGGAATTCTCTTCTGGAGCTGCTTCATCCACAGGAGAGCTGAGCGGTTGAAAAAGGAAGCCGCTGTAGATGCCCTGATTGACCAGGCAGAGGCTTGGTGGCCTTTTACAATCGTGCGATCAGCACGTTTTTCCTCTGGACGCAATGCTTCATCACCCGGCCTGTGAGGTGCGAGGCCGCAGTCAGGGCTACTACCGGTGTGTCTACTGTGGGAATTTGAAGAATTTTATCAAATTCTGAGGCTACGTTGTAAATTTTTTTGTCCTGCGCATTAGGGTTAGACCCAGAACTTGGATTTTGCCACTGCCTCTGGACCACGTCAACAAAAAGTTTCGGAGCCGGAATGGCCTCTGACACCACCGTGGGCTCAGCGAATAAGTGACCTGATGGATCCTGAGTCACCTGAACTGTAGCCTCCGATTTCGATAATCCTAGACCAGTGGAGGTTTGTGCTTTGAAAAGGAGGGAACGGAAAAGGTGAGGTTTGAATAACCCCACAAAGGCTGGTTGATCAGGCGCTAGCCCTTCATCGTCTGACATTGCCAATTCCCTGGAGTCCTCATCCCCCGAAAGAGATTCTTGATTAATAGAGACAGGTGAATACTCGCGTCTCTGGTCATGCTCAGGAAATTCACTCATGGGCTCTGAGCCCTGGGAAGTGTGTTTTTGCGAATGATAAACCTGCTGAGGGTTGATAGGGCCCTGTTGCAGGTATTCAGACATCCCCTGTCGAATAGCCTGAGATATAACCGTGCTAAATGAGTCTGGCAATTGTATGATGGGTTGTTGTGGTGTTTGGGCCACGGTACTTATGGATAAGGCAGACATAGAATTGGATGGAATGCCAGTAGTTGTGGTCTGGAGGCCTGTCCCAGAATGAATTGCTAAGGACTGGTAATTTGGAGTCGCATACTCTCGTTGACCAATGTTCAAGGAACTTGAATTAGGCAATGGTTGAAATAAAGGTGCAGCCTCTGATTGCTCAGGATAGGTCTGAAATAGGGGTGGCAGCCTCGGAGTAGGGAGGCAAGGCCACTGAAGCAGCGCTGTCAAGAGACCAGGCTCCAGCATTAGTTTGCGAAGGGCAAGGCAAAAAAACCGAAGTGGGCCTATCGCCCTGTGGAGGTTCCCCTGGGGCCGGCCTATTAGTCTTGCTAGTCTTCTTTAAAGATTTGTCAATGGCTTTTTCCATTGCCTTGTGACATCGTTCCTCTGCTTTGGAACGAGATTTTGGGGCTTTGGTAACTGGGACAGGATCCCCTTTTTCCTTTTCCTGGGGAATATTCCCTGAGGGATCGTTAAAATGGCGGCCCTGATCTTTGCCATTGGGAATTTCCGCCATCTTGAATGCTCTCCGCCCTCCAGAAAAAAACAAATTATTTAAAAGACTTACGACCTTTTTCTGAGGGGGACCTGATCTGATGAGAAGCCTCTCGTTGAGACCAGTTGAAATTATCGCTCGCCAAGGAAAACGGCTGCTAGCACGATGTGTTATAAAGAGGAATCGATCGCACCCCTGCTGAGAGAGTAATCGCTAGCCGCGAGGGCTTCAGGCACGATTTGCTCAAACAAAACAGAGGGAGGAGGGGTGGTGCTCTTAGCTCCTCTCTTTTGATTCGCCAGCCGCCAGTTGCCAAGCAAAGTTGAGGGGAAAATGGAGGGATTTTTCCCTCTGACACCCTAAGCGCTAGCCCTTTCGTGTCTAGAGCCGACAAAAAGGAAAAAATTCTCGGCTCGGCAGCTTCCAGCGCCTTGACGGCTTTGGGTGTTCCTCCCCCCTGTCGGCTTAATTAGAGCCGCTGCGGCTTTAAGGCGACACTTCTAGGCGCGGAAGCCTCCAACGCCTCAGCGGTTGCTCACAGTAAGAGAGAAAAAAATAAAAAAACTTTGCAATCGCTATTCCGCTGTGCCGACAATGCTCGGCCAGCCTTCTGCCGCGCGTCGGGGACTAGCCCGTGGTCGCTGACCCAGGAAAGTGCCGGTCGACTGAATACAGTCGAAGTAACAAGGGGAACCAAAGCGGCCTTCAGCGGAATCGGGTTGAAAAACCTTTCGCGCTTGTGTCAAAAATTAAATTTAAAATTTAAAAAAAAATTACAATAAAAATAAAAATAATTGTAGTTAAAGCTTGTAGTAATTATGGACAAAGGCAACGACACATCTGGTCCTGGCAAGGACCGAGTCGAAAGCTGGGGAACAGAGCCAGGAGGTGGGGCTCAAGAAATCTTGTCAGACTCGGTCCTACGGCAAGCCAGAGGATTTCCCAATCCTGACCGCCGTTTCCCCCGACAATGGGTATTGAGAATGTATTGACAATGACAATAAGTATTGCAAACAGATTTTCCCTATTCACCACAAAAGAAACAAGATTGACTGTAATCATGTAAGCCATTGCAGCTAGTTTCACAGTGAAGCAGCTAAATAATGTAAGCCATTGCAGCTAATAATGTAAGCCATTGCAGCTAGTTTCATAGTGAAGCAGCTAAACTGGTTGTCCTCCAACAGAGTCTGGCAGAAAACAAGAGTGGAGAGAAGCAGAGAATTCAAGATCAACCAGGCTGCTCCAGCCCTTCCTCTTTGTCCCAGCCCCTTTTGTCCTGCTATGGTATTATGCTACAGCTTATCCTTCCATCCAAAGGAAAATTAAGAACTCTTTGCATGGGCTTGTTTTTGAAAGCTTCTTTCTGTTTCTGTAAAAGACTAGTGGAACTTCTGCTAAATCTTCTGAATATCCAAGGATAGATTTTTCTTTTCTCCTTCTCCTGCTAGTTTCTTTCCATTCTCCTTTGCTTGACCCCAATTATCACTTGTCTCTCACTTCCTTAGCATGAGGATCTTATTCTTATGAGCAGCAGTGGTGCAGTGGTTAGAATGCAGTACTGCAGGCTACCTTTGCTGATCACTGGCTGCCAGCAGTTTGGCAGATCGAATCTCACCAAGCTCAAGGTTGACTCCGCCTTCCATCCTTCTGAGGTGGGTAAAATGAGGACCCAGATTGTTGGGGGGCAATATGCCGACTTTGTAAACCGCTTAGAGAGGGCTGTAAAAGCACTGTTAAGCCGTATATAAGTCTAAGTGCTATTGCTATCGCTATTCCAGGGCACTGGGGCATTCATTTCTCTACTCTGCTTCAGCTGAAACACAGCAGCAATGGAAGGCAGGCCCTGAATGATGTAGTGGTCTTGCTGCAATGGAAAAGAATAGGGCTGTAAGTCAGGGAGGCTGTGTAGCATCAGCTTCCGTGAGGCCGTGGAGAGTCCTGAGACTCTCCATCCTGTGGAATCTTTTGCAACACATTGAGTTTGGGCAAAAGGGACTGGGATTCAGACATGGGACCCAAACTCAGCCATAGCAACCTCTATGCCCAAGGAAGTTCTACTTTTGGGACTGCTTTGGTATTCCTCTCGTGGACCTCTTACCAAAGCTTTTAGCTGGTCCGCAGGTTGGATCCGATGCAGGCAGCCTCACGCTGCGCCTTACATACCTGCTGGGGCTCTGTTTTTATGAAGAAGTGTCTGAGCTGTCTTTTCTGGGATAAACTGTGTTATGGACAGCCAGCAGCCATGTGATAAGGGTACACAGCCGATTGGTCCGCTAGCAAAGCAGCAAATTGGAGGGACAGCGGAGCACACTGATTGGCTGAGACGCTGACAGCTCCACTATAAAAGAGCTGTCAGCGCTGAGGGAATTGCTCGTTAACTCGCTATCCAATTGTTGGAAAAAAGAGCGAGTCACTGTTAGAGGTTTCTGTTAGTTTAATAAATAGTTGTTAATCATTACCCTGCCTCACCTCGTTCATTGTTGTTCTGAGAATAGAACAATCTGGAAAAGGGGAGACAGGGCTGTGAACCTCTGCAAATATTTAGGCCTCTTCCCACTGAAGAAAACCCACCAAAACCAGGCCTGCAGTGTCCTTCCCTTTGAGACTTGATTCCATCCATGAAAAAGGTTTTTGTGGTTCACAGCACTGGATAAGTCCCCTGGCCATGAGTGAGGCCTTGGACAAATATTATTTTGTATATTTTCCTTCCCCATTTGCCAATATATTGATAGATGCCATTGAATAATCTTGAACTTTTCCAGAAGATTCCCATGGAAGTAGAACTTGTGGACAGTCAATGTGGAGTTGTGGACTCGGGAACTTCAGGAGAAGGGGGGCTTAGAGGGTCAGGAACAGTTTGGTGTCCCTTTCTGTTACCTTGGATTTAGAACGATGCAAAAGTGGCTCCCCTAGATGCCTACATGGAGGATCCAACTTCTGAAGGAACTCTTTCCCTTTCCCTCTCAATGACCCATCCCAACCCAAAGTGTCTACTCACCATACTGCTTCACTTTTTCGAGTTGAATATCTAAGGCAAATCTGTCTCTCTTAGGAGCTTTGGTAGTGTTCTTCAGTTTGCATGGTTTTCCTTCTGGAGAACTTTGAAGACCACCTCCTGGATAGCTGTTGTTTTTCTACGTTTTTCTTCTTCTTTTTCTCTGAAAACAGGGAAAAGAGCTAAAAAAATCTCTTAGAACAGAGAAGAAGGAATCTGAGGAAAGGAATAGACGAATGTCTATTGTCCGTAATCACTTTGTTTTAATCTAGAAGATTAAATCCTATAATAAGATATATTTTATTTTTATTTATTTTATTTTTATTTATTTTATTTTGTCATAACAATATACACAAGCATAGCACAAAAGATTATATAATATATAAACATATATATGAGGAGAAACAAGGTAGTATAAGCATATATATATATAGGGGAAGAAACAATAGGACAGGAACGGTAGGCATGTTTGTGCTCTTATGCACGCCCCTTAGAGTCTTCTTAGGAATGTGGTGAGGTCAACAGTGGATAGATTTTGAATAAAGCTTTTGGGGTTATGAGAAGAGACCACAAAGTCAGGTAATGCATTCCAAGTATAGATAATTCTGTTACAGAAATCGTGTTTTCTGCAATCTAAACTGGAGCGGTTGACATTAAGTTTAAATCTGTTGGTAGCTCTTGTGTTATTGTAGTTGAAACTGAAGTAGTCATTGGCAGGAAGGACATTACAATGGATGATTCTATGAGCTAAACCCAGGTCCTGTCGAAGGCGACGAAGTTCCAAGTTTTCTAGACCCAAGATGTCAAGTCTGGTGGAATAAGGTATTTTATTGGTTACGGAGGAGTGGAGAACTCTTCTCATAAAATACCTTTGGACACGCTCAACTGTATTGATATCAGATATATGGTATGGGTTCCAGACAGGCGAGCAGTAATCAAGAATTGGCCTAGCAAATGTTTTATATGCTCTGGTCAGTAGCGTGGTGTTTTTGGAAAAGAAGCTACGTAGAATTAAGTTAACAACTCTTAGAGCCTTTTTTGCTATATAGTTGCAGTGGGCTTTGGCACTTAGATCGTTAGATATAAAAACTCCAAGGTCTTTGACAGGGTGGGGGTCATCTGTGAGGTAATGTCCATCAAGCATGCACTTAGTGATTGGGTTCTTTCTTCCAATATGTAAGACTGAGCATTTGCTGGTTGAGATTTGTAATTGCCAAATTTTAGACCAAGAGGTTAGATGATCAAGGTCTTTTTGAATTGTAGATATATTGTCAGTGGTGTTAAAAAGTTTGACATCATCAGCAAAGAGTGAAGTGGACATCACTCAAAGTGGAAAAATAATACTTCTGGGTTGAACTGATGAGTTTTAACCTTGTTTGGTTTTGCATGGTCTGGTGTGTTTCACAACCATATGATTCTCCTGTACGCTGCTAAGAGAGTCCAAAGCAATGGGTTGTTAACTTCATCTGATTGGCCTGAGACTGAGTTGAATTTGTTTAAACACACCTCCTCTTCCTGTTTAGCCCCAGTTTATTAACTCAGTCGGCCATAGAGAGACTACCACCTTTAGCTCCATTGCTTTTGACTCTTTTACCAGCACACAGGACCTCAATAAATTAGAAAAAAAATTTAAAAAGAGTTTTAAAGTGCCCAATTGTTTTCTCTTGATTGCTGGGAACCGGAGCGGCAGGGAAAGAGGCTCGTGCTTCGCGCGCAGCCCAGCGCCGCACAGCTGAGCCGCCCGAAGGCCGGCGGCCATTTTTTCTTCAATCCAAGACCCTCAAGCCTCGTGGGATCGCCGGATTGAGGAACGGACATCGCTGGACCTCATCCAAACTGTAAGTAGAGGCCAGCGGAGCGCAGGAGAAGCCGTGGTGTCGGCTTCGCGCCTGCAGGGGTGGAGGAAAGATCCGTGGTGTCGGATGCTAGTTCCCCCTGCCAACGCTGCAGTAAAAAGGGCGCTATAGGAGCAGTGGTGCCTGCTTCGCGCCATTTGGGCCCCCTCCCAAAGCAACCCCCCATGCAGCCTTTGAATGCTTGGAATCCGGCTGTGGTGTCAGCTTGGTGCTAACTGGCCCTTATTGTTTGATCTTATTCCAGGATTCTCAGATCAGGGCCACTATATTATTTGGGCATATATTCCAAGGCCTCTGATAACCACTAGGCCTCATTTCCAAGATGGCGGATCGCAGCAGATCTCCTTCCCGGGCTTCTGCCTCGCCCTCCCAAGGACACCTTACTAGCGTGGCTCCTCCCTCTCACAAGAGCAGATCCAAATCAAGGGCCTCTGCCACCAAATCCAAGTCTTCTACTTCTCTCCAAACCTCTGCTGCTGCAGAGAGAGATGCCTCCAGAAGACAACGGGCCTTGGATAGGCAATTTGATAAAGCAAAACAAAGATTAGCAGAGGAAGGCAGGGAAACTTCTGTTCCACTAACTGAAGATTCTCCTCTATTAAATCAGCCTGGATGGTCTCCCACTATCCCTAGTGGTTCAGGAGAAAACCAGGAAACAATTTGTACAGTTTTTGGAGATTCTTCTAGAGCCATGCCTGAGCCCCCACATCAGGCACCTTCTGCCACCTTCACTCCCACAGCAGCGGGAGTCTCCCACAGAGAGGACAGTAATCCTGCCATTTCTCAGGATATACGTCATCTTATCATGCAAACCATTTCTCAAGGCATTGACAATGCATAGTCTGGGTGGGTGGCTATCAGAGAGGTTTCCCAGCTCCATCTCCTTCGGGCAGCTCTGACCAAAGACCCCATTCTGATAGCCACCCACCCAGACTATGCGCGCTGCGCACACGCTCTCCAACCCCTTCACACCATAGTGAGGACTCCTTTTTGGGGGAGGAAGACATAGCAGAGTATAATCTGTCTGAAGACGAAGAGTCTGCCCCAGACAAACCTGCTCCCATCGGCCTTTTTCGCCATGAAAACCGCCGCTTTTCTACACATTACTACACAAGGCAAAAGTTACGGCCAACATGGGGGTTGCCTTACGCCAATCTGAGGGAGCTTCAGATCCGTCAGACCCCAACAAATTCCTCTTTACTGAACCAGTCTCAGAGCAACGGGTAATTCCTTCACCCAAGCTCTTCTTGGACACCATCCAACGTCAATGGGGTCACCCTGGTGCCATTCCTACTCCTAGTGGCTCAGACAAAAAGATGTACATGACGGATCAAGATCTTGAGGACCTCCTCAAGGTTCCTACCGTAGACACCCCAATTGCCACCTTGGCTTCTTCCTCCAACATTATACCTTCAGATGCAGCAGAAGGTCTCCGAACGGAGGACCGCAGAGCGGAACTCTCCACCCGCAAAACCCATCAAGCGGCTGCCTGGGCTATCAGATCTGCCACAGCAGCCTCATTCTTTGCTAGAACCTCTTTGATATGGCTCAGACAAATGCAGGAGAGGATTCCTCAGGATGATTCCAGATTACATCAGGACATAAATAAATTGATAGCGGCTGCTGAATACACTGCGGATGCCACCCTTAATTCTGCAAAATTTGCATCCCGAGCCCTTGCCTCCAGCATCACCTCCAGGAGGCTGTTATGGCTCAGACAATGGCAAGCCGACATGAAGACCAAATGGCGGTTAGCGGCTGCCCCATTTAAGGGTGGATCTCTCTTTGGTGAAGCCCTAGACCCTATTTTAGTTGAGGAAAAGACAAACGTAAGATCCTTCCCCACGTCTCCAGACGTTCAGACAGACGTCCTTCTCTACCTTACCGCAGACAGCCTTTTTCGCCATGAGCTTTTCTACACATTACTACACAAGGCAAAAGTTACGGCCAACATGGGGGTTGCCTTACGCCAATCTGAGGGAGCTTCAGATCCGTCAGACCCCAACAAATTCCTCTTTATTGAACCAGTCTCAGAGCAACGGGTAATTCCTTCACCCAAGCTCTTCTTGGACACCATCCAACGTCAATGGGGTCACCCTGGTGCCATTCCTACTCCTAGTGGCTCAGACAAAAGATGTACATGACGGATCAAGATCTTGAGGACCTCCTCAAGGTTCCTACCAGACACCCCAATTACCACTCTGGCTTCTTCTCCAACATTATACCTTCAGATGCAGCAGAAGGTCTCCGAACGGAGGACCGCAGAGCGGAACTCTCCACCCGCAAAACCCATCAAGCGGCTGCCTGGGCTATCAGATCTGCCACAGCAGCCTCATTCTTTGCTAGAACCTCTTTGATATGGCTCAGACAAATGCAGGAGAGGATTCCTCAGGATGATTCCAGATTACATCAGGACATAAATAAATTGATAGCGGCTGCTGAATACACTGCGGATGCCACCCTTAATTCTGCAAAATTTGCATCCCGAGCCCTTGCCTCCAGCATCACCTCCAGGAGGCTGTTATGGCTCAGACAATGGCAAGCCGACATGAAGACCAAATGGCGGTTAGCGGCTGCCCCATTTAAGGGTGGATCTCTCTTTGGTGAAGCCCTAGATCCTATTTTAATTGAGGGAAAAGACAAACGTAAGATCCTTCCCTACGTCTCCAGACGTTCAGATAGACGTCCTTCTCTACCTTACCGCAGACAGCCTTTTCGCGCCCAGGATCCCGGGTTTCAATCCCCGGCCTATCAACGCTCCTTCCAACCTCCCCCTGACAGGCTTCAGGACAGACAGTCCTTTCGTGATAGGACCAGACAATCCCAGACCAGACGTCCCTACCATGGATCCGGCTTCCGACCTTATTGCAGGAACAAATGACTATCCCGGCCAGGATCCCATCGGCGGTCGTCTCACCAAGTTCGCCCCTACCTGGTCCCACACGACAACCGATGCCTGGGTACTGCAAACCATCTCTCTTGGTCTCTCCCTCGAATTCAATTCAAGTCCTCCGAGGAGATTCATCCAATGCCAGATTCCCAAAGACCCCACCAAGAGGGCTCAAATGGAAGACGAGATTCAACACCTATTGTCCATCAGTGCCATAGAACCAGTTCCCATGCCTCACCAGGGGACCGGCTTCTATTCAATTCTTTTCCTAGTGGACAAAAAATCAGGCGGCACCAGAGCCATCTTAGACCTGAAGCAACTGAACCTTCACATCAAATACCGCAGATTCAAGATGCCTCCCTCAATTCAATCTTAGGAAGCATCAGAAGAGGGGACTATCTAACATCCATCGACCTCAAGGAGGCCTATCTACATGTACCCATCAGACCAGCCCACAGACACTTTCTCAGGTTCAGTTATGCCGGAGCCCATTTCCAATACAGGGCCCTGCCCTTCGGTCTATCTTCCGCTCCTCATACCTTCACCAAGATTCTGGATGTTGTGGCGGCCCATCTTTGCACAATTCCAGTAAGAATGCAATGTTACCTGGACGATATATTGATTCAGTCGTCTTCCGCCCAGCAGGCGTTACGGGACTTACAGGTAACAATTCAATTCCTACAAGATCACGGCTTTTCGGTCAACAAAGCAAAGAGCCATCTAGTGCCTACGACCGAAATTGTCCATCTGGGAGCAAGAATCAACACCAGATCCTGCCAGGTGTTCCTTTCCCGAGACCGTCTCCTCAATGTGAGAGATACGACAAAAAAGGTAAAGGCACTCAAGAGAGTTCCACTTTCACTGCTCTCACAGTTATTGGGAAAGATGGTCTCTTGTCTGTCGATCGTGCCCTGGGCACGTCTTCACTCACGACCCCTACAATGGCTTCTCCTCCCACATCAAAGAACAGGCAACAGCCATACCGAAATCAAAATTCCTCTGCCTCCAAAGGTAAGAAAATCTCTACAGTGGTGGCTGTCTCCAGCCCTGACAAAGGGCTGCTCATTCCAGGAACATTGCCGTCTCGTCCTCACTACGGATGCAAGCCTCTACGGCTGGGGTGCCCACCTATCAGACCAGGTAACTCAGGGTCGCTGGTCCCCCAACGACCTCAAGAACGACATCAACTGGTTGGAAATGAGAGCTGCACATCTAGCTCTCAGGTACTTCCAAGCGCAGCTATCAAACCATCATGTGCTACTGCTGACGGACAACACTACCACAAAGGCCCATGTGAACCGTCAAGGAGGCACCCGATCCTGCATATTGATGAAAGAGGCTGCAGCCATAGGCCTGTGGGCAGAAAAAACATCTTCTCTCACTACAGGCAGCCCACATATCCGGAGTCGCCAACACACAAGCGGATTGGCTGAGCAGGACGACCATCGATCAATCAGAGTGGCAACTGCATCCAGATCTGTTTCTCACAATCACGATCAAATTCGGGCAACCCATAGTAGACCTCTTTGCCAGCCCGACCAACAAACAACTTCCAAGGTTCTTCTCCAGGTTCCAAACCCCAGGAGCAGAAGGAACAGATGCTCTACGATGTCAGTGGCCCCGGGGCCTTCTTTATGCCTTCCCCCCCGACTCCCCTTCTGCCAAGGGTCATACGAAAGATCTTGGAACAGAAGGCAAAAGTTCTCCTCATAGCCCCTTACTGGCCTCGACGGAGTTGGTTTGCGGATCTGGTGAGCCTGTCCATCAATCCACCTTGGCGAATTCCACCGGATCAGATTTCTCTACGCCAAGGAGCCATTCTCCACCCAGAACCTCAATATTACCAACTAGCCGTCTGGCACTTGACAGGGAGATACTAAGGAAAGAAAAGCATTCCATGGGGGTCATCTCCACCCTTCTGGCTTCTAGACGCCCATCCACAACACGTATTTACGAGGCCACATGGTCATCATTCCATCGCTGGTGTCTTAGACAGCGAATAGAACCTACTTCTGCCTCCATCAGACATATCCTGCAATTTCTCCAGGACGGATTGGACAAGGGTTTAGCCACCAACACCATCCACCGGCAGGTTGCAGCTCTTGCCACTGTTTTATTCTGTGACGGGACCTCCACACTTTCTCAACACCCCCGCATCCGACGTTTTCTGAGGGGAGCTTACAATCTGCGACCGCCTCCGGTACACAGATACCCTACCTGGGACCTAACTCTTGTCCTTCAGAAGCTTACGTCTTCCCCTTTTGAACCCTTGAGCTCCTCTAGTCTCAAGCTCTTAACCTTTAAAGTCGCCTTTCTCATAGCCATAACCTCAGCCCGCAGGATCTCCGAGATCGCTGCCCTTTCGGTTAGGAAGGACTTATGCATTTTTCACTCTAACCGGGTCATTCTCCGATTAGACCCTACCTTTCTCCCTAAAATAAACACAAGTTTTCATAGGTCTCAAGAAGTCATCTTACCGGATTTTTGTCCTCATCCCAAGCATCCATCGGAGCGTCGATGGCACACGCTGGACGTAAGAAGGGCCCTCATGATTTACCTCAACAGAACAGCTCCTTTCAGGAAGACAGAATCCCTATTTGTTTCCTTTCAACCAAGGGCTCTGGGCACCAAAGTCTCCCCATCCACCATAGGCAGGTGGATAAAAGCCTGTATTTCCATGGCCTATGACCAGCAGAAACACCATCTTCCAGGCCGCATCACTGCACATTCCACCCGCAGCGCGGCCACCACAGCTGCCTGGGCCACCCAGGCCTCTATCTTGGACATTTGCAGAGCAGCCACGTGGGCCTCTCCTTCGCCATTTATTAAAAACTACAAGATGGACCAATTTGCCTCAGCCGAAGCCTCATTCGGTCGGAGGGTTCTACAGCGAGTTATTCCTGTTGCTGAGTCTTCCTAATCTTTCCTTTCCCGCCCTAGGGATATTAGCTTGGGTATATCCCATTGCTTTGGACTCTCTTAGCAGCGTACAGGAGAAGGAACATTGGCTTACCTGAAGGTTCCTTCTATGTACGCTGCGTGAGAGTCCAACCCTCCTATTTTCACTTATTGTTTTGTCTATATACAGGATCTGGAGGTTATTGTTCCGTTTTTCCAGTTTTCAAATTGAGTTCGTCTTCTCCAATACCGCTTCTTCGTTAATAAACTGGAGCTAAACAGGAAGAGGAGGCGTGTTTAAACAAATTCAACTCAGTCTCAGGCCAATCAGATGAAGTTAACAACCCATTACTTTGGACTCTCACGCAGCGTACATAGAAGGAACCTTCAGGTAAGCCAATGTTCCTTTTATCAGATTGAAGCTTTTCCTAATTCATAGGTTCTTATGTGATCCTGATCAATTGGGAAAAATAATCAACCCTGTCTTTTAACACCAATGAAAGAGGTGTTAAAGCACATTTGTCTCTTGTTTCCCACTCCTAAAGGTAAAGGTGCCCCTGTCAGTTGTGTCCAACTCTAGGGCATGGCGCTCATCTCTGTTTCTTAGCCAAGAGAGCCAGTGTTGTCTGAAGACAATTTGTAAGGTCATGTGGCCATCATGGCTATATGCCAAAATGCACAGAATCCTGTTGCCTTCTCATCGAAGTAGTGCCTATTTATCTAGTTGCATTTGCATGTTTTTGAACTGCTAGGTGAGAATGGAGTTCCCACCTGTGGAGTTCCGCCTCTCAGGCTCACCTAGGAGTCTTGGTAGTGTCCTTCAGTTTGCATGGTCTTCCTTCTGAAGGACTTTGGAGACCACCTCCTGGATTGCTGTTTGTCCCAGGCTTTCTTGCTTTCCTCCAAAAGCAGGAAAAACACTTAAAAAATTTCCTAGAACAGAGAAGAAGGAAATCAACCTTGTCTTTTAACACCAATCACCAAAAGAGAGAAGTGCAATGGAGTACATTTGTCCCATTTCCCAGTCTTAAGAGAGAGCAAATGGGTATTTTCACCCCTTCTTCTTCTTCTTCTTGTTCCATATCCATCATCGGACGTTGGCAATCATGTTGGCAATCCTATTTTTGTCAACAGCCGCATGAAAAAGTGCTGCAGAGTTTTGTCCAAACCAGTACCTTAAGTTTTGAAGCCATGGTGTTCTTTTTCTGCCTGGACCTCGTTTGCCTTCAATCTTTCCCTGGAGGATTAAGTGAAGGATGCCGTATTTTTCCGGGTGTCGCATCACATGTCCAAACTATTCTAACTTTTGCTTTTTAATGGCTTTGATGATTTCCCTTGGCTTTCCCAGGCAGCTTATTAACTCCTCATTTGTGATTTTGTTAACCCAATTTATACGTAACAGCCGTCTGTAAATCCACATTTCAAGTGCTTCTAGTTTCTTCAAGTGGTTTTCTGTCAGAGACCAACTCTCTGCTCCGTAGAGCAGGATAGAAAAGATGCAACATCTGACAAGCCTGATTTTCAGTCTTGGGCTTATGTCATGACTGCAGAAGATCTTTTTCATTTTGAAGACTGCTGTTCAAGCTTTCTCTATCTTTGTCTTTACTTCTCTGATCATGTCCCAGCTTTCATGTAAATTAAAACCGAGGTACGTGATCCTTTCAACTTTTTCTAGTGGTATTCCTTCTGAATTTATCAGTGGTAAATTAATGGGTTGTTTGCTGACAACCATGATCTTGGTTTTTGAGGTGTTAAGCTTCAAGCCATATTTTTCAGATATTTCTGAGACTGTTGATGAGGAGCTGAAGGTCTTCATGCTTACTGGCAAGCAGAACTGTATCATCAGCATATCTTAAATTGTTGATCTGGACACCATTTACATTGAGGCTGGCATCAATGTTTTCCAATGCTTCATTGAACATTGACTCATTTTTTTTTCAAATTTTCAGCCCTAGAATATTCTAATCTCTGAGAAGTTGGCTTACAAAATGGGGAGGGTTCCCCAGAGTCCAGCAGCCCTTGACAAACCCAACTTACATCTTGAAGTGGAATTTTTCACTCACTGAGTACAGTGAGTAACTGAGAGTTAAGTCCAGAGATGGATAGATGAGGACACAAAGGCCCTGGAGTTTCCAAGGAGACTCCAGGCCTCCTTGTCTATAAGCATTTTGATGTGCTAACAATGATCACCTAGTCCAGCATTTCTGCATGCCACCAGTGCCAGGCCAATGCCTTTGGGGAGTTGTCCCCTTAAAATCACAAAAACAATCTATTTTCCATCTTGTTGGAAAGGAGAACAAATTCTTTGGATGTAGAAATGAAAAGAAAAGAAAAGAAAAGAAACAATAGGACAGGAACGGTAGGCACTTTTGTGCTCTTATGCATGCCCCTTTACAGAATGGGGTAAGGTCAATAGTATATATATATAGCCCAATATATTATATAATATAATATATATTATATACTATAATATATTATATAATATATAATAATAATAAATGTGGAAGTTCCACTAAACTTGCTGCTTTAGCAAGGTTCACTCAGTGATACAGTCCTCTCCCCACTATTAGCATGTCTTTTGGAAACACAATGTCTGTCCCTACATCCATGTCTCTTGGATGAGCTTGTGCCATTGTTTCTGCTTGAGTGAAGACACCCGCCTTGTTCTTCTACCACAGCGTTAAGATAATCGCTTAACATCACAAATCATTTTCTCCACAGCACTCTTTGGCCTACGTATGTTTTTCAGAACCTTAGGCAAACCGCAATCTTAAATTTACCAATGTGAATTTAAGATCTCTGGCAAAGAATTGAGAGATTTCCCAAAAGGCTTTCATGGAAGGCAGAAAACTTCCAGGGAAGGCAGGGTGATCAGAAGAGGAAGGGATTCAGAAAAGGTTTGGCCTCTGCTCTGTCTTTGGGCCAAAGAGAGCATTTGGGCAAAGAGAGAAGTTCCCTCTGTATAAATCTAGTTGAAGGAACCCGGTCCTGAAGACATTCCTTCCCAACCAGTGGTGGGTTGTTACCAGTTCTCCCCGGTTCATGAGAGCCGGTAGCAGAGATGTTGAAGTGACAGCGAACTGGTTCGCTCCGACCATCATCTGATCCGTCCCACCCGCCCCTGCGCTATACCTATCTTTATTCCTCCATTTTTAGCCCAGCTGAAAGGCGCGGTAGAGCGGATTGCAATGCCTCAGCTGTTCAGCCAGTCAATGCCCTTGCACCGCTTAGAACCCACCACTGTTCCCAGTGTTTCTCCTCTCATTTCCCCCATCCCAGGGCAAAGAGTTTTCTCATCAGAATGCTTTTGGAACCCAATATCAATTACATTTTTCTCCTTCGTTGTATATAGGGACTGGTATCCTGCACTAATTGTCTTGCTCCCTCTGAAGAACTTGGTGAACATCAATTCAGAGAGATCTTGTACAGCCAGTCTTCCCCCTCACATGCCCCCACCCCCAATAGGAAAAAAAAAACCATTGAGAAAATCCCTAGAACAGAAAGGGACAAGAGTAAGGCAAGCACTAAATCATTGAATGATTCCAAATAACTGACACTGAGATTCCCTAACCAAGGCACCAAAGAGGAAAATGTGTGGTTCCACATTGAGTTGATCTGCATACTTTAATCCTTTTTTTCCTTTTGGATGATTCACTTGTCTTCCACTCTGAAGAATAAACAAGCCACTCTTTCTTATTCTTCAAAGCTCAAGAAAATATGGCTAATTCAAGCAGCAGGTTAAAGGGAGTGTGTGATCCCAGTTTTGATTAAATTAAAAAAAGAAGAGAAGGATCTGAGTATTCTCTGGAGCAGGGGTCCCCAACCTTAGTAACTTTAAGGTTTGTGGACTTCAACTCCCAGAGTTCCTCAGCCAGCAAAGCTGGCTGACGAATTCTGGGAGTTGAGGTCCACAAGCCTTAAGTTACTAAGGTTGGAGACCCCTGCTCTGGAGTGCATCTTCCCCCTGCTTCTCTTTCCTAAGAAGAGGCGAAACCAATCCCTCTGATACATTGTTTACTAAAAGATGGACAGTTCCCCAGATTCTAACCTCCCCGCCCCACCTTTTGAAAGACCTACTTACATCTTGCAGCACATCTTCCCTCTGATAACTGACAACTGACTGTTGGTGACAGTTTAGCCAGGATGGATGAAGTCACAAAGCCATCAGAATTCCCAAGGAGTTGACAAACCTCCCTTGGAATCCTACCAGAGGTGATCTGCTCCACCTTTTCTACATACACCAATGCCAGGCAAATGCCTCTAGGAGCCTACTAGCAAATCACTAAAGCTGCCTACATCTCATCTTTTTACACAGAAGACTTAGCTCTTCAGATGTAGACTGTTGTCTTTATATAGAAGCTCCAAAATGATTTTCAACATCAAGGTGCACCCTCTAACATGCTAAAACCTAAATTCAAAGAGGGGGGTGGGAAAACCCACAACCCCAGTTTTATAGAATATATTTTGTCCAATAAAAACCTGTATGATGCTGTTAAGTCTTTAAAATGAGGAATGAATTCATGTGATTACATGAATTAACCTTGAGGTAATATAAGGCTGGATCGTAGAGAATCCAAGTACAATTTGAATGTGAGGGGATGCCTTGCATTTGGGGGAACTGAGAGGTTCTTTGATGGTTTTCATGGTTTTTTTTTTACTTGTGTTACTGTTTTCACTATTGTTTGTGAGCTGTCCACTTCCTTAATGTCAATGAAGAGGAAACAGTCACAATTACAGTTGTTAAACTAATCACTACAGATTTTAAGTGAATCATGCAATCATTATACAAGCAGGAATTGTACCTTGTTTACAGTGTGTTACACAGCAAGGCACATTTAAACATTTGGGATATGGTTTTTAAGGTGACAAAGTTAATCAATCAAAAGCAAAAAAAAATATGAAATGACTTCAACATATATTAGCAGTAACCTCCAATGTGTAATTCAAAGTACAGTACAAATATTGAACTAATGATTAGTGGTTGGGAAAATAAAAACAAGGGAAGAGAAGAATGTATTATCCAAAGTGTTTTTTCTCTATGTCTACATTTATATTTATTATGATTTTTTTTATTTTTTACCAGCAATTGTTTATCTTCTACTTTGCTTCTTGTATTTTTATTCTCATGAGATTTTTGTTTGAATAATAAATGCAGTAAGAAAGAAGTCTAAAACTTACAGTTTTTGATTGGGACATTAAACTGGATGGAGAACAATTTATTTCTTTACTTTTTACAACAGATATGTAATTTCTATGTATCATTTTATTTGCCCAGTTCCCCTTTGATTTTAACTGCAAATTCTTCTCAAACTTCTTTAATGCATAAGACACATTAACTAGCACTTCAAACATCAGAAGCTGCTTGTAATCCAAGTACTTAAACAAATTAATGAGCTGCAGCTACAATGAATGATTAGGTCATTTAGAATATGGTGTACATTAATGCATTTGACAAAGGCGAAGATGGAAGATCATTAAACTAGGTCTTTATGGCCCTGAGGGTGAACAGCAGTGGATCTAATCAAGATGGAGAAACACAAATGTTCTGACAATAAATGATTAAATTTGATTTAACCATGACAAAAATCTAATACTTGGCAATAATTTCATCCACATAATATCAAGCTATGGTAAATTTATTAGGAAGACTATTGTGGGATCACTATCAGGGTATATCCGCACTCTAGCCACATATTCACATATAATTGCTTAGTTTCTTAAGCCTCCAAGTCAAAGCAATTCTTATTTATGAGACTAAAGTAGGAAGATATATCTTTGGTTTTCTGAAATGTATAACTCTGCTAATGATTGTTGAGGTGATATGCTGACTCTGTAAACCACTTAGAGAATGCTGTAAAGCGCTATGAAGCGGTATATAAGTCTAAGTGCTATTGCTTTTATATTGAAGAAGATAGACTAAAAATCCAGTAGCAGCTTAAAAACTAACTGTTTTATATTGGCACCAGCTTCTCTGAATTATATCCCCTCCCTTTGGTACATGTGTTACCGTGAAATATGAACTGGTATGCAAACTCTACTGGCTCTACTTCAGGGGTGGGTTCTACTTACTTTTACTACTGGTTTGCATTGTGCCTGCATAATGTTTGATAAAGTTTGGGTCACTGGGCGGAGCCTCCCGCCAGTTTTACTACCGGTTTTATAGAACCGATCCGAACCGGGGTGCAACCTACCACTGATCTACTTGGCAATAATATAGACATTCTTGGCTATACAGGTTTTTGGAGTGGGAGCCACAACAAATCTAAATAATAACAATAACAACCACATTGTTTGAGTCATAGTAATGAATCTTTTGATGAACTATAACTCATATCTTTATCTTCAATATCTCTGTCAAGTACGTTTGTTCAAGTTTCTTTGAACAAAATAAGTCTCCCTCAAGGTCAGTGGTTTGGGGAAACTCAATGTATTAAGATCAGTGCTCTTTCTAATACCAGTTTCTTCTTCTTCATTTCCTGTGATGTATAGGCTAGTCAGTAAGTCCTGTCTGGATGAATAGAGAAATGTTTTTCAAACTTGGCAACTTTAAGATGCATAGAACAGGGGTGAAATCCAGCAGGTTCTAACAGGTTCTGGAGAACCGGTAACGGAAATTTTGAGTCGTTCGGAGAACCGGCAAATACCACCTCTGGCTGGCCCCAGAGTGGGGTGGGAATGGGGATTTTGCAGTATCCTTTCCCTAGGAGTAGGGATTTTGCAGTAACCTTCCCCTGGAGTGGGGTGGGAATGGGGATTTTGCAATCTCCTTCCCCCAGGAGTGGGGAGGGAATGGGGATTTTGCAGTATCCTTCCCCCAGGAGTAGGGATTTTGCAGTAACCTTCCCCTGCCATGCCCACCAAGCCACACCCACAGAACCGGTAGGGAAAAATTTTGGATTTCACCCCTGATAGAGTATCTCCAGAATTCCCCGGATAGATGTTTTATTCTAGACCAGCTGTAACTTCTTTGTGGTCTTCAAGAATAGACGACTGTTGTTGTGAAACAGTCCACAACTTGAGTAAATGTGAGGAGGGTCAATTGTTTGTGAATCTGTTATTGGTCATAGCTACTACCTGCTCTTTGAGCAGAAGCTGAGAGTCTAAGACAACCCCTCAATTATACAATAGTCCCAAGCAGGGGAATGCAACACTAATCACATCAAAGATGAAAGATTGAAAACAAGCAAACCAGGGGTGGGTTCTATTTACCTTGACTACCAGTTCGCAACAGGACCACGCACATGCACAGAAGCTTCCTGATGATGTCCAGGCCAATGGGCAGAGCCTCCCACCAGTCTTGCTACCGGTTCTTGAAACTTGGCTAGAGCATCCTGTCCATAAAACGGCATAATAAAAACATCAAAGAGGAGAAAGCAGGATTTGAGAATGCATTATTCCAATTCAGTCATGAAAATGTTGGTTCATATGCGGTCATATACAGTAAATACTGATGGCAGTACCACTGACTAATATGTTCTTCCCAAAGTCAATTAGGTATGCTGTAATACCACCAAGGATAATATTTCTGATATTTTGTGATCTCCTTTTATCCCAATATCCATGGCATGTTTTTTGGAGACTCAGATACTGTTGACCACTCCCAAAAAATCACCTGTATTTCGTATAGGACAGAATTTTGGCAGCATATGTGTGGTGGTCTGCCAGTAGCCTGCGAAGCTGGCAACAGAGTCAGACAGAGATGAGGCTGAGGAAGAGCGTGGGCCAGTCCTGGAGGCTGGTGAAGGCCCGGATGAGGGCTCTGCGTCAGAGGCTGAGGTGGGGCCAGGGCCATGGGGGAGTGAGGTGCGGACTCCAGAGCCTCCAGAGACTGACAGTAGTGAGGCAGAGGAACAGAAGAAGAACAGGAGAAGAGCTGCCAGAAGGCAAGAGCAGCTCAAGCAAAGAGGACGACTCAGGAGTAAAGCCAAGAGATGATTCGCCCCTCCCATAAGGCTTAAAAAACCAGCAACGGCGTTTGGGCTCTTTGCCGGAAAACAACGTTGATAGCTTCGTCTTCTTGCATTTATTTTGTATCGGTGTCTTCTGAACTTTTGCCAAGAAAGGCCTTTGGCAGTTTGCCTAATTGGACCAAGGTTGGTGATAGGACTGAGGAATTTGTGTTGGCAGGAATTTGATTTAATTTAGTTGAACTACGCTGAGAATGAAGTAATTCTCAGCTGTTCGAATAAAGTTTGTTTGTTTTTACACTTGACTGAGTTTCCTACTACCTCTAGGGCCTGGGTCACAACAATATGTTCAGGTTTCGACAGTAGACTTTATGTCCCCAATCACTCCAGCTCTATTTGTAGCAATAAAAAAAAAAAAACTACAGGGAATCCAGAATTTTGACCACAATATAAATCTTATAGACCTAGTAATATCAACCATTCCTCTTGTATTTGCTATTCTGAATGCACAAGCCTGAAAAACCAAGGGTGTCTGGAGCAACAATGTCTGGTTTGAAAGCTCAGTCACGTGAAATCCAGCCCCTTTTTACAAGTATGCAATGCATATGTAAGAAAGAGTAGGATAGACAGCCAGGCAGGCAGACCGATATAGTGATATCGTCAGTGATATAGGAATATTAAATTTCCTTTTATAAAATCTTACATGGTTGATCAAGATAGTTACCATCCTTAGGGAACAAAAGCCAGAACCCAAAACAGCTTTGTTGTTTATTCATATCACTCGAATACAAATTAGAATGTGAAGAAACTGTTGACATATTTACATCTCGAGCCTGAACAATTTTTAGGTCAATCACCATCTTTATGAAAGTGCTTTATTATCATCCTTACAGCTGTCAATCTTCTAGGTCAACTCAGAAAGAGTTAATTGGCGCTCTAGACAGTATTCCATCTCAATTAATTAAAAAAAGCTCTATAATTTTATCCAATTTGCTCTGCTGAATATTAAATTATCAGGAAAGCAGCAAGCCTCTCATCTTTATCATATCATATACATCTGATGCAAGAGTTATCGAACATGAAATCTCTGATATCCTTCTCTTCTATGGCACCTTCCAGATACATTTGATTACAGTTCCCGGAGGACATTTCTCACTTGTCAGATTTTAGTGTGTTCATGTTTAAATCAGTGCATTATAGAAGTGCAAAACTCATTAGCGTTGCTGCTAGCTACAAGCCTGACCCAAGTCACTGATGCCTGTATTTAAATATATCTGCTATGAAACACACTGCCAAATCTTTCTCCATTTCCCATCCCTATGCCACACTTGCTATAAGAATCCAACAATTTCTTAAAAATGCCACTCGTTGCTTCTTTTATGGGCATGGATAAAATTGTGAAAACCTAAGGAAAGTGGTTGGATGTGTTGTCCAGGCGCTTCCAACACTTACTGTATTCTAAATTAGTATAAGACGCACCTTTTTCCCCCAAAAAAGAGGGTGAAAATCTGGATGCGTCTTATACTTTGAATGTAGCCCCGCCCAGCTTCTCAAACGGACGTTTCAGAGACTGAAAAAAGCATCAGAAACGAAACTTCAGAAACGAAGCCCCCAAACAGAGCTTCAGAAAATAAGCTCCCAAACAGAGCTTCAGAGGCTTTTTTTTCTGAAGTTCTGTTTTGGAGGCTCTCAGAGGCAGAAAAAAGTTTTTTTCTGAAATGGAGTTTCAGAGGCAGAAAAAAAAGCAAGGCACAGAGCTCACAACCAAGGAACCTGTTGCTAAAATTCACCTCTGGGAACAGCTGATTGGGGTTATTCTGGGAGGCCAATCCACCTGCCAATCAGCTTTTTTCTTATTTTCCTCCCCAAAAACTAAGGTGCATCTTATACTCCGGTGTGTCTTATACTCCGAAAAATACGGTATCCTTTTCTCTTGTACAATGTGTCATGTCAAATAGCCTGAGTGATAAATTGCAGGAAGATGAGGAGTCTTCCTCCCTGCCAAACCTGATTTTATTTTATTTTTTTAAACTAAAACAGATGTGTATAACCAATGCCCTGAGGGTTCCATGTGGCCTTTCAAAGCCTTGGCAATGCAAAATGACCATCAGATGCATCTTAGTGTGAAAAGGGGGGAGAATTAATTAATTGCATGGGAATTAATCATAACAACTTGCTGAACTCAATGCAAAATGACCATCAGATATGCATCTGGGTGTGAGAAAAGGGAGGAGGATTAATTAATTGCATGGGAATTAATCATAACAACTTAATGAACTGCACTGAATTGAATTGAATCCAAATTGAATCCAACCCAAAACTACCTTGAGAAATACCATCCACGTGTGCCACTCAAAAGTTAGCTGTGGTCATTGGCTCAAAAGATGAATGCACATTCCTTGTGTGAAAAGTTTTAGATTGACTCCAATTTCCCTTTTCTATTGTAAGAAGAAAAAATTGTGGAGACCATTTTATTATACTGTCCAAGGGTCTGGAGAAAATTTCCAACGACTATATGAGAGCAGATTTCACTTTCCTTTCTTCTTCCCTTAAATGAAGACATGCTAATTTTGTACGCTGAATTAAGCCTAATTCTGTGAGGAGAAGTATTTGTCTTGGGAAATATATTTAAGAAAATAATTGTATTTTTTTTAAAAAAGGGTGCATGTTTTTAAAAAGCAGCATTAACAGCAGTGCAAATTAGGAGAAAGAATCCATATATTACAAGGTGATACATTAAAAAGAGAAGAATGAATTTGCATGTCATTATAAATATAAATAGGAAAATCCTCCAAAGTGGACAGTAAAGCAAACTGGATTTCTAGCCATCTACATATTCTACTAGGGAAAAGAGATGCCTAAACTATCCATAAAACCCAAATGCATGTTAGCGTGAGAAATTTCGTCAAATCCTTATTATTGTTTTTGTTGTATTTCTTGCTTTACTTGGAAGTCTTAATAGTTCAACGTTCCCAGCAATTCAAAAAGTTACAAAAATAAATATGAATATTGTATAAGACATTTGGAATAGAGAATTGGAGTTTTCTATATCATAAAATTAACAATTTTAGATCCTAATGGAATGTTTGTTTGCTATACTAAACCAAGTTCCTGGAAGAAATATAATTTAAGGACATTAATATGCTGTTAGATTGAGAAAAATTTGTATATTGGTTGAATATCTGCAAAAAAAATTATAATGTACTCATGGAAGTCCACCTGCATACAGATATAAAGGTTTGCTCATCAGAATTAATCAGCTATCAGCCTTCGTGTTGGCTTTTTGTGAAAGAAAAAATGGATTGGACAATATTATTAAATGCAATCCAGGTTTAAATTGTAATTGTAATTGTAATTTAATTAAATTGTAATTTAATTGTAATTTAAAAATTACAATTCATTACATTGAATTGTAATTTTTTAATAAAGATTTAATATTTACATATATATTATAAAAATATAGTGCTGTATTCCTCCCTTTAATTTCTTGTTTATTTGATACAAATATCTTAACAGCACTGGTAACAAATAACAAATAACAAATAACTGGTAACAAATAACAAAGCAATGCATTATTAAAAAATTATCACCATTTAAAAAAACTAGCCAAGCAGCAGACAATATTAGGCTAGTTGTAGATTTAATAGACTTGAATGAAATTGAAGATTTGCAATCTTACCATCAGATATCCAAAAAACTTTGACAAAATATATCCAGAATACATGCTTGTATTAAATATGTTTAGACTTCCTTTGAAATTCACAAAATAGATCAAGGTATTATGAGTTACCTACATTTAAAGTAAAGGTTAATAGTATATTTTCTGCTACCTACCCATTATTTACAGAAATTAGACAAGGATGTCCACTTATTCTTTGATATTTGTGTGGAATACCTGGTTTATGTTATTAGACAACATAAGGAGTAGCATATAATTTACTTGAATATTAAAGTATACTTTAAAAAGTGCAGATGTAATTTTCTTTCACCCAAAGGCATTCAAATATTCCCTTAAAACACAAGAGTTTGTATCTTAATCACTGACATTTGGGGAACAAATCTATATCAATATCCATTTGGAAACATGAAAAGATATTTTGGACATGCTGTCTATAGGACAGAAGCTTAAAATAGGCAGGGGCATATTTTACAGCAGATTCCCTGAACAAATTCAAAAGCAACCATGTTGTCAATGCTGCTATGTAATGGATAATGACAGGCTTGTCACACAGCACATGAAAAGCTGCACATAAACAGATTAGATGTGAAGACCTACCAAAATTGCAATATTGATGAATAGCACTTATGTTCTCAAAAGTGCTACACTTGTTGGTATGGATAGTAGTTGAACCCAAGAGCAAATCCTACAAAAAAGTTTAGTTAAGAAAGAAAGGCTAAAAGATGTTTTCTACGTATGAATGAAGTGCTGGATAATTTCTTTGTTTATGCGTTATAGTGATGCCTCCTGCCAAGCATATACCTCAAAGTGGCATACAAGTAGATAAAATTGTATGCTGACATAAGGGAAATACTCAAACTCTAAATTGATCAATTGTATCGTCAAACCCTTTAACTACTCTGTCATACTCACTAACAAGATATTAAAAGACTGGTTGAGTTGCTTTTATTTTCTGAGTTTTCCAATGATCGCCTTTTGTGCAGAAGGCATTCTGCTTTGCATAAGTGATTACAGGTATTTTTTAAAGAAGAGTGTATTTCACCATTAAATAATACACAGCCTAATGCTATTATGCTAGACATTTTAAGAGCACTGATAGTGTCATAGGAAATATTTATGCATATGCTTAAATTGTCAATAAAATCTGTGAAATATGAAAGTACTTATCTTTGCCTCAATTTTAGTGCCAAGCACTCTTTAAAAAATGTACAGACCATTTAATCAGCAAAGCTATAAGCAGTTCCAAATGCTATTTAGAATAATGCATAAATATTACCTAATCAACAATTAATTACAGCCAAAGCAAAACAAGTAATTAAAAGTATATAATTAAAAGCAAAGTCACTGAACTCTGAGATGCTAACATATAAAGTAACTCTTCCCTAGCAAAATTGGTCTCCCCCCACCATACCTACACAAAAGAGGTGTTGTACAAATTTTCTTACCAAGAACAATAATACAGAACCCAAGAGAATCAGTCAGCAGAGGCATCTATGTGATCAAGAATTGAAATCAACTCTTACAAATGAAGGCTTGAAAGACAAAGATCTTATCAAATGATGATTATTTTGCATTATTCTTTACTCTTTGTTCTGTGCCATCTCATTAAGTATGCAGTTCACCCCGGTGAATTTTTTTACTACCGGTTCTGTGGGCATGGCTTGGAGGGCGTGGCAGGGGAAGGATATTGCAAAATCTCCATTCCCACCCCACTCTGGGGCCAGCCAGAGATAGTATTTGCCAGTTCGCCAAACTGCTCAAAATTTCTGCTACCGGTCTCCAGAACCTGCTAGATTTCACCCCTGGTTCACCCCAATCACATTACTGAGCATGCTCATTATCTGGTCATGTGAGCTTCAGGCACACTTGTCCAGTTGTGTATATATTTTCCTTGGAATCAGGTTAAAACATTTGGGATTAAGTGGCAGAGGCAAGTTGATCAGTTCAAAACAGAACAGAATAACAGAGTTGGAAGGGATCTTAAAGATCTTCCAGTCCAGGCAAGAGAACCTATACCAGTAGTGGGTTGCTACCGGTTCTCCCCAGTTCGCAAGAACCGGTAGTAAACATTTTGAGTAGTTCAGAGAACCGGTATGAAAACTTCTGCCTGGCCCCGCCCCAAATCTATAGCTGCCTCCCGACTCCCAGCTGATCGGCTAGAAGGAAAAAATCAAGACTCACTTGTTGAAGAAAAGGAAAAAAAAAACAAGACACCGTCCCTTTAAATTGATCGGCTGCTTCTCAGCCAAGAGATCGCTTGGCAAAGAAGAAGTGGTCACATGACCATCAAGCCACGCCCACAAAATAAGCCACGCCCACAGAACCGGTAGCAAAAAAATTTAGAACCCACCCCTGACCTATACCATTTTGGTTGTACCTATGTTGCCCATGCAATACAGCAAGGTTTGTTTTAATAATCAGGACAAAGGTTTTACACAAAAGGGAAACAGGACATCTATATCTGTTGCCTCTAATCTTTTGGCATATTGTGGTGAATGATATCATATGGATGGATGGTGATATCAACAGCTTGCCACAAGATACCAGCTTTCTTCTCTCTAATTTGCTAGACCAATTCTCGAATACAGCTCATCTGTCTGGAACCCACACTGCATATTGGACATTAATATAATTGAACGCGTCCAGAAATATTTCACAAGAAGAGTCCTCCACTCCTCTGCTCGCAACGAAATACCTTATGCCACCAGACTTGAAATTCTGGGTTTAGAAAATTTAGAACTACGTCACCTTCAGTATGACCTGAGCATAGCTCATAAAATCATCTGCTATAATGTCCTTCCTGTCAATGACTACTTCAGCTTCAATCACAACAATACATGAGCACAATCTTGATTACAGAAAATATGACTTCAGTAACAGAGTTGCTAATGCCTGGAATGCACTACCAGACTGTGGTCTCATCCCGAAATCCCCAAAACTTTAACCTAAGACTGTCTACTGTCGACCTCACCCTATTCCTAAGAGGTCTGTAAGGGGCGTGCATAAGAGCATCAGCGTGCCTTCCGTCCCTGTCCTAATGTTCCCTTTAATTGTATTCAGTTTATGTATTCAATTCATGTTTATACTAATATATATTATTTAATATATACTCGACAAAATAAATAAATAAATAAATAAAATAATGGATCATTGAGGCTAAGAAGCTTCATGTGGAAGTGAGTTGTGTGTTCTTGTTCATATAGGGAAAACCCCATCTTGTCAGTGAGCCATGGTGTGTAAAATACAAACTAATTGAAATATGATATGAAAGGAGATTTTCACTATCAGTTGTTGAATTTTATGACAGGAAAGATCCTAACTTTTTATATAGTTCTAAGCTTCCAAATATATACAACAGGTAGCTAAATACAATGAAAATCGTATCTTTGCATCCCAGGATTAACAACATAAAAGCTCAGGATTATTCATATATGCTTTTCCCTACTCTGGTTCTAACTGCATCGGACATCACACCACTTATTCTTTTTAATCCACTAATTTCTGTATGAAGTGAAGCATCTTTTCTCTGACAAATAGAATTTCAGCCAAGAATTTCTTCTGAAAATGACCCAGATCTTTGTATCAGAAATAATTTGATTCCAAATTGTCAAAAAGACAGGAGAGGCAGGATTTAGATTTCAATTGATTGCAGATGAGTTCCATATTAACTTACTGTCCAACCTTCCCACATTCAGATGGTCTTATTGTACTATCTGATCTTGCAGATGTCTATCAAGCATAACAATTAGACTTATGATAAACTGGAAATATTTCTGTATGCTTTGTAGACAGTTATTGATTTGGTTCTGCTTGACAGGAAGGAGAAAATGGCCAGAGATATTTCATATTCACTAGCACCAAAATATTCAGTTTTCTTTTTCTTTTCTTTTTTTGAGCGTGGGATGCCATGATGGGATAAGTAGCATGATCAATGGTCTAACATCTTTCTTCATATTTCCAGTGAACTCCATGTAGATAGGATGAATGAATAGTTTAAACAGATCAACAAGAGCTTTTAGATGTCTAGAAATAAAACTAAAATTCAGCTGACTTTATGATGGTATGTGAAATGAACAAAGTTCCTCAGCTGAACGTATCATTTAGAGCTCTTGTTCGTTTTAGCAATATAAACATGGATTTTTTTCAATTATTATAATGTTTTAGTTCTCTCTAAGAGCTAAAGTGTGCTAATCCTGCTAAAGTGCATAAATTGAAAATCAAGCATTGCCTTCTTCCTATTCATTTTCACAGTGGTTATATGGGTATATGGAGAGCTGGATCAGCAGACAGTCTAAGTAGAAGATTTAGCAGGTCAAAATGCACACTTTTCCCTGCAACACCTGCAGAATGGAAATGAATAATTCTGACTTTTAGCCTATATTACTTTTCTCCATTTCTGTCAAAATGACCTACGTTCGTTCTATGGTACCCTCCATTTTATCTCCATAACAACCTTGTGAAACATGGGCGATGGTGATTTGCCGACATTCACCCACTGAGTGGTGTTTGAATGGGAATGGGAAACTGGATCATGAATGGTAACTGGAACTTCTTGACCTACATGCTCAATGCTTCCCCACTATGATTCACTTAACACAATGGTAGCTCAACGTAATACTTTCTGGTATAATGTGTGTAAAGCCCTCCGAATACTTGCAATGTATGATACTTGCAATACTTGCAATACTTGCATCCAGTTTTGGTCGCCACGATGTAAAAAAGATGTTGAGACTCTAGAAAGAGTGCAGAGAAGAGCAACAAAGATGATTAGGGGACTGGAGGCTAAAACATATGAAGAACGGTTGCAGGAACTGGGTATGTCTAGTTTAATAAAAAGAAGGACTAGGGGAGACATGATAACTGTGTTCCAATATCTCAGGGGTTGCCACAAAGAAGAGGGAGTCGGGCTGTTCTCCAAAGCACCTGAGGGTAGAAAAAGAAGCAATGGGTGGAAACTGATCAAAGAAAGAAGCAACTTAGAACTAAGGAGAAATTTCCTGACAGTTAGAACAATTAATAAGTGGAACGACTTGCCTTCAGAAGTTGTGGATGCTCCAACACTAGAAATTTTTAAGAAAATGTTGGATAACCATCTGACTGAGATGGTGTAGGGTTTCCTGCCTGGGCAGGGGGTTAGACTAGAAGGCCTCCAAGGTCCCTTCCAACTCTTGTTATGTTATGTTATGTTATGTATGAGTTCAGTGTTATTTTTGAAAATTATAGCTGTTTTGTTTATTTTGTACGTGTGAAGAGCACTGAAACTGAAGACCAGGCAAGATCATTTATGGAAAGGCTCTAATCTTCCATAGTTGAAAAACAGGCAACAATATATTGTTGTATAAAGTTGGGAAAAAAAGAGATGCAGTGTTTAAACCTGGATCTCATGGCCAATATGTCTAGATTCCTAGAATTTACCATAAGAGGAAAAAAATAATAATTTAAAGGCCCATTAAACACAACCCCTTGCTCAGTATAGGGCAGTGATGGCTAACCTTTTTGTTGTTACATGCTGGCACCCATAGTGCAATGCACGTGTGACACCCCCCCGCTTCCCCGCCCCCCCCGCGCATGCGCGCACAACCCCCCTGCCCCGTTTTGGGCCTAGTAGGCCTCCCTGCAGCCTCCTGGGACCAAAAACAGGCCACGGGGGGGGGCGCCACACACACACACACGTGCCCTATTTTGGGCCTACTAGGCCTCCTGGGATGAAAAACAGGCTATGGGGGGGCACCGCGCTCCCCCATCCTCCCGCCCATGCGCACATGACCTCCCCATGTATGCATGTTTCTCCCGCATGCCCCCCGCACATGTGTGGCACAGACCTGAAAATCATCTGGCTGGCAGGAGGCGCACGCACATGCACGGTGGAACTGAGCTGGGCAACAGCTCACGTACCCACAGAGAGGGTTCTGTGTGCCAGCTGTGGCACATGTACCATAGGTTCGACATCATGGGGATGGCGATCCCTATCATATAGGGAATATAGCAGCCCCATTAGATAGCTCTTCAGACCACCAGAATTATAAAAAAAAATCACCCATCACCTTTGCAGGTAACTGATTTCACTTAATATTAGGATTCCCCCACCCTGCCCCTTATATTTACTTAGAGTTTGCCTTTGTGTAAAAGAGTCCATTCTTCTTTGTCATATACTCTGGAAGTATTTAGGGCATTCATACAGTAACCTAACCGAAATAGATTCTAAGGTGGTTCACAAACTATAAAAGCAATTATTCCTTAAAACAGCACTATACATTACAATGAGTGAAAGGGATATTCTGACAAATTCAGTTTCTAGGCAAAAAAATTTTTTTAAATCATGTTGCATGCCTAAATGTTAACAGAATAGATTCCAGGAAAATTCTAAGGAAAGAAGCATCACTGAATAAATATTCTCTTTATTCATCTAAAGGACCTACATGGAGGAGACAATCTATTCATTAAATCCTATAATTAATTAAATTGATGCAATATCAGGGTTTGTTTTTTTTCAGACAGGAATAGTTGTCATATTTGATCCTTGACTCTCTGGCATTCACTTGGCTCATGGCTGGCAACATTCATATTACTGGAAATACTTTTTTTTTTTTTGCATTGGGAAGAGAGTTTAAAGGGTGGTAAAGATAGGTAGTAAAGATGGGGGGAGATCCCAAATTAGGAATAGGGATTATTATATTCTGTGGGTTCCGTAATAATTGAGGCTCCACAGATGTTCACACATAGCGTTTATTTTTAACTCACAGAGACCAGCAACAACACAAGAACAGCGCGCCTGCTTTGACAGCCCTTTTTATACTCGGCTGTCAAAGCGGGAGCCAATCAGAACAGAACAAGAAACCATCTCCACCACTAGGGGCTGCCACTGCCGGTGCAGGACATAACAGGGATCTTCCCAGATTGGAGGGGAGACTAGAGATTGTTCCTTGGCTTTTCCTTGGTTACAACACATTAAGGGTGTGTTGGTGGGGTGTGTATGTGCATAAATAAAGGTAAAGGTTCCCCTTGCACATACGTGCTAGTTGTTGCCGACTCTAGGGGGCGGTGCTCATCTCCATTTCAAAGCCGAAGAGCCAGCACTGTCCAAAGACATCTCCGTGGTCAAGTGGCTGGCATGACTCAATGCCAAAGGCGCACGGAACGCTGTTACCTTCCCACCAAAGATGGTCCCTATTTTTTCTACTTGCATTTTTACGTGCTTTCGAAACTGCTAGGTTGGCAGAAGCTGGGACAAGTAACGGGAGCTCACCCCATTACACGGCAGCAGTAGGGATTCGAACCGCTGAGCTGCCGACCTTTCGATCGACAAGTTCAACGTCCTAGCCCCTGAGCCACCGCATCCCATGTGTGTGCATATGTATGTGTAAAATAAATGTCAATCCTGACTAAGCTTTAGAAACATAAATGGGAAGCAGAGAGAATATATGTGGTGAATTAATTATGGATTTCCCTCCCTATAGGGAAAAAAAAAACCCTTTAAAATGTGATAGAATAACAGAAGAAAAAAACAATAGCAATAGCACTTACACTTATATACTTCATAGTGCTTTTCAGCTCTCTCTAAATAGTTTGCAGAATCAGCATATTGCCCCCAACCATCTGGGTCCTTATTTTATCGACCTCGGAAGGATGGAAGCCTGAGTCAAATGAGGCGGTGAGAATCAAACTGCTGGCAGTCAACAGAATGAGCCTGCAATACTGCATTTTAACCACTGCACCACCATGGCTGTTGTTTGCAAAGTATTGTATGCCACAAGAGTATTATCCATTCCCTGCCAAAATTATACTTATATAAGAATTGTAGGTCCATCTTAGATACAGAAGCTCATTGAAGGACTTTTGACTGCTTTTGTGGAGAAAACCTGGAAGATATACAGATATAACAAACAAGAAGTGACAGAGGGAAGGGAAACTCCCAGATAGGGAGCATGAAATTGAAGGCTTTATAAATATATCAACGTTGCACATATGTACAAAAAGTATGGGGCTTCAATCACATGGTCAAGTTTCTATTTTGGCCATTTGCCCTTTTCCACAAATGCCTCTACAATTCATTCCACAAATGCCTCTAAAATCCATCAAACAAACATTGATCCCAGAGGGGAAACGATCCAAAACCTAGGTTGCAACATTGCTTCTAACAGGATCAACCAAAATGGCAACAAAGTATGTACACACATTCAGGTTTCTAGAATTCTTAATCGGCCCAGTGGATTAGAAAAATAAAGGGAAGGAAGGAAAAATATTGCTGATTTTAGAGCCATGTCTTTAGTTCAGCATTCAATACCATCATTCCAGATATTCTTCTAACTAAGCTAAACCAGCTACAGGTACCGGAACAGACTTGTAAGTGGATCACAAGCTTCCTAACAAACAGGAAACAGCAGGTGAAGCTAAGCAAGTTCACAACAAATACCTGTACAATTAGCACAGGGGCCCCCCAGGGGCCCGCCAGGGCTGTGTGCTTTCCCCACTTCTCTCTGTATACCAATGACTGCATCTCCAACGATCCATCTGTCAAGCTACTGAAGTTCGCAGATGACACAACAGTGATTGGTCTCATTCGAGACAATGACGAATCCGCATATAGACGAGAGGTCGAATGACTAGCCTTGTGGTGCAACCAAAACAATCTGGAACTGAACATGCTCAAAACCGTAGAAATGGTGGTAGACTTTAGGAGAAACCCTTCCATACTTCCACCTCTCACAATACTAGACAACACAGTATCAACAGTAGAAACCTTTAAATTTCTAGGTTCTATCATATCGCAAGATCTAAAATGGACAGCTAACATCAAAAACATCATCAAAAAAGGACAACAAAGAATGTTCTTTCTGTGCCAACTCAGTAAGCTCAAACTGCCCAAGGAGCTGCTGATTCAGTTCTACAGAGGAATTATTGAGTCTGTCATTTGCACCTCCATAACTGTCTGGTTTGGTTCTGCAACCCAACAAGAAAAACACAGACTTCAGAGGATAATTAGAACTGCAGAAAAAATAATTGCTACCAACCTGCCTTCCATTGAGGACCTGTATACTGCACGAATCAAGAAGAGGGCCGTGTAAATATTTACAGATCCCTCACATCCAGGACATAAACTGTTCAACTCCTACCCTCAAAACGACGCTATAGAGCACTGCACACCAGAACAACTAGACACAAGAACAGCTTTTTCCCGAAGGCCATCACTCTGCTAAATAAATAATTCCCTCAACACTGTCAAACCATTTACTAAATCTACACTACTATTAATCTTCTCATCGTTCCCATCACCAATCTCTTTCCACTTATGACTGTATGACTATAACTTTGTTGCTGGCAATCCTTATGATTTATATTGATATATTGACCATCATTTGTGTTGTAAATGTTGTACCTTGATGAACGTATCTTTTCTTTTATGTACACTGAGAGCATATGCACCAAGACAAATTCCTTGTGTGTCGAATCACACTTGGCCAATAAAAAATTCTATTCTATTCTATTCTATTCATGTCTAAAATCAGCAAAAAGAGAGTTAGTGTCACAGGCAGCTAAGGGAAGGATGTCAAAAACCTCAAGATGATGGCAGTTGAAATCTAGCCTTTTTTATGTACATCATAAACATTTTTATTTATTTAAAATCCATGTGCCACTGTACCACACAAGATGTCTAAGATTCCTGTCCCCGCTGTAAAATAGTTTAACAACATGAAGAAAGAGTTCATAATGAAGAATATTATATTTTGGGGAAAAAATCTAAGCTCATAAAGGATTTTTCCAGATTTCTAGGGAAGACCATTATGTGCATTGGACATTCACCATGGAACATACTGCTGTTCATGATATGGGCAGATGTTCAGTCAGGGTGAAATCTAAAAATTTTCCCTACCGGTTATGTGAGCATGGCTTAATTGGTGGGCGTGACTTGGCGGTCAGGTGACTGGGTGGGTGTGGCCAATAACAATAAATAATAAAAATAATAAAGTATACAAACTTGGGAGCGCATCAGTCTACCTTCTTTAAAAATAGAGGCACTGGTCTACCAATTGCCTGTTTTTGGGAGGCACTGGTCTACCTTCTTTAAAAATAGAGGCACCGGTCTACTAGCTGCCTACAGCGCTGATCAGCTGTAGTGCGGCCCGCGGCAGTCATTTAAGGCCGTTTGCAGCTATATCACCACCGAAAGCTTCAGGGACAGAGAAGAGGAAGTGGGTGGTGAGGCGTGGGTGGTGGTGGGGGGCAGGGATTTTTGCTACCAGTTCTCCGAACTACCCTCCCCCATTGCTACCAGATCGCGCGATCCGGTCCGAACCGGGAGCATTTCACCCCTGTGTTCAACCTACTCACCAGTAGTGGGTTCCTCTTACCTTCGCTACCAGTTCAGAACCGGGAGCGCACTTGCTTCGCTCATGCACAGTGCTTCTGCGCATGCTCAGAACCTTCTGCGTATGCGCAGAGCGTCTGTGATGATGTCCAGGCAGGTGGGCATCATCACAGAGTCTCCGAACTGGGGCAAAATGGTAGAAACCCAACACTGCTACTCACACAAGGATTGATGAAGAGATGGAAGATTGACGAATCCATATTTAGCTTCTCTGTAGACTTCTTTACCATTAGTACGAAGGTGTATTAAATTCTGCTGAACCTGCTTACAAACCTTTCCTCCAGAATTGAATGATAAAATCAGGATCTTTAGATCTCTTAAAAGCATTTTTCATACATTTGGATTTGAAAAGCTTGCTTCCGAAATAGCAAACCAGCCCATATATTAAAAGGGGCTGTGAGAAATTCTATTTATGGTCTTATTGGTTGCTTTGCTCTCAAACTAGTGACCAGAAATAGGACATTTTCATTGACAGTCCAATTATAGAAGTCTTGCCCAAGGGAAGAATGGTTGGTTTCACACTATCTCACACTGAAGGCCGGCTTATTATCACAGTTCTTTGTAGGACTATCTTTTTATTGCCTTTAGAGTACTCTTCTTTTTAAAATGAAACTCTTTTTAATATTTGCTGTCACTGTTTTTAAGGGTTGAGATTTTTATTACTGATGGATTTACATAAAATTGTTTTTATTGCACTTTTGTAAACTTTTCCAGGAGGATAAGCCATATGCAAATGATAGTAACAGTGCTTCTTTAGAAGTGTGCATATACTTAGATGTTATTGCTGCAGCAAGCATACAGATCACAGTACAATATAAGCCTACAAAATCAAATGAAAAAAAAAGTGTGAGGATTAGTTGTTTATGCTTTCCCACCTGTGCAGAATTTTCAACTTTTTTTTTTGTATAAGATCATATACTTTCCACCGTACCAAAAACTAAATATGGATATGGGAAAACAATCTCTTTCCTTATTTCCCAGCAAACAATAATCACATGCTTTCCTTGAAGCTCTGGTAATGATACAACTACATCTTGAATAAAATTAGTGGCCCAGATGGAGGCGCAAAGAAAGCTGATTGAAAGCTGATTCCAGTGAGGCACCACTCCGTTTGTACTCCATCCTGACAAGTGAGGTCATATTACTCCACTGCTATTTTCCTATGTGCACACATGCCCGTATTTATATACATATCTACAATGGTGAAATGTAAAATTTGTTGCTACCGGTTCTGTGGGCGTGGCTTGGTGGGGTGGGGGAATGTGACTGGGTGAGCGCGGCCAACTTTTTTTTTTTTTTTTACTTTTAAAAGCATTTTTTCTACAACCTCTTCCGCCAAAGAGGTTATAGAAAAAATGCTGTTAAAAGGCTCTGGCGATCCCAGCTGAGTTATTTGATCGTCAGAGGCAGTGGTCACCAACCAGTGGTCCGTGGACCACTGATGGTCCGCGAGAAAATGTTGGTGGTCCGCTGAAAAATTATTTGCATATTTTATATTGCACTAAATACTATTTATCTTTCTAAAAAATTCATATTAGTGGTCCTCGAGATTTAAAATTATGAATTTAGTGGTCACTGAGGTCCGAAAGGTTGGTGACCCCTGGTCAGAGGCTTTTCTTTTCTTTTAAAAGCATTTTTTCTTTAAAAGGAAAAAAAAGCCTCTGATGATCATGTGGCTCAGCTGGGATCATCAGAGGCTTTTAAAAGCATTTTTTCTACAATCTCTTCGGCCAAAGAGGTTGTGAAAAAAATGCTTTTAAAAAGCTCTGGCGATCCCAGCTGAGCCACATGATCATCAGAGGTTCTTTTTTTTACTTTTAAAAGCACTTTTCGGCCGAAGAAAAAATGCTTTTAAAAGTAAAAAAAAAAGAATCTCTGATGATTGTGCAGCTCAGCTGGGCATTGGGGGGGGGGTGCAGGGATTTTTGCTACTGCCATTGCTACCAGATCAGGAGATCCAGTCCAAACGGAGCATTTCACCCCTGCATATCTATACTTATTTTTTTTATTTTATTTTTATTTGCATTTATATCCAGCCCTTCTCCGAAGACTCAGGGCGGCTTACACTATGTCAAGCAATAGTCTTCATCCATTTGTATATTATATACAAAGTCAGCTTATTGCCCCCAACAATCTGGGTCCTCATTTTACCTACCTTATAAAGGATGGAAGACTGAGTCAACCTTGGACCTGGTGGGACTTGAACCTGCAGTAATTGCAAGCAGCTGCTGTTAATAACAGACTGCATTAGTCTGTTGAGCCACCAGAGGTCCCTTATGAATAGATATACTTATTGAACCACGGTGGCAAAGTGCTTAGAGTGCAGTACTACAGACTACTTCTGCTGACTGCCGGCTGACTGCAATTTGGCAGATCGAATCTCACCAGGCTCAAGGTTGGCTCAGCCTTCCATCCTTCCGAGGTCGGTAAAATGAGGACCCAGATTGTCAGGGGGGTAATATGCTGATTCTGTAAACCATTTAGAGAGGGCTGTAAAGTGGTATGTATATAAGTCTAAGTGCTATTGCTACTGCTATGTCTCTATCTGCACCAGGGGTGAAATCTAAAAATTTTTCCTACTGGTTCTGTGGGCATGGCTTAATTGGTGGGTGTGGCTTGGCGGTCAGATGACTGGGTGTGCGTGGCCAATAACAATAAATAATAAAAATAATAAACAAAGTATAAAAAACAATAAGAGGTACCAAAAACCAACTTTCACACTTTACATACACACAACACAACACAACACAACACAACTGACTCACACACAATGTAAAAGCAGCTGCACTTCACACTTCACACAGCCACAAAAAGCTCAAAAACCAACTTTCACACTTTACACACACACAACACAACTGACACACACACACACACACACACAAAATGCCACATACAGCTTTCTGAGATTTTGTGTTTGTGTAGTTAGAGTGAAACACTACAGAAACGCATCAAATCTCAGAAAGCTGGACAAATATTTTATTTTATTATTTTATTTTATTGTGGACTTCAATTCCCAGAGTTCCTCAGCCAGCAAAGCCAGCCAGCATTAGTTGATCACTGAGGAAATAGATTAGCTAAGCAATTGATTCTGTCTGGGCTGAAAGTGAAACTGCTTTCAGGCTGGGAAAAAAGCCATGTGTTCATCAGTAATCAAGTAAGTGCCTTAGAATTTCTACTCTTACTTGTAAAAAACATGTTTTCTACAAGTAAGAGTACAAATAAGGTTCTGCTAATGAGGAACTCAGGTGAGATCGCCAGAGGAGACTTTTTTTTAAAAAAAATTAAAGTTTAAAGGCTCTGCCGATCTCAGCTGAGGGGCAGGATCCTCAAAGGCTTTTTTTTATTTTTAAAGACATGTTTCGACTGAAGAAAAACTGGCTTTTAAAAGTAAAAAAAAAAACCCTCTGCTGATGGTGCAGCTCAGCAGAGGCAGGGGGATTTTTGCTACCGGTCCTCTGAACCAGCAGCCACCATCACTATCGGATCGGGCAAGCCGGTCCAAACTGGGAGCATTTCACCCCTGATCTGCACCTATCCCTATGTTCAATAGGTAAGGGAGAGGTAAATTTAGCTTCTGGAAGAGGCAACTGAAGGTAAATAAGATAGCAATCATCAAATAAGATAGCAATCGTATAACTGTAACTTGTTGCTGTATCCTTACAATTTATGTTGATTGTTTCCTAGTATGATTCGATTGTTTATTTGTACGCTATGACCAGAGGTGGGTTTCAGCAGGTTCTGACCAGTTCTGGAGAACCGATAGCAGAAATTCTGAGTAGTTCAGAGAACCGGTATTAAAAATTCTGATTGGCCCCGCCCCCATCTATTCTCTGCCTCCCAAGTCCCAGCTGATCGGGAGGAAGTGGGGATTTTCCAGTATCCTTCCCCTGGAGTGGGGTGGGAATGGAGATTTTACAGTATCCTTCCCCTGCCATGCCCACCAAGCCATGCCCACCAAGGCATGACACGCTCACCAAGCCACACCCACAGAACTGATAGTAAAAGTTTTGAAACCCACTACTGCCTATGACTATCATTAAGTGCTGTAACTTATGATTCTTGATGATGACTGTATCTTTTCTTTTTATGTACACTGAGAGCATAGGAACCAAAGACAAATTCCTTGTGTGTCCAATCACACTTGGCCAATAAAGAATTCTATCTATCTATCTAAATACTGTGTTTCCCCGAAAATAAGACCCTGTCTTATATTTTTTTTGAACTCCGAGATAAGCATTTGGCTTTATTTTTGAGGAAGTCTTATTGTTTTGGGGCGCATGGAGCAAGACGGGGCTCCTCTTGCCGTCTTACCTGATTTCCAGCTCTGTCTCCCTAACCCTAACCAGAGGAAATGGGGGGGACTGGATGCACATGCGGTTAAATATTTTCAGGGAGGGCTTTGGAGGGTGGCATGCACTCAAAAGGCCAATTGAGCTTATTATCAAGGGATGCCTTATTTTAGGGGAAACGATATAAGAAGGGTTGCCCATAGAAGTGGGAGCAGGCTTCCTTTCTGTTATTCCAAGTCCAGAGCCAGTGGTTTCAAAGAAAATGAAAGCTATCAGCCAGTGAATAAAGTAGTAAATTCTCCTTTCCTTGAAGCATTGTTGTTCATAATAAGGAGGGGAAAAGCACCGATGGTTCCAGGCTACAGTTCTGGAAAACGATGTAGGCGCTTATCTTTCTAGCAAAGAGAACTAACAGGGAGAACCAATGAATGGGCAATGAACCAGCTTTGCAAGAGGGTAGTGTCCAGTAGGGAGCTGTTTTTATGTGATAGTTTATGCCCTTGTTGGGAGCAGTGTCCAACAAGGGCATAAAAATATATAAAATTTACCTGTCAGCCTTGTAGTCCAAAGATAATCCAAATAAGAAAATGAGGAAATTGCCCAGATGAAGAAATTCTAGTATATTATAATTGAAAGATATAGTAAGGGTACATTAACAGAACCTTGTGAATCTAAAAGTATATTTCTCCAAGGCAGACTAAACTCAGAAACTAAAGACATACAACCTAAAGCTACTTTCGTAATAAGGTTACTAATGTGTTTACTTGCCCCTCTTTCTCTTTTTGAGAACTAGGGAAGCTCATGTCTGAAAGCCTTTCTTAAATTACTTTTATTTAACTGTTGACTTCATTGCAGCTCTTCCTCCTGTTCTCAATGTTATTACTTCTGCCCTTTACACCAGGGGTGCTATTCAGCAGGTTCTGACAGGTTCTGGAGAACCGGTAGCAGAACTTTTGGGTAGTTCAGAGAACTGGCAAATACCACCTCTGGCTGGCCTCAGACTGGGGTGGGAATGGAGGTTTTGCAGTATCCTTCCCCCAGGAGTGGGGAGGGAATGGGGATTTTGCTGTATCCTTCCCCTGGAGTGGGGTGGGAATGGGGATTTTGCAGTATCCTTCCCCTGGAGTGCGGTGGGAATGGGGATTTTGCAGTATCCTTCCCCTGCCATGCCCACCAATTCATGCTCACAGAACCAGTAGTAAAAAAAAATTGAATTCCACCCCTGCTTTACACCTATTTATATATATTATTTAGCCAGCTACAGGACTCTTTCAGTGCGATATGCATGTTTCACCTCATCTTCTTCAGGTATGCATAGATAGAAATATATATCAATCAGAATAGAGCTGGAAGGTACCTCTGAGGTCTTCTAAATCCAACCACCTGCTCAAGCAGGAGACCCTATATCATCTTTCAGATAGGTAGCTGTCCAGACTTTTCTTAAAATCCTCCAGTGATAAAGCACCTACAACTTCTGAAGGTGTTGTGCCTCGCTCGCCCCCCTCGCCGCAGCCGGGCCCTTCTCATCTCCTGCCAGACACTGATAGTACAGGAGAATGTCCTGGCATGCCTCCAGCCCCCAGTCCTGGCACCATGCCCGGAGAAACTGAGCAAACTAACCTCCCTCCGATAGCATGTGCGCCTGAAGCCAGCCACGAGCTGGGATTACCGACAGCTGGGGACGAAATGATGCAGTGGACAGATCCTCGCTTCCGGAGAATGGAGAGGCGACATCAGCAAAAGGAAGGGAGGGGCAGGCCTGGATAAGTGCTGAGTCATGGAGCCACACCCCATGGCCTATATAAAGGATCTGCTTTCTGGCATTCTCTGAGTCAGGCAAAGTCTAATCTGGATTGCTGAAGTCACACCTTGGATTCCTGCCTGTCCTGAGGACTCTGATAGGACTTTGGCAGAGCTGCAGAGGCACGCTTGATACGGACTTCCCCGACCCGGCCGTCAGAGGAGGAGTGGGACACGACAGAAGGCAAGCTGTTCCACTCCTCACTGTTAGGAAGTTTCTCCTTAATTCCAAGTTTGCTTCTCTCCTTGATTAGTTTCCACCCATTGTTTCTTGTCTTGCCTTCTGGTGCTTTGGAGAACAAGTTGACCCCCCCCTTCTTGTACTCAGATCATTTTGTTGAGGATAACTAAAGTAAATCTACTGTTAGAAAATAGCCTGTTTTTCTGCCCAATTCCTAGTTAAAAGAAATAATAATCTAATACGGTATCCTGAAGAAGAAAATTGAGGTAGTTAAATGTTGCAGTCGCATCCAGGATATGGCTTGGATGGAAGAGTATCACCATTAAAGTGTTCAACATTAAAGCGCGGGAGGAAAGATTTAAAGAACAAAGTGGGAGTGGGGTGAAACTGACCTTTTTGACTTTAGTAAAAAAAAATTAAAGAGGAAAAAAATATTTCTAAAGGTTTAATAGGCTAGGCATTGTAATGGTTGTATTATTCTGCCCAGAGGAAATTAATGATGTGTAATTTCTTCCGACTAAGTAAAATGGAATTTTAAACTAAATTATAAATCCAACAATTACATCTCACTCCTATTATATTCTTCTGTTTAGGAATGCAGCATAGTGATTTAGGATATTACAGTTCAATTGTAATGCTGCAGCTGGGATTTAAATACTGTGCTTATATCATGTCCCCCTCCTTTTTATTAAAATCAAGTTCTTTGTATTTGCAATGGCATTATGTTAAGGAAGACTGTTGCAAATATATCGTGGGCCAATTTGCAGGCTTCTTTAATGATAAGACTTTGGTTTCCACACTTTCATAGTACGCTTTAGAGTCAATAAAATTGGAGCGTCAGAATCAGGGACCACCAAAACCTATCGATTGTCTGCTTCAAATGGATGTTTTATCTACTTAGTACATTGACTACAAAAAAAAATAAATGAGACTTTAGAAAATTCAGAATTTGCTTCACTGGGGAAGAAGAAGCCTGTGGTTTCTATTTTCCCATGTAGGCAGAAGTATATTGCTTGCTGAGCAACACGTTCATTTCAGCATTGGGAATTAAAAATACAATTCACAGCCTGCTGAGTAAAAACAAAAAAACAAAAAAATCACTTCTGCTTTACACCACTAAAAGGGCCAAACGGAAAAGACTGTAATGATGAAATTGTGAAGGCCAAGCTCTTCAACACATTCTTCAGTTCAGTCTTTGTAAACAGCAATGGCTCATGCCCCTCATTTCCCAGTCGTACCACAACTACTCGCAACGATCTATTACATATTGATTTCACAGAAGATGCCGTTGAAAAGGCACTATGCAACCTAAAACCATCTCTATTAATTGGCCCTGATGGATTATGTGCCTACTTCCTAAAGAAGCTCTCATCCACCATAACAGAACCACTTAGCATAATCTACAAAATATCTTTCAGAACCAGCTCCTTACCTAATTTATGGTCACTGGCCACAGTCATCCCTATCTTCAAAAAGGATGACCCCAGCCTAATTGATAATTATAGACCAATCTCATTATGTTGTGTCAACTGCAAAGTCATGGAATCAATCATAAACCAATCCATTACCCTCTACTTAGAGACTAACAACCTACTCTCTAACAAGCAATTTGGCTTTAGAAAAAAATTGTCCTGCAATCTACAACTATTACACTGCAAAAACATATGGACTTCAAAACTTGACCAGGGTAAATCAATAGATGCAATTTATATAGACTTCTGTAAAGCCTTCGATTCAGTGGTACACAACAAACTACTTCTAAAATTCAAATCCTATGGCATTTCCAGATCCCTGCATAAGTGGATAGCTGTGTTCCTATCAAACAGGCATCAAGTAGTCAAACTAGAGAACACCTTATCTAACCCAGCACCTGTTAACAGCGGTATCCCCCAAGGCAGCGTTTTAGGACCCACACTCTTTATACTTTATATAAATGACCTTTGGAATCATATTATAAGCAAC